>NC_064545.1:16015981-16325981 GCF_023856365.1 Brienomyrus brachyistius
TTGGGGGGGGGGGGGGGATTATCCCTTTCTTCCCTGGTATCCTAGTGAATCAATAGTCCTCCTGAAGTTGCAGCCCAGACTGAGGTTGTTCCCTGGTACCAGCTTGCAGCCTTTGGCTGTAACTCTGCCGGCTTCTGCTCTCCTACATTACATCTTGGCCATCAGCTTTTATCACGGAGGCGGGGGGGGGGGGGCTGTTATTCACACGGCCCTCTCTGGCAGCGGCGAGTTACAATGCCCCTGACACTCTGACGCTGTCCCTCTTCACCCTCCACGGCTTCCCGGATAATTATATGGCCTCGATTAGCGATAGATTCTGGAAACCAAGCGACACAGTTGTGAAAATGTCAGAACTGGTATTCCGATAAACAGCACTCAGTATGAAAGCAGCAAAGCATTCGATGGGACTCTTAGTAAGGTTTCTTGTATGAAACGTCTCATTTCCTGCATGACTCCGTCCACTTTAATTTTTGTTGTGGCTCATTTTCCCTCTTCGAGCCCAGTTCGGGCAGGTTTTCACAGCAGAATGTTTATGCATTTTAATTAAACACATTGTGCTATCAGCAGTTTTAAGGTGATCTGGATTTCATTGAAGCCTCTTCATTCTCTATTCCCTTTAAATCGAAGCATTAGTGTGATCTTTATAGTTGAAGAGTGTGAGCCGGTTCCCTGGCAGAGCGAAACAGGCCCTGAAAGTGGGGCAGTCCTGGGCGCAGAGGATCTTCAGCCAGGTGGACAGGGAATTTGTCTGCATGGTGTCTGCCTGTCAGCGTATCTCTTCCTTTTTCTCCCTCAGATGAAAATTCAGAGCGACTCTTTCTCACAAGTATCAGAGATCCAGCGGCTTAAAGGTAAGAGCATCGTAAAAAGCCGGCTTTTATTTAGACAAAATGTAACACTTGAGTTTCCTTCCTGGCTCAAGAGTATAGCTCCATCATCTCTCTCTGCTGTACCCACATTAAATTCGGCCATCGTACCCCCTGATTGCAATTCTCTCTTCTGTTAAGGGAATTAGTTTTGTGTGGTTGTTTCTGTTGTCGAACCAAGGTGTAAGGGCATATTTGGCTTGCTTAAGTCATGTGGCATTTCTGTGCCATGTGGTTCATTATCCCTAATTTTTCTCGTCAGTTTCCCGCAAACGTTTTCTTAAGATCTTAACTACCCTGCACTATTCCCAAAGTGAGAGGAAAGTAGGGAGGGGCCCCCATTTGTAATATCACACCCTTTGAATGTTGCTCAGATAAGTGTGTAAGGAAAACGTGGAGGACAGCGAGTGACGTGTTTGTGAAAGAGCCACATAATTTTCTTTGTGCTAAATAAGCCAATGATTGTGCTTCTTGGAATGTAAAGTAAATACTGTCCTTCACAAGGCAGATAGTTGTTTGTCGTTATCTAGCTTATAAGATGACTGGGTGGAGGATTCCCAGGAATGAATGTGGTAACCTTGGCAATAAGGAGTGTTCTGAATGCTAATAGACATCCGACCATCAGCGCACAACCGGTTCTGTCACAATATCATGCTGCGAGTCTTGGAGGACGTGCGTTTCAGTATCGCCTTGATAATGGATTTTTTTTTTCTTCTTCTTCGAATGTGTGATTTTCATCAATAGAGCAGCTCAAGGAGCTGAAGCAGGAATATATGAAGCAGGAGGGTCTGCTGCAGGAGCTGAAGAAGAATAGGACCTCCATGGACAAGAAGCTGGAGTTTGAGAGGTTGGTGGGAAGCGTATATCCACTGCGCATGTCACTCTGTTGGGGAAATGGACAGCACTGTCTGTGGCGCGGCATTGTTCACCAGCACTTATCTGCTCTGCCCATGTGTGCTTTTCCACGTGGCAGTTTGCAGTGCAAGCAGAAAATCAACCAGCTGAATGGCGAGCATTTGGAGAAGCAGAGGATCCTGGAGGAGGAGGTCTTTCAGTTGAGAAAGGTGAGTGTGGGACCTGGCGAGATTGATGTCCTCGGGAACCTTTCTGCTGAGTCCGTCTACCTTTCAAAAGAAATTAATAGACTCTTAGTTTTAATCCACTGCACTTTTGTCTAATAAAATGGAAATGCGTGGAAGTGACCCTTAAACTTCTTGTGTTCCCCAAATTTGGTGTCTGCGACGTAGGACAGTCCTGCACCCTCTTAAAAATGATTTATGGGGAATTTTTGCCCTCTAGTGGCTGACAGTGATCACTGCGTATTCTTATGAGTTTGGTTTAAGGCGCAAAGTGTCATGGGCCCTTTGTGGTGATAGAGCCCTTTGATTAACATGTCTGTGTTTGAAAGGATCTCCCCCCTCCTCCCTGCTCCATTCATCTGTTTCTCTGTTTTCCACCTGAAAAGTTCAGTGAAATGGTTTATCTCTTACCTTATGTTTTCAGTTGAGACACCATCACCTCCTTTAACCACCCTCTTAAATGAGATAAATCGCGTTTTTGCCATTTGCGGAGCAAAATATCATCTAGCGCTCCCAGGAATAATGTGGCAGACGTCCATGGTGAACTTGCTGTACTTCTTGCATGATGTCAGGCAGACTCCGCTGCTTTTGACCGGATAATATTTACTTGCTGCAGAACCGAGCCATGGAAACTGCACATAAGACAGACAGAGACGTCCCCAGGCTGACTGTGCACCACCCAGACGTCCCCAGGCTGACTGTGCACCACCCAGACGTCACTGACACTAAAGGTAATTTTCATTTCTAAGTTTTACTACATTATCTGAATCGTTCTTTGACACGGATACCGCTGAGCCGTTGATGTACTCTTTCGATGACCTGTTGGCCCCTTCAGTGTGAGGTGGGCCCTCCTACAGACACAGATCTGAGTCTCACTCTCCTTGTACCCCAAAGAGCTCGGCAAGCTCGCTGCTGGCGCTGACGTGCCGGGCTTGAGGGACGGCGACTTGGAGAAAGTGAAAGAGGCCGCATTCGGTAAGCCGCTGCTCATCAGCAGCTGAGATTGTCGGTCCTGTGTCTCGGCTGGCTGAAGACGACAGCGGTGGACTTGTCCTCTGCAGCACTGAGGAAGCCGGCCATTACGCGGAAGCAGGTGCAGCATGCGGTCGACGGGCCAGCAAAGGCACAGGACCATGCTGGTCCTTTGGGGAGCGAGGTGTTACCCCTGAAGCTTGACACGAAGGTGGAGAGACTGGCTGCGGGGGCCGGCGACGGAGTCAGAGATGTGCCCCAAGACCAGGGAGCCATGGAGGGTGGGCATGCAGACGGCCGTGCCGGACAGCAGGGACAGCTGCCTGGTGAGAAGATGCCCAAACCAGCTTGTATGGTGTTTTCACCTTTTCACCAGGCTTAATGCCTGATAGTGTCTGCTATGGCTGATCTGGGTGTCTCACCCAGTGAATAATATGCACTTTACTGTGCACTTAAATAGCGGGTCCCCCATTGTAAGTAAGCTAGCAAGCTTTTCTGTTATTCCCTCCTGATTATACTGCAGTATATACCTGTAAAAGGCAGTGAAGTGGGTTATATATGTAGGAAGAACTAACCCACTGAACATATTAACAGCCGTGTCAATATAAATTTCCATGTACAGTGTCGCCCTGTTAATTTACCAGTTGCATATTCATCTAGGTGAGTTTGCTAGGAATCCCCAGCTGAGCACCCACTGACAGGCACCAGAGTATGCAGCACTCTGTCTTACGGTGGGTGCAGAATAGCCTAGAACAGCACACTGATGTGAAGGGAACGGTGGTTCAAAAGTAACTGGAGGTGATCCAGCCAGGCCTGAGAATAAGGCCATGCCTACCTGCACCCCCCTGCTGATTCAGCAGCCCTCTGGCTGTCTGTCTGCGCCTAGCCCTCCTCTCCGGAAACGTCCCTGTCTTCCACACCCTTCTTCAGACTCTCAGTCCTTGTGCTTCCATCCAAAATAACTTCCGGAGCTTGTTTGTAAAGCTGACTGTTTCCCCGTGCCTCGCTGCAGGCCGCGTCCTGCCAGTAGTCACTTGTAGCTGTGCCCCCTGTCTTCACCTCAGTTCCAGATAGAGTGAAAGTTGCCGCTGTTGATGAGAAGAGAGAGGGTCTCCAGGTGGCCCCCAACCCGGCCCAAGTTCTGGCCAAGCCTATGGAGAATGAGCCAGCCTGGAACCCTCATCCTGCGCAGATCCAGAGTGAGTGTGACCTTCACATGGTCCTGGTGCTGCTTGCATGTTTCATTTTATCACTCACAGGCTCACAGCGGTCATCTTCTCCACATGCAAATGTTCTCATCTCCTGGGTGGTATATTTAGCTTGGATGTTGACAGTATAGTGCTGTTAAGTGATGCACATTTTGTAATTCACAACTTATTCAGGTTGGTCTCTGTGCATCCTTAGTAAAATGATCGAGTGAAGCTGGAATGAACATTTTTCAAACCTTCATGAGGAGCCAGCTCTTGAAGGCTTTTCTATAATGTACTTGGCTCTCATTGTGAAGTTATAGATTTTGCTCAGACTGTGTCTCATGTAGAGCTCTTTGAAGGACAGGACACTAGGTCCTATAGACTTGCATTTATGTAGGACCTGACTGTAGTGGCATTGCCCGCTTCGGGAAACTTTTAGCTCTGCTGCTCAGTTTGCTAAGTTTTTTTCAAACATGAGCTTTGATTGGTACAACTCCAGTGGATGCATGGCTGATATTTCCTGCACTGTAAGTTTCACTGTGTCCCACGTTCAGTTTCTTGGGTTGTCAAACTGTCTGCATTTCAGTTCTTCTTTCTGAGAGACACTCCTCCATAGTTTGTAGTGCGGCATCGGTAGGTGGACTTGCATGAGAGTCAGGATGCGCTCGTGATCCATCTTTTCACCCCCCCCTCCACATTAGATGAAGGCCAGCATGTTGCAGAAGGCAGACGACACCAAGCTGTGGACATGCTGTGAACTGCAGCCGAAAGCCAAACTCTTCGGTGAGAACCGTGGAATATCATTCAAATATAGCTTTAATGAATCATTTTTGAGTAGGTCCTTTGAATTAAAGAATGACATCTTTCATCTGTACATTTTGAGGACGCTAGCTAGACTATCCTGTTCTATGAAAACTGCTTTCAGAAAAACCTTTTGGCTTGTACTGGAAAAATTAGATGTGCCACATTATTTTATTCAAACACTATTGTACTACCATGTACACATGCTTAGATGTATTACTTTTCAAAACCTTGAAGTGTGTCATCTGTCATATTAACATTTTATCTTGGTAACCCATCTTTTCCAGGACATGAAGTAAGCTCACTTACTTGGTTGCAGGACCCGGAATTCCAAGCAGTTAAGATTCTGTGCCAATTCATGGTCTCCAGTGACTCTCAGAAACCCTCCTTAGCAACAGATAATGAAGATGAAACAGATGGGTCCTTTTAATTATTTTTTTTATGAATGGACTTCTTCCCAAAACGTGTTTTCTGATAAAGGACTCTAGCTGTTGACTCCTCTGCTGTTCGTGCACGCACTATCAACCACAGCTCGATGTCAGCGGAAGGGGCAAAGCTCGCGGAGAAATTCCAGGGAGGTGGGTATCATACCACCTACAGTCCAACTAGGACTAGGTTTAGGGCAGTGTTTCCAAATCCGGTCCTCCGTAATCCACACAGTCCGCATTTTTGTTCCATCCCCTGGTAGGAAGCTGGAAGGGTGCAGAAATGTGTACTTTCTGGCAGTAAGCCAGCAGGGAGCAAAAACGTGGACTGTGGGTTCCCAAGGACTGGACTGGGAAACACTGGTTTAGGGAAAGGTTTTTTTTGTTATGTTATTGGATATTTTGAATGCATAAGAGAACATGGACACTAGTATAATAATGACTAATTAATAATGATTAAACTGGTATAAGAGAAAATCCATGTGTTTCTCTGGTCTATTCTGTACAGACCTGTCCAGAAGACCTCACTGCTGCTGTTTTGAACCAAATTCTCATGCTACTCTTTGTTATAGGACAAAAACCTTTTGAATGACAAATATTTTCACTCAAAACTCCAAATTATTTTGCTGTTAGCTTTTGGTTCAGCATCTGATCAGACACTTTCTTGTGTGGGACTTGTTAAAGGTCTCCTTTCTGAGTGCTATTTTTAGATGTAATTCAGTTGCGCTCGTTGAATAGGAAGAGCACTTCGGAAATTGTGTAACAAATCAGTAGGTTGCCCCGGAGAATTCTAAAGTGTTTGGGAAGGCTTGCTTGGGGAAGATGAAGCCAGGTCATCCTAAGCATCTTCAGGCTCTGACATATAGCCGTTACTTTCACCTTGGCCTGAGGGCCGTTGACCTTGGGCTGGGGGCTGCTGTATGGCTGTATATGGCGCTAAACACCCTGAATGTCTTATGCTTGTTCATTAAAGGAAGAATCCAGTGATTGTGGGTCGTCTGTCTTTGCAGTGCAAATCATCCAGTGTGCATTCACATACTTTAAAAAATTATAACTGTTGATTGTGGAAACTATAGGTAAGACATCATCTCAAGCACTCCTGTAGGCAAATCTGACTTATTTTGCGTTACCGAGGAATGTTTCCCACTGGATGATTGGTACACTTCCACTACTTTTGATGTAGCAGATAGAGCAATTAATGCATTACAACTGCACTGTTTGTATGACAAGCTAAACACCTGAATATTTTTTTTTATTTTTTATTTTTTTTATGAGAATGTGACGTGCTGCTTTACAGGATTGCAGATGTCATCAGTCGTGTATCATGTCCTTGATGAAGTAAGCTGCCATTTACCATATTCACAAGTAAACCATTTAATTCATTTTCATGCAAAACAAACTAGCAATCTATTTGGGGGGTTATATGAGATGGCACTCTGTTAATGTTATCTAGTCTCCTGGGAAAAGCAGACTTTCCAGTAAGGGAGAGTCCACCAAAATTCATGAATGTTATACATCTCTTATGTTTACATGTAGCATAATCTGACACCAGACACTCCTTTGTGCTCCCTGTGATGAACTGATCATTTCTAGCACAATATGGTCAGCTGGTGACAGTGTCATATGTTCTCCAGGTGGCTGTCCTGTTACAGCACGAAAGATTTATGGGAAATTATAGAGGAAGAGCCGGAAGATGTCGTGGGGCTTCTGTTAAAGATGAATATCAAGATGTATAATGTGTTCAAATAGAAAGGGGAATGATTTGGGGTGCGGCTGCCTTAATGAGATTTCTCAGTCGATATTTCATGGTCACTCCCAAGTGACTTTTTGAAAACCAAATACCAGCTGTCTGTTTAAAGTACATGTAGTACAATTTGCTTTCTGTACATGAGATACTGCCTGGTGAGCAATCGAATCTGTCCAATGCTGCATCTGATTCCCCTCTGAAGGGCCACAGTCGATAGCGATGGCCGTAGATGTTCACGCTGTTTGCGTCTGGTGCTCCAGGCGAAACTGCAGACGTGCAACTTCGTAGTACAATTAAGATGTGCATCTTGTTGAAAATAAGCATGGGCACTTTTGATGTTTATCCGCTTTATAGTGAAAGTGTCCTGATTGCTCAGAGACACTAAGGTGGGGATGGTTAGAGTTTACGCCCATATCTGCACACTCCCTCTTGGTGTGACACGAAGGTTGGTCCTATTTCAAATCTTGCTTCAGTCTGCAACTAACTTCATGGCCTGTCACCATAGTGTATAAAGTCCATAGTAAAGATAATGATTTCAAGCCAGGTGTCCTCAAAGTTTTAACTAGCGTTGGAGATTGCTACAGTATAGCTACTATTTCATATTTAGAGTGGTACATTATATAAATTATGCGAAACGCTTAACACCTACTGGAAATTCCGCTATGACGCTATTAGAAATGTATACTTCGGCTTTAGCTAGAGTCAGCACTTTGCTTACTTCGAATGCAGAAATATTACAGTCGGCACCAATTTGCAAGAGCAAACGTGCAGGTGAATTACTCAGCCTTTACAAAGTAGGTTTGAAACGAGGATCTTCCAGTTTTAACCGGAGGTTTGGCAGTGATTGTTGTTTTGATTTTTTTTGTATTATCTGGTAGAGAAAATTAGTAACTATTCTGCATTGAGCCGTGAAATGCGTCCGTTGAATCGCAGGGGCGTCTGAGCTATTCTGACTTATTGAATGCCGGATTTCACAAATGCCATGTGAGCATTAATAACCAATCGTCATTACTCAATTGCGCAATAATTTGCCATGCAAATCACACAAATGTAAGCCAAATTTGCTCAGTGCGCATATGGTCTGGTTTCACACCAGTCCCACGCTGTCAGGGGATTTGAAATATCATAAACCAAGATCCGGAGCGCTCTCTTCTACTGCACACTTAGGACCCTGTTTTCCTCGTTACGAATATACCGATTTTTACTTTTACACTATTGTGGATGTCTTATTTTCATTTTAACTGTTAAATTGGACTTGGGTACTGTTAAAATGGATTTTACACGAGGGTAACCGTTTGATTTATGAACAAAAATAATGGATAGAACCACGTTTCATGAATCATATGTGTCGGGGTACACTTAAAAAATCATAAAAATAGATGTGAAATTTAAAAATGTATCTCGGTTCTGCAGCACTCATACTATACCGTCTGGAGCTTTCAGAACACATCGCCATGGCGACCACCGTTTCCCCCCATTCATTTCCATTGTGCCTTGACTGTACTGGTGAAATCCTCCTTTATGCGAACATTACCTGGATCCTTGTCATTAGGTTGTTTTTAATACAAAACAATATAATGAAGCACTGCCCGATGAACATATTTGTACAAAAAGACAAGGCATGTAGGAGTTTGCATATTATGCGTATACTTGAATATATTACCATATACGTATCTCGCATGGGAATGTGTGTCTTTTTAAATATTGCCATATTTTACGGTGCTTGCTTGTAGGTGGCCGTGGTACCTGCGGACAGTCCTACAGTTCTGTTATGCTCCACTATATAAATCAATGAAAGGCTGGTGTGAAGAATAACCCTCACATAACCGTGTCGCGCTTTAACGTCCAAGCAAACCAACCCACTTCCGATTTTCGCATTTACAGGATTTAAATTTGTTCTAATCAATGACATTAAGATCAACACTACGTCCCACCGAGCTACGTCACATGCTCCATGTTGTTTTGTTTGTATAGGCAGGGGGCGCGCGGTAGGGGTCCGCGGGGGCGCGCGCGCGAGTGCGCGTTCCCTCTTCATCCGGGTCTCTGCCGTCCACAGGCAGTAAGGAGGCGGGAAATGGCGTCCGGAGGTGCCGCGGAGAGCTGGGTGCACACTCCTCGAATATAACCCACCAGAGACGCTAAGAGACGGCGGCCGACTCCGCTGTGGTCCTCGCCGCCCCGGCAAGCACAGTCGCCCCGGCAAGAAAACATCGCTTCTTTCGGCAAGTACGTCCGAGGTAGATTAGCGCCGCTCTCGGTGTGAGGGAATGCGGCTGTCGTAGAAATAAATATTTACCAGCGTAACGGCGCTGGCGGTGGGTTGGAAATCGGCTGGCGCGCGCCTCACAAATGTCGGCATAGTTCGGAGTGACTCCGGGACTCCCGACACATGCCGTCCGAATCAGGGAAGGGTTCTTGGCAGTGTTTTTAATCCGTATACACACAGACACCAGTGTCAGTGGTGTTTGCCACTAGCTCGCGGTCCAAATCTGTCGGTCCTCCACTGATCATAATACCGCTCCCATTTTAACAGAAAGGTAATTAATAAAAATGTGATGCGCCGTTAATAATACTCGGTCCCACGAACTAGTTAACGGATGATGGTTGGCTGGGTAGTAAGGTGATTGGGAACTTCTGTTCTGCCGTTTTCTGAGAATCTGAAAACTTGACTGTCGGCCGGCTGTGATCGCCAATGTCAGCTGTGTGAACCCGAAACCTCGATGTGAGCGCTCGCCTTAACCCCAAGGACCACCATGAGTAGGTAAAAACACAGCCTTCTTAGGCCGTGGCCTTGTTTTCCACCTCCCGCCCCGGGCTTGAGTACAGTCACGCCGGATTCCCCTACCCCCCCCCCCCTCCCCGCCCCTTTCACCTCTCGGGCTTGTAGCTAATTCTGCGGAAGCAGGCTAAGGCTAGCGCGCCGACTCACGGGGATTACAGCGCCCTTAGGGCCGGGATGTGTGTCCAGACGGGGGTGTGGGCGCTCTCACGCCGGGAGATCGTGTGCCTTTCGGTGAAGTCTGATTTATCCCCGAGCTTGATATTTGTCACCGCAATCCGTTGTCCTGCGCGAAATGCTTCGTGGGGTTCCAGCCTTCGTGCCGTTTTATTATACAGGGGGCGTTGCTCTTTGTCTCAGCTTGCTCGCACTTCCACTGAAATCACCATATAAAGGAGTGTTTATCTTGGAAGTCTTATTTTTCCTGAAACTTTGCCGATTATATCCCTGTGATTTTGTGTGCAGCGCATAAATGTGACAGCTGTCGGCCAGCTTGTACCTATCCGCACCGGTAAAACGCAGACAGCTATGCGGGGGCAGCGTGGCCGCTCCGTAAATAATCTTAACAGCAGTTTAGGTCACGATGCATGATTTAAAACTTCAAGATACACAGCGGCCTCTTCGCGGGCAAGCTGCTGTCAGATGGTTAGGGATCAGTTTTATTAAGCTAGACCTTTGTGTCGGCACAGATGGGGAGAAAAGTCACCTTTACTGACGCTTCAAATTGTTAAAAACTTCGTGGTGGAGAGATGTCTATTTTACCCACTTCAGTTGTAGAATTTTGTTCAGCTGACAAGAACTTTGTGTTATGTTATGCTGGATATTGAGTGAGGAGACTTAATTCAGCATGAGAACTTTGGGATTCTTAATTTTTCAAAGGTCAGTGCAGAGCACCCCTTTGGTAAAAATGGACAGATCAATGTTTTCTGAACTTTTGGCCACGCCAGTGTTGCAAGAGCAGTATCTGGTGTGAACCTGCTTTTTCCCTGTGCTGAATTGATGAAGTATAGAACAACTATTTTAGAACTGAATACATGTGTCCCCGAGGCTTAGGTGAAATGTGAGTGTTAGGATGTAATTTACAGTGTGTGTTAAGTTAACTGCAGTATTTAAAAAAAAAAATAATAATAAATTTTAGAGCTTGGTCCTTTGGCAATCTGCTCTAAATGATGATTTCCTGTATTGCCACCAATTTGGTATAACTCTCCTAAAATGAAACTATTCTCCAAAATTGCATTTAAGAATGCTAGTTTGCATGTACCCTGCAAACATTATTTTATAGATGTCCTTTTATTACTTGCATGCAGCATATAGCTCTTGTTTAAGGGTAACCACCTTTTGATGCAGTTTGAATATTTATGGTTTTGAATCTTAAATGCCACCTCAGCTTACACTATTTTCTGATTTCCCTCGCAGTGCAGTGACTCCTCTCTGACAGGTGGGTGTCACTCTGTTAGCAGTTAGATGAGCTAGTTCTCCTTGGAAATGATAAAGGTGTGTCTCCTTCCCTTCTGGTGAAAGTTGGGGGTTAGTTAATCGATTGGATTTGCAGTGAATTCGCAGTATGATTTCATTTGATGTTTTTCTTTGCTCCTGGGCTGCCTGTACCTTTAAGTTGTGTGTATCAGCCTAAAAATTAATAGCCGTTACTTTTTAGTTAATGTAGTAATAACAGTTCGAAAACCCTTGCATAACATTTAATTTTATTTCAGTTCCCAACAATGGATATGAGATTTCGCTCATGACGCTTGTGATTATATTTTGTCCATAACTTACTTGTATGTGTGCAATATACATTATACCCCAAAACTTGTATAGGTTGTTGGGTTTAGTGCATTATCCTTGTCACACGGGTTAATAATAAAGGGATTCTCTACAGTTTTTTGGGTAGCTGTCAGAATTCAACAGTTGGGATCTTGTGTAGCGACTGTCGCCTTTAAAAATTTTTAAAAGCATTTGAGTAATAAAGTATCTATAATAATCCAAACCTTAGGGAAAGAACCTAATTTTATGCCAGGTTTTTACATACATATTTTCTATTAAAATGAAAATTAATTCCCCCACATGAATGAATCCATATGGCTGCAAGCTTTCTGGGTACATTTCGCCATTATCTGGTTAGCCTACAAGTGATTTCAGGATACTGTTGAATCTCTGCTTTAACTGTAATTAGTCGGCAGGGGAAAGGCCTAGGGGAAAGTATTGCTACTCTTTGTCCACCAAATACCATATAAGAGGAGTGTGTCTGAGGGGGGAATGAGAGAGAGAGGGAGAGAAAGCATGACCGAGTGACTGAGGGAGAGAGAGTGTCCTCTTTCTACTGTGCATATGCAACAGCTGGTTGTAATTTAAGAAAAACAGATCTGGTGGTGTAACCGGAGGAAGAGAGAACCATCTGAGGTCTCTTCTGTGAACTTAAACATGTTTTTTTTGTTTCATCACAATAACGAGTTGGGAGTTTGAGGAGAGCTAGGCATGGTTGTGCGTGGCAGTGTATGTTGGGAGCTGTGTATGAGTCATACCTCTTGTCGGTAAAAATAGACAGGGGAAGAGACTCGGAAGGCAACAAAGCTGCTGCCTGCTTCTGTGCTTGGTTTCCCCTCCCTGTTACCCATGATTGCCTTGTCCTGCATGCGGTATTTTGAGGGTGGGCTACCATCGCCTCGCTTGGCCAGAGTTACTGTAAACTGCTTTCCTGTTCCCTCATGGGTGTTCAGTTTGGCCAAATTTGTGTTGATGCGTGTTTGAGATGATAATGGATAAACCATGTGGGTTGTGATTAACAGTGGAGGTGGTGATAGAATGTGTATGTTGTGCATTAATTCTGCAAATGTAATGTGAAATATTTACCCAATTTGCAGTGTATTGGTTGAGAATCTGAGATGGCCGATTTAGGCTTTGTTATACCCAGGTGATTATTCCTATTTCCCTGCTTGTCTTTGGAATAGATTGTCTATCTGAATCCTGGCGTGTTGGTCACCTTGTCCTCAGTTCAGGAAGCTGCGTTTTTTTTCTCTCTCACTCAGACTCACAGCACTGTCCCATAGGTCCAGCATGCAGTATTCTCAGACTTCTCCCTACTGGAGATATTTTCGTTTGGGTCTTGGCATTGCTTTGGATTATCCTTTGCATGTAGCCTGTCTCTCTGTATTTGTGATGCATGTTAATTGTTGGCAGTGTTTAGCAGGTGTGCTGGCTGCATACATTTGTAAATGTGTGGTAAACTTTTAAACCATATCTTTATATTCAAGACTATACTTTTAAAGTGGCAAGGTGAACAAAAGGTTTTGCCGAATGCATTCTGAGATATGTGGGGAATTTCTTCCTCGAACTTTAAGAAAAATGACCTTAAGTTACTCTGGGACGACAGATCTCTGTGGTATGTGTGTTTGTAGCCATACAGACTTGCAGTGCTAGTGACGCTCGCAAAGCAGTAAACACTGAGGTTGTAGCAGCTGACTGCTGGTTGTGAATACTGATGTGTACTCTGGGGTTTGTTTTCCCCCCCCCATTGTACAGTGAAATTCAACAAGCCATGTCACTCTTTCCCAAGTTCACAACTAATGCATTTTCCTTTGTTAATAGGCATGTTTGGCAGATGGGAATTGATGACGGGCCAGCCTCAGCTGTTTATATAGTGGAGAGAATTATAGTGTATGGTTGGCTTTAACATTTCTGTTGGTTGAAGCATCTCTAAAATGCAGTATCAGCTAGGGGATAAGCTGCATGTTGCATGCTTTACGTGCATTAACTCGCAATCTCATTCACTTGCACCCAGGGGCACTGGAGGGGCATGGATACCCTGGCAGATTTTGGGGGCCTTTTTACTTGACAGGGGCCCTTGAAAACGTGAAATGTATACATAAAATTGGGTGTGAGTGGGAGGGGGCAAGGTTAAGTTTTGTCAGTGGGTTCAGATGTTCTGCTTTCGCCCCCGCTTGCTCCCGTAGGGCAGTGTATGGCTTAAGTTATTGGACTATCAGAAAGCTATGAGCTGGCTTCCAGGATAGGCTCTGGACTCCCCGCGACCCAGAAGGATAAGTGGTTTGGGAGATGGCTGGATGGATGGAAAGCTATGAGCTTAATACATGGATAAAACCACTAGCTGTAAACAATAAGTGAATGTTAACGTACAGGTTTGTGAGCTGGGACTGTTTTCCAACACCACCAAATCGGTGGCTCCTGCGATGGCCCTCTTAAGCTATAGCTTTCGGGATTCGTTTTAGTGTTTTGTCCCCCTGTATCCCACCAGTTCCTTGGCTTCAGTAAAGGGCGCCAGTTCAGACTCTCGGCCGACTGCGTTGATGCTCTGCTGTATGGGCCTGTCTCGTTTCTCCACATCTGTTACCCATTTGAGCAGACGGCCATCCCCAACACTGGAATGAGAAAACAAGCTAACCAGTGCAGGCTTAGTCCTTGTATGACTCACGGCTTGACCTATAGCTTTGGAACATTCTCTGTGCTATAGTGTGCGAGGCAGACAACAGTTCATGAACAAAACTCACTAGAACTCGCTTAGTGTTAGTTACCAGCTTCTGAAATCCCAGTGTTCTGGATAAATTACGTAAAAGAGGTTTTCACTGAGGTTAAGCCAGCGCTGTGTACACAGGTGATGGAAATGTTTTTAGGCTAGTAACCATATCAGATAGAAAACCAACATGAAATGGGCTTAACTTTTCATCAGGTTTCCCTGTAATAGAAATCTGCATTTATATATGTGATGTAAAGCAGAGCTTTTCAATCTCGCCTGAATTGGGGAGCCACTTGTGAAAATCACGGAGGCCATCACTGTGAGGCGATTTAAAAATGTTTTATTTGTTTTGATGAACACAGGTATGCCAGACGTTTGCATGGTTATTGTAAATGCCTTTTATCAAAATATGCTATTAAAGCTTGCTGCACTTGAATAAGGGTTTGTTTGGTACAACTGGACCAGTTGACGTTTCGTGTAAGGTTGCAAATGTGAAACAGATGAGCGCCTCTGTAAAAGATGCATGAGCTGGGTGAGAGGACCGCGTGCTGAGTGCGTATGGAGAGTTGGTGCGGTGCTCACTGGCTGCTGTCCTGACAGGTCCTGCATGTGTCTCAGCGCTCCCAGCCAGTGCTGTTGCGTAAGCCACAGCGGTGGGGGCGGGGCATGTCCTGTGGCTTCTTTTAGGAATTTTTTTTGCCTTAGAAAAAAAAAACCATTGGCAAAAACTGATGTATGAGAGAATCTATCGCAGAAACATTTGCAACACAGATGGCAACAACGATTCAGGAAAAATGCTTCAGAGGGGGTTTTCAGCCATGGCACAACATTGCTGTCACCTTCCTGGAAAGTGTTCAGTTAATTAAAACGCTTCATCAGTCATGCACAGTGATGTACGCCACACATTCCTATGTGCATTTTTATATTTGGAGGCCTGTTCTTTAAAGCCTAAATTCTTTACACCACTCGATTTTCTGTACTGCTTTTATTGAAGCCTGCATGCTTCATTTTTATTTTTCCAGTTATCTATTTTAAAATAGACCTGTCAGTACTTGCTTTTACAACTTTTGTACTTTTTTTTTTTTCTTATGCAAGATATCTGTGAAGATTTGGGAGAATTAGCTGCCGTCGTTGCTTTTGTGAACGCACCGTTATCTGTACGAATTCTCATGCTTTCCGTACCCGTTCTGCCTACACCTTGAACTTTGATCTGTCTCCTCATTCTCCTCCCTTCTACAGTCTTACATGTGACGGTCAGTACAATGAGGCTGAGAATGCGTAAGGCTTCTCAGCAGCCAAGCCCTGTACATACGCCCCGTCCATCCCGGACCAAGCGGAGACATTCGGAAGTGGACGTGTGCACACCAGCAGGTGGGGGGGTGGTGCAGAAGAGTGATGCAGGGCTCCTTTCCACCATAAAGAAATTCATTCGAGGAAACACTGTCAAGGTACATATACCCGTAATGGCAGCAGCCATGCCTCCTAAGCATAGTTAGAATTTCTGGAAATAAGTCGCGTCCAAGTCTTTCAATGTTCCAAAGCTGTGATCCAGGCCCGCGTTTCAGAACCGGGTTTCGTGTTCTGTTGGGCATGCAGCTGCATGTCTGGGAACTGTAGCCAGTTTCTAAGAATAGCTGTGGTTCTAGAATAGCCGTGTAGTGATGAAGTGCACGATTAGATAGAACCAATGTGCAGTAACGTGTCAGACTGAGATCTTAGAGAGTAGCGAACTTAATGGTTAAAGAACTGCATTTGTGACTGAAAGATTCCAGTTAAGTTAGACCCAGTCTTGATAATGTACCCTTGACCAAAAATACATGACCTGAATACCCAGCTGTACAAATGGGCAGAGCCAGAGGCTTGTGTGTATGCCCGTGCAAGAACCGCTTCATTGCACATAGAACCTAAGGCAGAATAAATCTTTCTTTCAGTCATACATACGTAATCCTTCTGTGCCCACTAAAATATGCTAATTTTCTTAGTTTACGTGTGTAGAGGCAAATTATATTCACTATGGCAATTCATTTTACATCACACTGTATGCTGTGAGAGTGACTGCAGGTCACTTTTCTCGCTGGATGTTTGGCCTGGGTGGGCCTTGGTCACATGCTGTTCTTTGAAGGTATTGGTGCTTTTTAAATGATGCTCCTTTTCAGTGTATAGCCTCACATGAGAATTTTAGCCATGGAAAAAATGACCTAATGCTGCCTAGAGCTCCTACATACTGGGAGCCATCGGAGCACTAACTGCAGGCCCTGCGCTGTCCCTCGAGGTGGAGCTGGAGAACCCAGCCAAGAGGAGCTGCATCGACCGCAGCCTGGATGGCGGACTGATCTCGTCCACGCCCCAGACGCCAGACCCCCTGAGCAGAGGCGCTCCCAGGGTACGCCGTAGAGGCCCTGTGAACGGAGGTGAGCTTCCATCCGTGGCGTAGTTATTTATACAATTAAATACAGACCAGTCTCATGAGCACAAATGGCTTTATCTGTTGAATGTGTAAGTGCTCAGACTTTCACATTTCTGTAAGAGGAGCCTCTCATGATGGGGAGAGGGCAGGGTGGAGATGCACATGTTTAAGGACTAATGAATATTATGCATGTTCTGCTTTATATAATATTAGTAAGGACTCGTTTTCATGCTCTGACCCTCAGATGCCATCAACCATGGCACAGGAAAGCCAATGAAGCCCAACGGCCGGCTGCAGGAGGCTGCAGAGGCTGTCAGCAGCCCCCCTCGAACCACTCTGCTGGGAACCATCTTCTCCCCAGTCTTCAACTTCTTCTCTCCTGCCAATAAAAATGGTAAAGTTTGCCCTGAAGGTCCTTGAGTTGTACAGAAGGTGCATCGTCCTTACAGTTTGGTCTGGAAGTTTCTAGGAGCCCTTGGCTTCTGCGGTCACCCGGACTAACCGGCAGGGTGCTACAGGCCCCGGATCACGCCACGCAGGCGCTAACGGATGTGCAGGCGTAGTTAAGCTCAGGATTTGGAATGGAAGGAGTTCTGTCCTTCTGTTTGCTGGAGAAAAACCTGACCTGCTCATGTCCTTCATGCTTGGTGCAAGACAGGATCCCTGTGAATGGCATGCTCACTTCCTGGCTGGCAGGATCGCAGTGGTGAGATAAATGCGTGACCCCCTCCTTCAGGAACCTCTGGCTCAGATTCCCCCGGTCAAGCCGTGGAAGCCGAGGAGATCGTCAAGCAGCTGGACATGGAGCAGGGAGAGGAGACCCCCACCAGCACAGCTACGTCCAGGGAGGCCTCAGGCATCTCCCTCTACCCCGCCAGCCAGCCCCTGCCCCTAGCCCTGCGACCCCCTCCTGATGGCGCTGTTGAGGAAGGGGAGATTGTAACTGGCTCCGACCTGCCGCCCCTTACTGGTATGTCCTGATGATGCAAGAGTGAAATCCAGGCAGGCACCTGCCAGTTTATCTTTCTGTGTGACTAGTGTTTGTGGCGACGTTCGTTGGTTTTAATTCTTGTTTGTATTATCAGCCCAAACTCAATTAACTTCTGGAAATAGTTGGTTTTCAGTAACACTGTAGGAGCCATGGAAAATTTTCAGTTGCGTTCACCTTGGCTTTGGGTTTCTGATATTTCATCATCTTCCTTCCATCCTGTTTCCAGCCCCTGGGTCCACCACAGACAGTGGCTACTCCGAAATCCCCCCCCCAGTTCCAACTGAGGGGACATACGAGGAGGACTGGGAGGTCTTTGACCCGTGAGTGCAGCTCCCTTACAGTCTAGGATCCATCCTCAGAGCAGGCAGCTATAACATAGCAGTATGCAGGGTGCTCTTCCCCACTACCTCCCTTTGCTGACTCTTCCTCAGCCCTGCTCTGATTTGCACTCTTCAGGTATTTCTTCATCAAACACGTTCCCCCCCTTACGGAGGAGCAGCTCACACGCAAGCCGGCACTCCCTTTGAAGACCCGCAGCACACCGGAATTCTCCCTCGTCCTCGACCTGGTCAGTTGACAAAAATTTTTTTTAATTCTTTGCGCTTTTTCCACTTTGGTCAGGGTTTCCTGCCAGTCGCTTTTCTTCAGTCGCCATTGATGCAAATATCAAACACATTATTTCAAACGGAGGTGGAAATTCCAGGTCCAGAAAGTAAAAATCCAGTCCAAGATTTTGTTTCAACCAACCATTTGAGTATAGAGTCACAGACACGGAGGATGCAGCTGCTTGGTTGAAGCAAAATCTTGGACTGGATTTTTACTTTCTGGACCTGGAATTTCCACCTCTGATTTCAAACACCCACTGTCTGAATCATAGATGGTTCAGTTCTGTTTTTCAGTCAGTAATCAACGATGGTGATAACTTCCCAAATGAAAACAAAGGCACCTTCAGCAGCTGTCTTGGTGTGCTTTTGAATGCCCCCGGGACTCAGTCTAAAAATAGCGATTTTGCTGTGGCGGGAGCCTCGTTCTCTCATTGCTGCTCAGGCGACCTGCTCAGGCGACCTGCTCAGGCGACCTGCTCAGGCGACCTGCTCAGGCGACCTGCTCAGGCGACCTGCTCAGGCGACCTGCTCAGGCGACCTGCTCAGGCGACCTGCTCAGGCGACCTGCTCAGGCGACCTGCTCAGGCGACCTGCTCAGGCGACCTGCTCAGGCGACCTGCTCAGGCGACCTGCAGTGAGCAGCCATGATTAGGCCGACGCTGAAGGAAGAGCTTCTTTGTGAAGAAGGGGTAACGCCAGGCTGATTATCGGCTAATATCTTCTCTGCTGGTTTCAGTGAAATACAAGAGCTTCTTCTGCTTTTTCTTAGTTGATGGAAATATTGATTCATCCACTTTAAACTTTCCGTGCGTGTGCCTGCATGTGTATACACAGTGGACTCTATTAGCTATGCATACACAGTAGCAGTTATAATCAACTTTTGTCTCCCAGAACCATTTCAAGTTTTGGCTAGTTGTGCCTTTCTGCACGCGCCGTGTACTGAGCTGTTTATTGAATCGCTTTCTGTAAACACTGCACACTATAGTGTGAGAAAATCCCAAGCGGGTGTCTGTCTCTGATGCAGGAGCCACTACGTCTGGCACCCACATTCACACCACGTTTAAAATCGCTTGGATCAGGTTTCTCAGCTGAAACGGAACCTCCTGACCTTGTCTGTTGTATGAATTCAGTTGCAGCCGCATGTTTTGCTGTTTGTAGAAATGAGTGAGGTGCGTGCGAGTGCTGCAGAAGTGACACCCTCGGTTTAGTGAAAGCTTGATTTAATTAGGTTAATGCGACTGTGCTCGTCACTTTCAGTCTGTCTGTTATGTTCAGCTGCAGAATCACAATTTTGATCGTGTTTCTTTTTCTTTGAGATGACAGAATAGTAATCTTCACTTTCCCTGCTATTTGTCTGTCACCTTGGGAGAAAGTGTAGCAATGTTGTAAGTGCTATGATTTGATGCAAGTGACAAAGACAGATTTTCATCATCCATCTTCTTGCTTAAACAGTGTTGATGTTTATGTTCTTGACTGTAATGAGTAAACATTGCTACATAGTAAAAATGTTGTGACAGTTAAGTAGCACTGTATGGTAGTGGATAGAATAGTATGAATGTGTATTGCGGTTCTCCTCTCCTCTACCAGGATGAAACATTGGTGCACTGCAGCTTGAATGAGCTGGAAGACTCGGCACTTACCTTTCCAGTGCTCTTTCAAGACGTCATATACCAGGTACCTGCGGCCCAGTTTCTTACCAGCACTGGACACACAGGCTGGCCCTTCACTTGCTGCGGTTCTTGTTAGGGTTTGTGTGTTTGTAGCATTATGTGGTGTCCAGGTGTATTTCAGTGCACGTTTCAGTCTGTAGATAAACAGTTGTAAACCAAAGTAGCCCAAGATCGGCAAAGGCACAGCAAGACCTGACTTGTTCCTTCTTGTGTGCAGGTGTATGTGCGGTTAAGGCCGTTCTTCAGAGAGTTTCTTGAACGTATGTCTCAGATCTATGAGGTAAACCCCCAGCTGCAGCACTGCAGCCTTTATGATGTCAAGCTTTTCTGTTCTGTTAACGCGTTTGTTTGTTTGTTGTTTGTTTGTTGGTTGTGTGTGTGTGTGTGCGTGCGCGCATAATTCTGAACTGTGTTCACCTCTTTCCAAAGATCATTCTCTTCACTGCCTCGAAGAAGGTGTATGCTGATAAGCTTCTCAACATCCTGGATCCCAAGAAACAGTTAGTCAGGTCAGTAGAGGTACTATCGTGACCTTCACAGCGCTGCAGGCTCCTGTAGCTGGACATGGGTCTGCATTGTATTCCAGCTGGATGCTCGTTAATGGGCCTCTGCACTGTTTCCTAGATGGTTCATTCGAATGATCATGCTCCCCATATGTATCCAAATTCCCTTAAGTGTGTAACTTACTCTTTTCATTGTGATCTCTAGGCACCGGTTATTTCGTGAGCATTGCGTCTGTGTGCAAGGGAATTACATAAAGGACCTGAACATTCTTGGGAGGGACCTGTCAAAGACCATAATAATCGACAATTCACCTCAGGCCTTTGCTTATCAGGTAGGTCGATCTGGCCTAGACGCCTTCCACACTTCCTGAGTCGGCTACATCTATCTTTTCCCTCTTGTTAAGAATGAAGTGAATGACGTAGCGCTCCGTGTCTGTCTGTCCTGTCAGCTTTCCAACGGGATCCCGATAGAGAGCTGGTTCATGGACAAGAATGACAATGAGCTCCTGAAACTGGTTCCGTTCTTGGAAAAGCTAGTTGAACTGGTACGTGTTCTTTTTGAGCTGATATTCAGTGGTCATCACGTCATTGAACTAGATGAGATGTGTCCGTCTGTCTATAATGACACACACACACACACGCCATGTTTGTATTCATATCTTTGTAGCGACCAGCCTTTCATTTCTGTGGGGAAAAACCCCGATCCCAACATAATAGCCTTAACCCCTACTCAGCTCTAACCTTAACCATAGGTAACCTAACATAATACAAGACTTCTGGCATTTTTCGCAGATTGAATTGAGTTTCCTCTTGTGGGAACTGAAAATGTGGTCCCCACAGTGTAATGTGTACATACACACACACACACACACACACACACACGCACACACATGCACACACATACATAGTTAACCCCACAGTAAAGTGCAGCATCGTGACTCGCATGCGCCTGGTGTTGAGTGCTGTGTCTCTGCCCCACAGAACGAAGACGTGCGTCCACACATCCGCGAGCGCTTTCGTCTGCACGACCTCCTGCCCCCCGACTGACCCCAGGGCACTGGGCTGCCGTCAAGGACCAGCATAGGAACAGCTATGGAAACTAATATTTCAGCTCAAACTCATGGCCATGTCAGAACTCTCCGGGTTACAAGACTGCCATCACAACTTTTATTTTCCCTCTCAGATCCCAACATTTCTTTAAAAGGCAAAAACATTTTTGAAATAACCTCCCAATTATAGAATTCTTTTATACAGATAAATGTATAAATATATGTATAAATGTCCTGGGAGCTGTAGGCGAACCTAAGTGCGACCCTGCGGTTTGACTGGCTCTCCCCTCCCCGGAGCCCTTTCTTACTTCCCTCTGCAGCCACAGTGTCTCACACGAGTGTAAGGTTGGTGCCGGAGGCGTCTGCCCACGATAAATGGCCTGCCCTGCGCAGAAGGGGCCTGTTTTCCGTACGATTGGTGCTTCGAGTGGAATCACTGACACTTATTGGCTGCAGAGTCATTTCTCCACAAACGGCCAGTTAAAACACGTGTATGTGTGTGTGTTTGCGTGTGTGTGTGTGTGTGGGTGTGTGTGTGTGTGTGTGTCTATACACATTTTTCCCTATTCAGGTTTCTGAAGCTCCCTCCTGTTAACGTAGCTGACGAGTCAGCATGCATTCCTTTTTAGTTTTAAATGCTTTGTTTTATTACACTTTGGCAATAGATTTAGGGTTTCCCCTCCTCGTCGCAGTTGTCTTGCATTTGTCTGCCTGCAAGAGGTTTTTTTAATTGGGGAGGGGAGGCAAACCGAGAGTCTAATCAAAAATGGAATTTATGTAGTTTCTGTATTAAGATATTGCGTTATTGTCAATGTATTCTGTAAAACACAGTGTGGAAGAAATCATAATTTTGTAGGAAAGGAAAATATCCCTTATAGGTGAGAATTACTGGCTTTCTATACCACAGTGATGGATTTCATTTGGCAAGTCTGAACTTGCTGGTCTGATGTGTTCAAAGTTTCAGTCTGTGTCTGAGCAGTCCTGCCGGATCCCCTGCAAAGCTCTCCCCCGCCAGGCAGATGGCTCACTTGACACGCTGCGGGCCGCATGGTGATTTGCAGGGGAGCTAGTTTGGATTGCATGTGTGTGCGTGTGGAAGGTGGGGGTTGGGGGGGGGGGGGGGGGTTATTAAACTTTGTATTAAGCTTAAGCCATTTTTGGCAAAACTGTTCCAAGTTTCCATGGCATTTACTAATAATAAGTGTGCTAAGCAGCACGGACCTCATCAAAGGTGCGGTGGACGGGGTGATGTTGGGTTATGTATGAGTCACTCTGGAATATGCTGTCATATGCTAGTCTGACTTGCAGTATTTCTAATTTACCTCCTTGGATTCTACTACAATATTGTCTGATCCACAAAGGAGCTGAAATGTAGCCCATAAAAGAGACTTTCACCCCCAGAAACAAACGAGCCACTTCATTTGTGTTCCGGAAGGCTTCGCTTTTCTCTCCAGCACCCGCGTGCTGTTGGGCAGCATCAGGGTGGTTTAAACCTTCCTGTACTGCATCTTAATCTAAAAGTTGAGTACATGATATCTGTCATGCGCTGGTCACTTATTGAGGCGAGATGACCACCTGATTGTCTCATTCTCTGGTGTAGTATTCAGTATTTATCCTATTGATGACAGGGTCATTTGAAAAACAAAAGGTGGTGATGCGTAGATCTGTTGTCAGATTTTGTAATTCTGTTGATGGGGCCTAGACTGTTGTAATATGGATTTTGCTCTCCTTCTGTTGCACCTTATCCCTGTGTAGTGGAAAGGTTTCTGACAGCTGACAGCTTCTTGCCCCTCACCCTCTTTTCCCCAGTTGTTTGGAGTGGCGTTCCGAGCCCCTGTGTACCACCCACCCACAACATACTTTCCACTCTGCTTTTGAGGAGACAATCGAGAGCCCGTAAGGCTATTCTGAAGGCACTGTACATGTGTATGGGAAGGGGGCCAGCGAGCTGGCCGTGGAGCTCTGCCCGCCACTCTGACCTCCGCTCCCTGCCTTAGTGGGTGGGTAACCTTCGGGTCCTTGAAGGCTGTCTGCGTAATTTAACCTGTTAGAGATTTGGGATATCATGCATTTCTCTTCTGTACTGGGCACGCTGGAAACTCTGTTGGAGAGAAATGAACCTGGACACCAGCCTTTGTAAGACTTGTACAGTCAATTTTAAATCTGGGTAGGCGTGACCTTGGTTTGGATGATGTCATTTAAAGGCAATATATTACTTCAGACTGGAGATTGTAATATGATCCAACAATGAAGAAATCTATAATAACCGTGTGTGTGTTGGGGGGGGTTGGGGGGAAAATGGTCCATGCATCTTTAAGTCTGGGGGGGTAGGGTGGTTAGGGGGTCCTACAGAATACCAGCAGTGTTTCTTCAGAAGGTTTGTTTGAGTGTCTTGTAATACGTTTGACTTGTTGCCAAGGGTGCAGACTTTCTTTAGACACGTGTGCTTTTTGAGGTCCCTGCATACCCTGATTTATGTTACACACTTGGAATATGCAAGCTCTGTGACCCCCCTGTGAAAATGAGCTACCAGCGCTGTCCCTGTGGGGAGCGGTGGCCAGGGGGGGCTCCCTTGCTTCATTGGGTCTTGGCACTTTTCTTATGAAGAGCTAGCTCATTTTATATGATTGTTAGAGAGTAGAGCAGAGATTTTATGGTGAAAGATTGTGGGATTGGGGGGGGTGTTTCAGAAGTACAACCAGAATTTTTTTTTTC
This sequence comes from Brienomyrus brachyistius, assembly GCF_023856365.1. Classification (NCBI taxonomy): domain Eukaryota; kingdom Metazoa; phylum Chordata; class Actinopteri; order Osteoglossiformes; family Mormyridae; genus Brienomyrus; species Brienomyrus brachyistius. Next base: position 16,040,252 of record NC_064545.1, read on the forward strand.
ATCTGTAGTACCCATTTTATTGTACAGAGGTACAAAATAAATGCAGCTTCATTTTTAAAAATCCTTAAAGTAAGGAAGATCTTTTTAAAATACATTTAATTTTTGTATTTTTGATTTTTAAGAGGCATGTTTTGTCTACTTTTTAAGTGTATTAATGAAGATTTTAACTTTACATCAGGTTGACTTTCTGTCTTATGTATGTATGTCTTTAGCACACTGTCAACAAGCTGTTTTAAGGAAAAAAGACCTAGCATGTAGAAGACGCCTGTTTTTGTGGGGAAAATCCTTCATTAAATTTTAATCATGACGGTGTATTTCAGCAATTTTATTTTTTTAAATCCAGTTTACAAAATGGTATTTTGCTTGCAGGATTTCCTCTTTGTCCTCTAGATGTACTTGGGGCATCCTTATGTTGATATTCTGTCATTCTTGTAAAATGTACATAAAATTTCAATGGAGAAAAATTTAACAAAAGGTAAAGTTTTGAAACTTTGAAAACCATCCTGCATGCCAGTGTGCCTTTTTTGCCCCCCCACCTCACACATCGTCCATTTTCCCTATTGTGTACAAAACGAAGTAAGGTTAAAGTACTGAATATCACACCCCCCCCCCCCCCCCCCCCCAAAAAAAAAAAAAAAAGACGAAATGCTTAAACGAGAACCTGTATATGGCTTCGGACCATAGTAATTCATCAAAGCATATGCAACTTCTCTTTGGAAGTGTGTTTATATTTAACATTCACTGGAAACCAGTTTACTACCTAGACCAGCATGTCCCAGTGCAGCAGAACACTGCACATGTCCTGCTGAATGCCCTTCACTATACTGGAGATCGCTAAAAATAAACTAGTTTACACTACATCATTTGTGCGGCTTATTCCCGCCACCTTTTCCCTCATCTTGGCTGTTGATGTATCATTGGGGACATTTCTGTTCTAAGCCAGTGTCACATTTATTGAAGCAGTTTCCCCAGCCATTTTATGATCCCTATCGGCCCCGTTCCTGACATCTTAGTGCCCACAGAGTCGTACATTGACAGGATGTGTGTCGTATTTTGACAGTGCTGGCAGAAAGGTGTGGTTGCAACACAACTGACACTTTGTATTCACAGTGAAGGGATGTCCTACGGCTATGTGCCTTTGGTTCGGATAATGAGTTAATAATGTGGTTAAAACGATCTCTAACTGGGGTGAATCCTTACCACTTGGCATCACTGTAGGTCACTGCTAGCATAATCTGCTGGTTTTAAGTGGCGGAACATGGCAGTTAAGCCAGCGACCATCGGAGACAGCCCCCTCCTCTCTATTTTACGTTCTTCTCTATACGCACCGATAAACAATTCCTACGACAGAGCTGGGAACACTTGTGTTTTAAAGTCTGCATTAAACTGGTGCAACAGGAAGCATGTTTTTTTCTACGGTCCTCACAATTGAACACCTTTTTAAAATGTAACGCCCTGCTTGAGCGATCCCAGTCTCCATCACAAAACTTGTGCATCTTCTGTTGCCCTATTATCATCGCCGCTCGCCCCTGTTCAACTGTATTTTAACCACAGAAGCGGGAAATCTGGCCGTTTTAATGGAGGAGAAAGCACTAATAACACTTTAAGACTGTCCAATGGTGTATAAAAGGGCGATTGGAAACGGCGCATATACTGAACATGCCCACAGCCAAGATGGCCGACGCCGATTCCTGGGATGAGGAGCGAGGCCGCTTTCCTATTTCCACGCTGCGCGCGAACTTGTGCCGCTTGCAGGACGGGGTTGAACGTCTTTTGTGGTTCCGCAGACGCCGACAACTTCGAGCCGGATGCACCGATCAAAAAGGCGGCGGCGGCGTTGGACAGATGGGAAGGAGAGGACGAGTAGGAAGACGTGATGGTAGCCCGGCGGCCAGCCGACTGCGGGGTGTGTGGGTGCCCGGCATTCGTGGTCACCCTCTGAGCAAACCACACATAAAGCTGCGCTCTGCCGGCTAAAAGCATCGGCGTACAGGCGGGCTTGCTAATGCTAGGTTAATCAAAATTAGGATATTTGCTGTTCTGCAGGTGACGTGCCTATAATTTACCACTAGATGGTGCCACATACGCATTTTCCCCATCTTGCCTTCTCCATATCTCAGTTATGCTCATCAAATACACTGAGTGACTGTGTTCAAGAACTAATCTGATAGTGTTTTAACGAAAGCGCGAAGGATCAGAGTACTGCTGGAAACCGAACCTGCTTGATAATATGTAAATAGAGAGTGGTTGGTTAAATACGGCTGCCGTTTCACAAGTCTTTATCTTGCTTAAGTGTTTAACTATCTGTGAGCGATACCATTCTGTTCCTTTGCTCTACACCTCCCCTCATCCTGGACTCCAGCCTAGCACTGGAGCCTCAGTGCTCCTTCACAGCGTCTTCATGTCTTCGCCGATAGAATCATGGCGAAGTGCTGGACAGCTCTAACAGATCAACAGATCTAACAGTCCTTTCAGATCAGTAATAAACAGATTACATCAACAAACCATCAGCCCAATGTCACTGGGAACCCTCCTGGTAATGCAGCGTGATTTGGCAATACTAAGAAGTTCGGTGTACTTAGCACAGGGCACACACAAGATAGTGACGTGCATCTGTAATTATGCTCGTTTGTCACACCACTGTCTATGTGTTATATAAATGACATCCCTTAACAGCACCGGTCTTATCCAATGTGGCACCCTAGGTGAGCATCACCGCTGGCTGGCAATTCGGCGCTGCCTCAGAAGTTGTCGCCCTAAGCGGCAGTCTATAGGATTAACCGGCCCTGTTTAAATGTCTACATTTTACAAGTTTTACTGGATCAGTTATTAGAAGTTGAAGCGCACGATCTGCTCAGGGTAGGCCATACCCAGGACGCATGGCAGTTGGTAGAGGCGCAGCTTCACAGGCTGCGAGCAAAATTCCCCGTGAAGGGGGGAGGTTGCCAGTTCCGCCGCAGACCGAAAGCGCATCGCCAGGTCCCGCATAGACGCACGCTGCTCTGCGCTGCTCCAAATGATCCCAGACCAGCCAGTTTCTGCAGGATAATCTGAGGAGGAATGTTAATCGCCGATTATTCATAATTAGCTCATAGTACAGTTTTCCTTTACCAAAGGACTTTTCAAACGTTTTTAATATTTTAAAATATTACTAAATAAGTCATATAGTGTCATTTGATAAGGAAATGGTGAGTGACGAATTTTCTTCCCAAGCAAATATTTTCTTTGTCATAAATTTGTCTCATCTTGTAACTATAAATATTAATATCAATCGTTGAAAGCTAAGGTTGTAATATTTGTTAACGATTTTGTAAAATATTTTACTCTTTCACCATTTAAGTTCGCAAAAGTTAATGTTATATAATTTTTCTATTGAAATACTATGGCTATGAAGAAAGGTATTAACTGAACATAATGCAATAACACAAAGCAATAGTATCTTGTTTGTTCATTTGTTCTTTAATAGTTCAGATTATAATTCAGATAACCCTGTTATTCTTTTCAGCCAATTAAGGAAGTTGTTTTTTTCCTGTGTAATTTTAGTGCATGTTACACTATGTGAAAATGTGAATTGCAATCTATGCATATTCGAATGTTCGTAATCAGCGGTGTGTTCAGGTTCGTTTTGGTTTTGCATGCTATGAGATCAGCTGTTTAAAATCAATTTAATTTAAACTGTAGATACATGCAGCACTATTTAAAAACAGGACGACTATTAAAGTAATTGCCTTGATGCATTTTTAAGTACAAGCTGTAATCCTCGCTGAATATACATTCGACGAATTTATTTGCAGCTAGATCCGCACAGTCCGTGAGTTAATGTTCTGCTTCTGATGGCGCCGAACTCGTCCTTTTCGTTTCAGATTTTCGGAAACCTTTTACTGCCATTTTGGTTCATTAAGTCAAAGGACAAAAACAGAACATAAAATCGATACCGATGTAATTTGCACACTGAAGGAATGATCAGATGCTTTCGAGTATCAAAAAACTTTAGTAACATTCAGAAGTAACATCCCACCAGTCCCCCCTAATACAGCTTCCGTTACAAACTGTACGAATTGATAGACAGCAAGTGGAAGCCGTTGGAATGGATCAGTCATGTCAGCAAGTGGTGCAATGGGTCCTGACCAGATTCGTAGAGATTCAAATCCTTTAGACGCTTAAATCAATTGCTTTTCTTCTCTCATTGAAGTAGTGTGAAATGGTCAACCTGTACATCTGTACCAGACCGTTTTACCTTAAGTTTGCAGTTACCCATCTTTAGTTAAGAATCGTTCATTGTTAAATGTCTATTATTTGAAATTGGAATTGTCCATTATATGATATTGCGTGCTGATGGTTAATGTTGAATTTGCGTACCACCTAAAGAGTAGAGGATGTTTGCATACTCTCTGGGCAATTTGCAGTCGGTATAAGCCTCTTGGTTTGCCAAAGAGCACATAAATCTCACAGACTTGTTAGGGAGAGCAGAAGCTAGTCCATTCCTGCAGGCTTAGGGACAGGGAAACGGCCAAAGAGGCCTGATTTCGGTCACTTATTTGATAAAATCTGCAGTTATTGTGTTTTGCTTTTGCAGGGCAGAAAGGCATTTTTATCAGTCATGCACAGAATACGGAGCGAGTTTGATAAGTTGTGCTGTAGATCGTGGGCGTCTCTCTGGAATGATGTGTAGCGTGATACCCCCAGTTAAACTGCCACTCTTGTATTTTTGGCCACATGCTGTTCTGTGAACCTCTGCTAATAATGTAACCCGCCACAGTAGTATAGCGCTAACTGGACCTTTTGCATTGATTGAGTTGTATTATGTTAATACAACAACGTCTTAATTCAGTTTTGGGCGAGTCAAAGACACCTAAGCACATCGTCTATTGACGTCGTAATATCACTGAATTATATAAGGCACGGACTGCGGAAGCAGGGCAGGACTCAAGGAATTGGGGAAAGCACAGGATTTAATTCTGGGCAAACACGGAACAGGCAGACACGGAACAGGCAGACACGATATGACGTTAATGACAGAACTGGGGAAACATGTCGTTTTCCTGCTCTTTTCATGGAAACATCGAGAACATTGACATCGACAGCACCTGTTCGCCAACGTGTGCCTTATCGGAAGATGTTCATTTGCATTTCTGCTCTGGGAAAAACATCACACTCAGTCCTGAGGATTCACTTCCTCTTCTACCACATTCCTTGAATTCACATTAAACCTCAAAGCACCGTTCATATTAAAACTCGGGGAATATCCACACTCAGCATTACTTCCTAGCGCACACATTACTTCAAATGGATTACTAGACATCGAACTGAGTTTTAATGGTTTTAAATCATAATTGTGATTTTAAACATTTTAAAAGGATGTCTGTGTGTAGCACCTGTGCCTGGAGTGAAAATCTTTGGAAATTCCTCTTCAGACTCACAGTACACCTGTACTCTGAACTTAGCCTTTTAATTGAACTTTTAATTACTCACCCCGACCAAGGCACACTTAAGTAAACACTTAAATAAAGTACCAACACAATAGGTTAAAATTGTATGCGTATTGATAAATGATATGCCCCTTTGAAAAAGGTTAATATAAATGATATGCCCCTTTGAAAAAGGTTAATATAACTGAGGAAGCACATCATTTAGTCTGGCTTTTTGAAGAAGTTTATGGAGGGTGTGATCAGTGGAGGTTAAATTTAACGGCATCGTTTCTTCATTATCAAGCACATTTACTTTCCCCAACAGGACTGACATCATGGTAGTCACTGAGTGTGTTTCCAAGAAGGGGTTTCTTGTTGGAACGGAAAGTACGGGAGATGGAGAGCGGACAAACAGTCACAGCACCCCCCCAATTCCATTTTTAGCATTAGCAAGTCTGCTGCAGATTCAACTCACACACCATAGAATCAGTGCCTCAGAATACTTAAAACCAAGCGAAGACCACCTGTGACTTTCCAAAGCCACACAGATAGGCGAGTTTAGTGTGAGGTCACTTCCTGTCAGGGAGTCATGGGAGGAGTAGGTGTGTAACTAAAGGTTAAAGCCCAGTGTAGCGGTGAAGAGCAGCTCCGAAAAGAGGGTTTGAATGCAACGCTGTTTCCAAAAGCTTCTTATTTATCTACACATTGCTACATAGCAGCAGGCCTGCTCTGAGCAGCTCCACTCATGGCGATCTTCAGTCTTACCCAACAGTAATAATCCTTTGGAAAACAATATCGCACTTGAGCTGTTATTCTTTGTGAAAAAGAAAACACGACCAGGCTTTGAAGTTCTTAAAGTTCCGCCGTCTCCGGCGAGCTGACGCTAAGGGGCACCGGAAAAGCATGAGTGGGCCTCAGCTTCCGGAGAGCAGAGGCCTCGTTGTCGTTTCGGGGTGCTGCACGTCGACCTGGGCACGGTGCTGCCTGCTCCATGTGACCGCAGGGAGTGTGACGATTGCAGCTCACGGTCACGCCCCGAGGCTTTCGGAGCGAGCTCGTGTCCCAAATGACCGGCATCCCACTTCTCCAGGAAGTCTCCCGCAAACGGACACCGGCTCCCTGACACCTGCCATTGATGTGCAGTGTCTCAGACATCAAGCGGGGGTGGCTACTGATTGTTTCCCTACCCAACAGATCACCACCCGCCAGGTCTACAACTCTCACAGCCAGCACCTCCCCAGGTGTCCCTCCTCCTCCTCCCTGAAATCAGTATGCTTAGGGTGGGACGTCTGCCGTTATACAGAGTAATCATATTGTGAGACACTCACATACACAATATGATGGTTAAGGGCGCCCTCTCCTGGGCAGGTAGATACAAAAATGCCCCCCACCTATATAGACTATGGCAGCGTTTACTCAGTAAGCTGAAGTCTATTCACAAGGCTTTGTCTCTGTCCACTAACAGCCCAGTGGTAAGTGAGCTGTGTCCTCGATCACACCACAACAAGTCCATGGAGAAATATGTGTATGGGGGGGCTCATTCCAGCCTGTGAGACCAACTTAGTTCCCATCATCTACATTTAAATCGCGATAAAAGCACTTGTTGGTACATTTGGGGAGCTTTCCGAGCAGCGGTTAAACTATTCGAAAGTATTAGGGTAAGACTCAACCTGCTCTGCTCTTGTTAGGTGTTTCTGTCTGGCGTTGGTGGGCTTTGTTTTCAGTTAGCAGGGTTTGGAGAACACAGAAGGGGTTTCCTGGTTTAATGGTGTATGGATTTTACATTTGGGTAGGGGGATCTCTCTGTAAAAAAGTCATTGAAGATGATGACTTTAACAGTTGCTCTGGGGTGAAGCACCCAGAATTCAGCTGAACTAGTTTAAGCAGTTAACGAGAAACCAGATTAAGTTTCAGAAATGACCCATTATTTAACCTATTATTGTGTTACCCATGGGAGGGTGACCAGGCTCTGCAGAGTGAACCTGTGAAGCCCACTGTCTCTTTGTCACACTGTCTCTTTGTCACACTGTCTCATTGTCACACTGTCTCATTGTCACACTGTCTCATTGTCACGCTGTTTCTTTGTCACACTGTCTCATTGTCACGCTGTCTCTTTGTCACACTGTCTCATTGTCACACTGTCATATTGTCATACTGTTACATTGTTACACTGTCATACTATCACACTGTCGCACTGCTACACATTACACAGAGCTCTGAGTGCTTTGAAGATGCTGGCTGAGTTTTCCTCTTGCTCCCACGTGCTCAACTTTGCCCCCCCCCCCCCCAAAAAAAAAAAAACATAGTAAGAGGCTATAGCCTTGACATTAGTTGTTGGTCCCATTGGGGCCACTATCCACTGACGACCTGCAGGGTTTCCTCTCATGGTTCATGGCTGCCCAGAGAAAACGTTTTTTGCCATTTCTTTTACCCCTCTGGAAGCTCAAGTGAACCTTATGGTATTTTTCTCCAAGGATGGGAAAAAATGTGAAATGGCTGATCTGGAGACGTGTTCACAGACTTCAAGAAAAAGAGCATCAGAGAGACTCACTAAACACATTGATTGAAAATCCCCCTCCCCGAATTGTCCTGAGTGCAGCATTGCTCGCAGCTCGTTAGTCATGATATGAAATAACGTAATGATCCCTTCTGGAAAAACAATCAGCTGGAAATTAATAGTACTCCCAGTAAGGGAGTGAGGAAACAGCCGGTGTTTAACCTTCCTGCCGGTGCACCGGGTCAGAGGGTGTAGAGAGAGGAACCCTCCTTTCTGGTTGTGAGGCTGCGAAGGCGCCTCATCTACAAAATGCAGCCTCAGTCTGTGTGCTACTCTTGGTGCCCCTTGTCTGCTTTGCCCAGCAGTGGGCTAACAGTTGCCATAAGATTTACCAACATAGTGCTTTCATTGTGTTGCTCAACCAGAGTAACTTATGTATGTCTGGACGTAATGGTTTGCACAGCTGATTTATTACTGTTTTTGGTGTTACTCCATGTCTGAATCGATTCCCATAAACCGTCCAGCTGCAGTTACAGCCGATCAAAAACAAGGAAAAGTAAAATGACACATATCGCATGACAGGAAAGTTCAGGTTACCTTCTAGCACTCCGAGTATGGAAAATGTGTTTTAAATCAAAATGTTCGGAGTTTAGTGGGGAGTCAGACCTCTTTCTGCGGATTTCCGACATGTGTCATCCATTCTAGAAACATTCCCTTGTGCTACAAGGTTAAGAGGCAGAACTATGTGTTGGGGAGACCCTCTCTGTACACAGCTGACTGATGGCTGCCGCACGGCCCTCAGCCACTGAGACCTCCAGTAACCTGGAGACGCTAACTCTCTGATCCTGAAGACAAGCTCAGTCAGCACTTTCTGCTGCCTATTACCAAGAAAATCATAGAAACCAGACCTAGGAATGCTGACCTTCCACAGACACAGAGATCAGACATGCAGTGCTGAATGAATCCGTGTTGTTTTTAATTTAAGATTTAACCTGAGGTTCTCATTCAGGTTATTATCGTATTCAGCTTTGCAGGTGGAAAACCAGTAGAAAACTGCTAGGTACATGATGGATGTACAGTGGGGCAAAAAAGTATTTGGTCAGCCACCGATTGTGCAAGTTCTCCCACTGAAAATGATGGCAGAGGTCAGTAATTTTCATCATAGGTACACTTCAACTGTGAGAGACAGAATGTGAAAAAAAAATCCATGAATTCACATGGTAGGATTTTTAAAGAATTTATTTGTAAATTAGGGTGGAAAATAAGTATTTGGTCAATAACAAAAATTCAACTCAATACTTTGTAACATAACCTTTGTTGGCAATAACAGAGGTCAAACGATTACTATAGGTCTTTACCAGGTTTGCACACACAGTAGCTGGTATTTTGGCCCATTTCTCCATGCAGATCTTCTCGAGAGCAGTGATGTTTTGGGGCTGTCGCCGAGCAACACGGACTTTCAACTCCCTCCACAGATTTTCTATGGGGTTGAGGTCTGGAGACTGGCTAGGCCACTCCAGGACTTTCAAATGCTTCTTACGGAGCCACTCCTTTGTTGCCCGGGCAGTGTGTTTGGGATCATTGTCATGTTGGAAGACCCAGCCACGTTTCATCTTCAAAGCTCTCACTGATGGAAGGAGGTTTTGGCTCAAGATCTCACGATACATGGCCCCATTCATTCTTTCCTTAACACGGATCAGTCGTCCTGTCCCCTTAGCAGAAAAACAGCCCCAAAGCATGATGTTTCCCCCCCCATGCTTCACAGTAGGTATGGTGTTCTTGGGATGCAACTCAGTATTCTTCTTCCTCCAAACACGACGAGTTGAGTTTAGACCAAAAAGTTCTACTTTGGTTTCATCTGACCACATGACATTCTCCCAATCCTCTGCTGTATCATCCATGTGCTCTCTGGCAAACTTCAGACGGGCCTGGACATGCACTGGCTTCAGCAGCGGAACACGTCTGGCACTGCAGGATTTGATTCCCTGCCGTTGTAGTGTGTTACTGATGGTGACCTTTGTTACTTTGGTCCCAGCTCTCTGCAGGTCATTCACCAGGTCCCCCCGTGTGGTTCTGGGATTTTTGCTCACCGTTCTCATGATCATTTTGACCCCACGGGATGAGATCTTGCGTGGAGCCCCAGATCGAGGGAGATTATCAGTGGTCTTGTATGTCTTCCATTTTCTGATAATTGCTCCCACAGTTGATTTTTTCACACCAAGCTGCTTGCCTATTGTAGATTCACTCTTCCCAGTCTGGTGCAGGTCTACAATTCTTTTCCTGGTGTCCTTCGAAAGCTCTTTGGTCTTGGCCATAGTGGAGTTTGGAGTCTGACTGTTTGAGGCTGTGGACAGGTGTCTTTTATACAGATAATGAGTTCAAACAGGTGCCATTAAGACAGGTAACGAGTGGAGGACAGAAAAGCTTCTTAAAGAAGACGTTACAGGTCTGTGAGAGCCAGAGATTTTCCTTGTTTGAATTGACCAAATACTTATTTTCCACCCTAATTTACAAATAAATTCTTTAAAAATCCTACCATGTGAATTCATGGATTTTTTTTTCACATTCTGTCTCTCACAGTTGAAGTGTACCTATGATGAAAATTACTGACCTCTGCCATCATTTTCAGTGGGAGAACTTGCACAATCGGTGGCTGACCAAATACTTTTTTGCCCCACTGTATATATTATTTTTTGGAGAGTCAACTTTATTACTCTATATTTTCATGGATTTATATCCCATTAATGCACCTGATTTTTGAGGCATATGTCCAACAGTGTAGGAGGGAGTTTGGTGTTGGGGAGAGACGCAACGCAATAATTTCAATGTGAAGTTATAATTTTATGGAGGATGAATGAAGCCAAATGAAATATTGGGGAGTTCAGGCCCTGGAGTTTGCATGTTGTCCTCGTGTCTTCTTGGGATTTCCATCAGGTATTCCAGTGCCCCCCCCCCCTCCAAAACATGCTGAAGTTAACTGGAGCTGCCAAATTTCCCGTAGGTGTGCCTGTATGAGTGAATGGCGTGTGAGTGAATGGCGTGTGAGTGTATGGTGTGTGTGAGTGTATGGTGTGTGAGTGTATGGCGTGTGAGTGTATGGCGTGTGAGTGAATGGCGTGTGAGTGAATGGCGTGTGAGTGTATGGCGTGTGAGTGTATGGCGTGTGAGTGAATGGCGTGTGAGTGAATGCCGTGTGAGTGAATGGCGTGTGAGTGAATGGCGTGTGAGTGAATGGCGTGTGAGTGTATGGCGTGTGAGTGTATGGCGTGTGAGTGAATGGCGTGTGAGTGAATGGCGTGTGAGTGTATGGCGTGTGAGTGAATGGCGTGTGAGTGTATGGCGTGTGAGTGAATGGCGTGTGAGTGAATGGCGTGTGAGTGTATGGCGTGTGAGTGAATGGCGTGTGAGTGAATGGCGTGTGAGTGTATGGCGTGTGAGTGTTGCCCTGTGGTGGGTTGGCGCCCCGTCCGGGTTTGTTCCCTGCCTTACGTCCATAGGCTCTGGACACCCAGCAACCCTGTATAGGATAAGCGGTTACAGAAAATGGATGGATGGATGGAATACAGGCACCCCCATCCCCCTGGTTCCTACACCTTTGCATATATGAAAGTTTCACGTGTGTGTGTGTGTGTGTTTGTGTGTGTGTGTTTGTGGGTTTCCAGGGAAGCAAGACACTACACAGTCAGAGCTGGCAGAGCTACAACGTAAAGCAGAGTGGTGTAGATGACATGGTCCTGCTGTCCAAGATCAATGAGGATGCCATCATGGAGAATCTCAGGAAGAGATACATGGATGACTACATCTTTGTATCCTTAACGTTGGGAAGCACTACCAAAGGTTTTGTACTTCTGTGGTTTTCTTAAGGTCCCTTTAGATGTTTGTTGTGTAGGTTTGAGGAAGTCTGCATGGTCTTCAGGGTTTGCATGGTCTTCATGGTCTGCAAGGTCTTCATGGTCTGCAAGGTCTTCATGGTCAACAATGTCATCATGGTCTTCGTGGTCTGCATGGTGTTCATGGTCTTCATGGGCTTTGTGGTCTGCATGATCTTCACTGCCAGAGTCCTGGTAGTAGTTCAGGAAAAATGCCTTAACTCTCTTGCATACAGACATACATCGGACCGGTACTCATCTCTGTAAACCCCTTCAAGCAGATGCCCTACTTCGGGGACAGGGAGGTGGAGATGTATCAGGGAGCGGTACGTAGTGTGATTCCCAAACACGCCAACGTGTGATCGCTCCTGCTCCATATCTCATTTTCTCTTATAGTCGAAAGAGTTCAGATGCTGAAGCCAGCATGGTCTCTGAATGGCCAGCTCAGTATCTGAGAGGCCAGTGTGGCCGTTGCGTGGGCAGTACGGTTGGTGAGTGGGCACCATGGTCCCTGCACGGGGATGTCGAGTATTTGCATGTGTCTGTGCCCATCATCCTGGGTATTTCTCAGCAGTGGGGTTAGGATCTAAGGCTCTGCTGGATAAGGATGGAGGGATCAGTGACAGATATTTATGGTCTCAAGATGCCAGGTGTTGCTTAAACCAGTGAAAAGGCCCCAGACATAAAGGTTCGGCATTGAAATGTCCCGGCGGAGCTGACTGTGCCAGTCTGCACCTGACCAAATGTCCATGAGCAGATCTGCAAGGAATCCTCCTGCTGCAGACATGGGCTGTTCAAAGGCAGCTTCCTGAATCACTGTGTTCTGAACAAAACCTGTTAGTTTAAAGAAGTAGGCCGCAGCCCTCCGCTCGCAGCCATTAAATGCTTCATTTGCCTCCTCACCTGAAGCTAGCCTTATTTGCTGTGACCAGGCCTGGATGCGCAGTGCACCCAATGTGCTCCTTATAACCAAAGGCCCAGTCCAGAGAACCGGGACCCAAATGTCTCTAAGACGAAGTGCAGTCAGTCGTGGAAGGATAAGACCCGTGGCCCCTTGGCTTTCTGTTTCAGGCTCAGTATGAGAATCCTCCACACATCTACGCCGTGGCGGACAACATGTACAGGAACATGTTGATAGACGGCGAAAAGCAGTGCGTCATCATCAGGTGAGTCTCAGCTCTGGCCAGTGCCTCGATTTCTGTGACTCCTGCAGAATTTCTGTCTCTAGCCGAGAAGCCAGTAATAAGCTTAATGCCTGAAAACGGAAAACGACTTATTTATTTTGATCGACTGTAGGTGCTGGAAGTTACGCTACTGTGGCCATTTTCGCTTCGAGCCGCTCCTGCCTTTCCTTCTGTGCAGGCCACACTCTGTCTGTCGTCCATGTCACTGGGAGCCCACTGGTTTATGGGTCTTCAGTACAGACAGAACCTCACTCTGTCCCTTCAGAAAAAACCACCAGGAGACGTTACGCATGGCAAGGCGACGCGAGCGCTCTCTCTGCCAGAAGGTTTTCTGGGAGAGTTCCTTGGGACCAGAGTGCCAGGTGGAAACGTCTGTAATTTAGCCTTCTGAGGCCCTGCGCTTTTGGTAGCTTTTCCCATACGTGGGCAGGCCGGATTAGCTAAAGCTGCGGTTGATCATGTTCTCCTTTGGCTGTTGTCATCGACGGCAGTTCTGAAGGGTTAAATGCACAGAGTTTTATTCATCTGCTCCCCCCTCCGATTTTTCGAAGGTTCTCTAACTGATCTGGCAGAGAGTCACCATCAGATGAAATTCTCATCACTGTCCACAACATTTCTTTTCAGCGCTGATTTACGGCTGTTTCCTGATGATTTCTCACTAATGACATTTACATGTATTTGTTTAGCAGCCACTTTTATCCAAATCGATGCTTTTGTGAAAGTTACGCTCAGCAGCCCCTGGAGAGACTGGGGTTAAGGGTCTCGCTCCGGGGCCCAGTGGTGACAACCAGCCAAATTCCGCTCACATGCACAGAGCCCTAACCTACACAGTCAAACCCCCCCCCACCCCCCACCCATCACAAGATGAATACGGGTAACAAAACTGCATCTTTGTGACGTTCCCCTGTCAGGTCTTCCGGTCCACGTTTTTGCTCCCTCCCGGCTGCCCGCCAGACAGTCCACATTTTTGCTCAGGAGCTGGAAGGGAGCAAAAACACGGACCGTCTGAGGCTCCCTGTGGATTTTAGGCATGATGGAGAACCTCCTTGCTTGGTTTCACTGATCCTCTTGCATTTCCTGCTTACTACTGTCACTTCACATTCTTCATTCAAACGCTAAGTATGGGATCTAACTTTAAAGTGTAAAAATGAACAGGCGGCCTTAGGGCGTGTCCATCTCTGACCCTGTGCTCTCCCTCGTTAGCGGTGAAAGCGGTGCTGGGAAAACGGTCGCGGCCAAGTTCATCATGAGCTACATCTCCAAAGTGTCGGGTGGTGGTCCCAGGGTACAGGTGCGTCTGTGTGTGTTTGTGTGTCTGTACACTGGATCAGAGCACTCGGGGGTGGGGAGGGGACGCTATTACATACCCAGAAGGCTTGGAGGGGCATGGATGCCACAGCAGCATCAGGGGGGCCAGCATTTCATAGGGGACCCATGGTAACATTTCTAGCTACGCCCTGGACCATGCCAGCCTTTACGGCCCCCAGTGTCACCACCGCACCCCCCAGCCCATCTCAGGCATCACTCAGGCCACCCGATCCCCACAGAGGACTCCGGTCTCACCACTCCACTCTGCTGTTCTGCATGCTGACTTCGGAATGGCATTCCAAAGACTTCTGCCTGCAACATCTGCGCCCTGCACAAGCACAGTGGGCAGTGGCGTTTTTCAGTAATACCCAAATCAGACCTGCTCGTTTGTTTCCACATTTAGGCCCATGCAAATAAATGAAGAGGAGGGTTGACGTGCCCATGTCTGTTTGTTGTCTATCTTGCTTTAGCCATATCATTGTCTTATCTATAGCCGTATACATATTTGTGATGCAGAGTGCTGTTATAAAATGTATTTGAATGGGCAGAGAAACACCTTATGGAAGTGCAGCTGCTCTCATGTCCCCCCCCCCCCACAGCACATCAAAGACATCATTCTGCAGTCCAACCCTCTACTGGAGGCATTTGGCAATGCGAAGACAGTGAGGAACAACAATTCAAGCAGATTCGTAAGGACGTCTGACTTTCTCTTCTTGGAAGGCTGGCAGTGTAATCCAGTATCAGTCAGAATGATGTCATCGTTTGGCATCTACCTCACAGCCAATCTGAATGTAAAGCCCATGGAAGCCTCTCTCTGGTTGGCCGGGAGGGGCTCTCAGTGCTCACAGGTCACCATTGACATTGGTGCCGTACTGAGAAGCAGCCTGTAGGTGGGCTAAGCTCAAATTCGGAAGTGCTGCACAGTGGTGTGTGTGTTTATCTCTTTCTTCTGTGGTCTCCAAACGTCCAGGGGAAATACTTCGAGATCCAGTTCAGTTCAGGGGGTGAGCCAGACGGTGGGAGAATCTCCAACTTTCTGCTTGAAAAATCACGGGTCGTTACAAGGAACCCCGGCGAGAGAAGCTTCCATATATTTTACCAGGTGGGGAGTTCGAACCCGGAACTTTTTGCAGTCTGGGGGATACAAGGGGAGTAGATTCCTGTCATACTATGAACTTAGCAACTAGCTACTGAGAACAATCACACCTGTTATAAAGCATTTAAATGAGATCAAACTGTCAGTAGAGGGCTTGTGTTTGGAGCGTGTGCATTAAAACAGAAAACTGTCTTTCTGCAGTTAATAGAAGGAGCCAGTGACGACCAAAGAAGGAGTCTTGCAATCACAGGTCTCGATTACTACAGTTACCTCAACCAGTCTGGGTCCTACAAAGTGGACGACATTAATGACCAAAGGGACTGCCATGAAACAATGGTGACCGATTCTCTCCTATGGCTTCCTCCCTCCTCCAAAATAGCCAACCGCCACGAGATCAGAGTACTGATGGCACCATTTGATCAACCACAAACGCAGATGGAGACTGTTTCCGCTCCATCGGTAGCTCAGTCTCAGTCTGTTCCTACACAGTACCCTTTCTCTGTTTAAACGAGGGATGGGCAGTTCAGACCTTAGGCTACGTTCACACAAATGGGGCTCAAATCCGATATTTTGCTCATATGTGACTCAGATCGCACTTGTTCAAGACAATGTGAACAGCACAAGTCACATGGAATCCCATTTTTTCAGTTCCGATTCGGCCCACTTCAGATCTGTGGTCATAAATCGGATACAGGTCTGATTTTTTGCAATGCGACATCAGTCTGAACAGCGAAATCGAAATTTCTGCGACTTTTACGTTGATCGACGTTCGTCACAATTCTGCGCAGGCGGAAGTCACCATATGTCTCCGTCAGAGTGCCAAGCATAGAGGAGAGCACAGAAGTTGGCCAGTGGAGGGACAGTGAGGTGCTGGATTTAATAAGTATTTGGGGAGATAAATCTGTTCAGGCAAAACTGGAAGGCTCATATCGTAACTGTGCAGTTTTCGAATCCATAAAGTAACATCTTTGTTTTTGCGCATGTGGGCCAGTTCAGTACAGTGAACCGTTCACATTCAAATCTGATGTTACCCACATTAACCAGAGTAATGTGAACAGGCAAACAGTAAATCCGATCTGAGCAGAAAATCAGAATTTAGCATTAAGGCATGCAGTGTGAGATCCTAGTACTGTACTTCTGAGAATCTGGAACATCTAAATCGTTTGTATAATTAAGGTCTAGAGTTGTAAAAAAATCATGAAAAATTGCTTTAATTGCTTTGGAATTAGCTAGTCACTGGAAATGCATTATGAAGCAGCTTTTTGTAGATACTTGGAGGAGGGATGGAAAGAGGCCAGGTTCCACACACTCCGTTCTCCATGGTCAATCTGCCCGCTCTCCCCCGGCAGCATGCGATGAGTGTGATCGGCATTCCCGAGCAGGAGCAGGCCCTGGTGCTGCAGATCGTGGCTGGGGTGCTGCACCTTGGCAACGTTGGCTTCAGGGAGGCCAGCAACTACGCCACCGTGGAGAGAGAAGAGAGTAGGTGTGGCCGCTTTCCCCGCCCGCAACCCTAGGCTGCTCTCTTGGAGGAAAGAGGCTCACCAGGGACATAGAGTTAGGGTTGGGGTTGGGCGCGTCACACTACAAAACAAAACACAATTTTGAGAGCCAGGCATATTACATCACAAAACTGATATCCTGTATTTCTTGCCCCCCCCAATCCAGTTGATCATTTACCAAATGATCTTTCTTCTGCCTCAAGTACAGCAGATGGCTTGGAAATGTTCAGGTTTTTTAGGCTACACAAACACACTGTACTGAAGTAAGCACAATGTCGCCACGTATTGATCTTCTGTTCAGTTGCCGTTTCGCCGTTAAGGGTGTCAGGCGTGGGCGGTGCAGGCCAGAAGAACGAGATCTCGCATTCTTGAGAAGATTGATCCTAGTGATCCGCTAGATTACTGTGGAAATGAGCTGTACAGTCGGGGGCGGAAAGGGACCTAGACCATTGGGCACATGTAAGTTAGACTGGTTTCCTGTGCTCTTGATGGGAAACGTCAGTCCAGTATAAGCAGCACAAAATCACTCTGCGTGAACAATAAAAATGACAAGTGTTCCTGTGAACATATTCGGGAAACGTTACAGAAAGTTACGATTATCCCGTCAGGTTTATGGATTGTTTTATAGCCTCATTTGGCAGAGTCAGGATTCAGTGTGGCTCCATCCTTCAGCGAGGTCCTGAGAAGGTTTACAGTGTCCCTGAGCTGCACCTCTCGCTGACAGACACTATCCCCCCTCCCCCAGTGCCGCGTAGCTGCCTCATACGCGTGTCCTTCTGGTCCTTCAGTGCTTGCATTTCCCGCCTTCCTGCTGGGCATCGATCAGACGCGACTGAAGGAGAAGCTCACCAGTCGGAAGATGGACAGCAAGTGGGGGGGGCAGTCCGAGTCCATCGACGTGACCCTCAACGTGGAGCAGGCGTGTTACACGCGTGACGCACTCGCTAAGGCCCTGTATACCCGCCTGTTCGACTTCCTGGTGGAGGTACAAATGCCTGCCATCTTTCATTCATGCTGCCTGTTGGTCTACAATTATACACTAATTAATGCAGATTGAGAATATTACTGTTTGGGCCACTAAAGAGATCAATATACCAGTACCATGTTTTCCATTCCCAGTCCATCAACAAAGCCATGGTGAAGGATCAGCAGGAGATCAACATAGGGGTGCTAGATATATACGGATTTGAAATCTTCCAGGTAAGCAAAAGTACAGCCACGCTGGACTGATTGGCAAGCTGGGGAAATGCTTTATATCATCAGGCAACTCTGGACATACATGTATTTGACCACAAGAGTTTATATGAAGTACTAAGCATATCAGAACCCCCCCCCCACCTAAGTTGGCAAAATTTATGGGACCCCCCCATTTGCTTGACACCTCTAAGTCAGTTTCTACTAGATGATTGAAGGAGTTCATTAACAATTTGGATCTAGCAGTTCTTTCCATTTCATGATTTCTTAGCTATCTCTCACCAGTGTCTGTTTGAAATGCCATGCAGATATGAAGATATGAATCTCGCGCAACATAAAATCCTGTGGTTTAGTCCTATGTAGCAAGAACACAGACTGCAGATATGAACTGAATATCACGCACTAGCTGAAGTGAGGACACAGCGCACACCCCGTTTAAAACGTCACCCAGTCTTGGTGCTTCTTGTGTCTTGTGTATTACTTTGTCTAAAATTGGTTTTTACTTTAGTTCTCTGCTGATGTGCGGATAACCTCCTTCAGAACACGATTAAGAAGGCAGGCATACAGGGGTACAAATGAGAAAGAGACTCAAAACTGGCCAGTTAATGCCGGCAATGTTGAAATACATTTAGGACGTTTGCGTAAGTTTTCCTGCTGTTGTTTACATCAGAGATACAGCTTTGAAGTGTAAAACAAACATGCTTTTCCGCTGCATATAAGTACTGAATAACGGGTGATGATGGGGCAAGGTGGGCTGGGGGTGGGGGTTCCGCAGTGCCTAACGTGTCTCTGCTCGCAGAAAAATGGCTTTGAGCAGTTCTGCATCAACTTTGTGAATGAGAAGCTGCAGCAGATTTTCATCGAGCTGACGCTGAAGGCCGAGCAGGTGAAGATCCACTCACAGTCTTCCTGGCTTTCTGCCTGCACTGAGACCTCACCCTGGACTTTGTGACCCCTCCCACCCCCTCTGTTTAGGACGAGTACATGCAGGAGGGCATCAGATGGACGGCTATTGAGTACTTCAACAACAAGACAGTGTGTGATCTCATTGAGAACAGAGTGGTGAGTGCTGCCCCCCCTCCCCTGGCCACATCCATCCTGCCCCCCCCCTCTCCGGCTAATAGGTACCAAAGTCCTGGTAATCCATTTGACTCCAGGGCACTGTGGGTCACGCAGGGCCCTAGCAGGCTACACCTGTCACAGGGAGGAACACCACACCTGAATGAGTGAATGTCTTCAGGTGTTTTGTGTGTGTGGTGGTTAGCAGGGCTGAAAGAGAGCAGAGCTGCTCTTGTGTTTATTTAAAGAGAGGCAGCCCAGAGACGGCGGTACTTCCTGACTGAGCGGATAAATAGCTGCATTATAACTGGGGCGCTGCAGAGGGAACAGCTGTGGGTGATGTCATAATCAATTATTGTGTGGTGACCCATCTTAAAGAAATAAGAACCAGGATGACTCCTTCTGACTTGGGTAGATGTTTACGGAGCAAGATGAAATGCCTGGTCTTCGAAAAAGTGCACTTATAAGAAAAGTGTGGGGATGTGGTGCCACATCCCAGGCCACATCTAGGCGTCAAGAACGGCAAGCACACACAGATTTGTGACCCAATTACTAGCCGAGTCTGCGCCCCCCTCCCCCCCCCCCCCCCCCCGTTCCATCTCAGCCGTTTAGAGGATGAAGGTGATCTGGAAAGTATCTGCATACTTTGTGATCAGATCTCTGGATGTGGAGGAGCTCACGGACCTCCTTTGCATACAGGAGCACTGCGTGTTTTTGTATTTTGCTTTCTATTTAACAAAACTAGTCCAATAAAACATTACAGCGTACAATCCTTTGTTTTTAAATATTTGACAAAACCTTTGACAAAATCATTCCAAAGGCAAATGTTTCCAACTTTGGTAAAAATGATTTTGTGAAGTGGGGTAGCAAATTCATTTAAATGTAACCTTAAGAATGGTCAGGGTTCCGCGTGTGGCGCGCTGAGAATGGTGCTTGTGTGGGAATTCGAGCGCAAACAGCAGGACAGGCGTGCAGACAGGATGTCTGGGCACTCGGGATCCCCCCCCGCCCCCCGGTGCCATGCGCCAGGCCTATTTTGCCGGAAGGTTCTTCTGTTGCCAGGAAGGCAGCTACGAGCATCTGTTTTGAATTTCACAGAACGCCATTCAGTGTGCAGTTAGCATATTGGAAATGTAATAATCCAATCAGCAGTACAGTTATGCGGTTATAAATATCTCATACAGTCATGAAGCAGCTAGATTATGGGAAAAGTAAAACCCTTGATTCAGTCAGATTTTGTGTATCACTTAAAAAATACAGCTACTGCTAGAAGAGACTCAAGGCCTGAAGAAATCAGAGTCACAAGAAAACGAAAGTATGTTTTCTGTGCTGTACTTTATTCTGGGGGAGCTGAATCCGTTCTAGTAAGAAAGAGCCGCTGTTAACTGTAAGCACAGACGCTCCCCAGGATATGATGGGTAAATGTTTTTCACCTTCAGTATATTATTCGATAAGCTATTCAACACTTAATTATAAAATAGGCTTTGTGTTAATGATTTTGCCCAACTGTAGGCTAATGTAAGTGTTCTAAGGATGTTTAAGGTAGGCTAGGCTAGGCTATGATGTTTGTTAGGTTAGGTGTGCTGTATTAAAATGCATTTTGGCCTTATGATGTTTTCGCCTTACGATGGGTTTATCAGAACGTTACCCCTTCATAACCTGGGCAGAGGCTGTATCAGGTCAGAGAAGCAAAGAGCTCAGCCATTTATCCATTTGCACTCCTATGGTATTAGTGATGATATAATGAAACTTGCTCCTAGTTCTTTAGATGCGCACCCATCCAGGTAGATGATCCGTTGACACATTTGACGTTTTTCCCCCAGAATCCCCCAGGCATCATGAGCATTCTGGACGACGTGTGCGCCACCATGCATGCGGTGGGCGAGGGGGCGGACAGCACCCTGCTGCAGAAGCTGCGCGCGCAGATCGGCGCCCACGAGCACTTCAACACCTGGAGGCAGGGATTCATCGTCCACCACTACGCCGGCAAGGTAGGCGGGCCGTCTGCCGCTCAGGACCAACCAGGGCTCCGGAAGGCCTTCCTGTTGTGGGGCTGCCCAATCAGCTTCCTTGGGTCGAGCTATGTTTTCCTTTTCCTTCGAGGTGGTCTACGAGGCAGGGGGTTTCTGCGAGAGGAATCGGGACGTCCTCTTCGCCGACCTCATCGAGCTGATGCAGAGCAGTGACATGTGGGTGTCTCACCGTCGCCTACATGTGGCACGTATCTGGAAGGGCTGCATGTCTTTCCTGTTCTTCCCCTACATGGAGGGAAACCTCACACGCCCAAAGCTCCCTCTGCGTGCTCCACCCTGCTTGTCTTGTTCGTTCCCGGCCTTCGGTTGTGATCTGTCCTCCAGCTGGACAAACAACCCCATGCTTCCTCCAGTTTGATTGGGCCTTGCTTTAAAGGGACAGCACCCCAAAACCGGAAAGTTTGCGTTTTAGGGGGACTGTGTTGTTCTGCTGGGAGCTGCGTAGTTTTGGAGATATCGGCCGTAGAAATGTCGGTTTTATTTCCTTACTTTTGACCATTTCCAAGGTTTCTGTGGTTTTGTGCTTTTGGGAATGCTGTTCCAGAACGACAAATAATACTGGGAGTATAAGCAAAGAAAGGAAAAAATTGTAATTACGGGTCATGTGGCCAAGAGCTCGGAGCAGCATGATGTAATCATACAACTACTGACTTAGCTGCCTAAAAACTAGGTAATTTTGATTTTCTAGTTTCAGTTCAATAAAGCTGAACGACATTGTTCAACATTGTTTCTCAAGGGTACATTGTGAAGTATGCAAACCCCAGGCAGAGCAGCAGATGAAAACCACCGTTATGCTGACTGTAGTTATGATACTGTTTTCTCCATACTGGCTCCGTAGAGCAAAATTCACTTAAATGAAACAGGGTAGGACAGATTGGCCTGAGGCTCAGACGCGTCACTCTCCCGGGCTGCTGTTCTCATGCTGCTGTAATAACCTCCTCCTGTCGTTTGGCTCCCTTCAATAGCTCTTTCATCCAGGCCTTGTTTCCAGAGAATCTGAGTGCGGAGAAGAAAGGCCGACCGACTACTGCAGGCAGTAAAATCAAGGTGTGGAGGAGCTGCAAGCCGACGGATGCAATATCATCCTTGTACAGCTTCAGCCTGCAACACTGTGCAACACTGGCGAACAAACTGATTCTAAGAGATAGTATATAATAATTCCATATGTCTGCTCCTTGGTCCTGCTCTCCTCCCCCTTTTCCTTTCAGAAACAAGCCAATGACTTGGTGAGCACGCTGATGAAATGTACACCACACTACATTCGCTGCATAAAGCCCAACGAGACCAAGAAGGCCAGGGACTGGGAGGCAGCCAGGTTCGCCAACTGAAAGCGACTCGCTCCTGTCACTCGTGACTCATAGCCTTTAAATTTCACCCGACACCGCAGTAGGTGCTGAAGAGACTTACGGCGCCATCTTCTGCCAATGCTCTTTGCGGTTTGATGTGCGGTTTGGGTCGTTAAACCAAAATGCAGGGCAAATGAATAAGTTTAAATGTTATACTTTGGGATAAATCCTTCCCCCTCACCCTACATCACCTGCTGATCTCCCTTTTCCTAGGGTGAAGCACCAGGTGGAGTATCTGGGACTGAAAGAGAACATCCGTGTGCGGAGGGCAGGCTATGCCTACAGGAGGCCCTTCCAGAAGTTCCTGCGCAGGTTTGCGCCAGACGTGATGCCCTTTTCACGCTCTGTCATCTTTTCTAACCCTAACCCTGTATGCATTTCCTCAGCTTGCAGCATTAACGTTATGAACCCCTGCTGCCCGGCTCAGGTATGCTATCCTGACCAAGGAGACCTGGCCGTCTTGGAAAGGCGATGAGAGGCAGGGCGTGCTGCACCTGCTGACCTCCACAAACATGGACCAGGATCAGTTCCAGCTGGGATGCACCAAGGTCTTCATCAAGGCCCCCGAATCGGTGAGGTCCCTCAGACTGACACCAGCCCTCTGACGCTCAAAGTGACGGTGGCGTCACCGGTCGCAGGTCAAATGACCAGGCCTGTTCACTGATCTCTGATGTCACTGACATGTTTCAAGAGGTAGCTGATCAAGGCAGGGGGGGGCATCGTATATATCTGACCCTCTGTTTTCAAACTTTTTGTAAAATGCAGCACGGGCTCTACGTTGGGTCTCCTTCAGGGATGATGTTCGTCAGGCAGGCAAACAGATTGTTTAGATTCAGAGAGCAGGTCAGGTGCAAGACATGAATTTCTGTGGAGGAATCCGGGCCTTCAGAGCCCAGAAGGGCAGATTAACGTAAGGAAAGGTTCGTCCTGAGGTAGCAAACCAGCTGCAAGCTGAGGCTTTGTTGGTGTATTTCAGCCAAAACCTCACTCAACGGCCATTTCATTAACTCATGACATTTATTAATGAATGACCTTTTTGGATACAATAGTGCTATTTTGATTTTCCGTTGCTGGCTCGACATTTTTAATAATCCAGTTTCGGTGTAGACAAGCTATGCTGTGACATTTAATATGCTTCATTGACTGTTTCTCACAGCAAATTGTCTGCCACACAAACTTCGGTTCGACAATATAAATACAACCCACGAAGTGTGGAACACAAGGGGTCGCTCTCTGCTCTGCCTACCCAGAATCCCCTGGGGTCGTGTCGGGGAGCAGCAGGCCAGGCAGACCGTGTCAATGTTGAGTCCGGGCCTCGTCTGTCCTGCAGATCTTCCTGCTTGAAGAGACACGGGACAGGAAGTTTGATGGCTACGCCAGGGCCATCCAGAAAGCCTGGAGAAAGCACAAGGCCCACCAGACCTGTGGCCAGATGAGAGAAGAAGGTTTGCCACCACCCCACCCCCATATGACTGCTGGCTGCATGCCTGTTCAGTATGTCGCCAAACTGTTTGCATCAGAATAATGTGTACAGTAGCAGTTCTCATTTCCTGCAACACCGGGACTTTTGCTCAGCCGAGTAGTTGAATGTAATTTCTTGAAAACACTGAATTGAAATACATTTCATACACACACTTTAATCCTTTTATGCACATGCCAATGATTAATCTGCATCTGGCCCTGCAAGCGGCCCACCAACTCGAAGGGAGAAAATTTATCTATCAGCTGCTTGGGTCCTCATTGCTGAGGACCCAAGCGGCCGGACCAGGTCGAGGGGATGCCCACGTAACACCTGGCTGCAGCAGATAGACGGCCATTTCTGGGGTGATTTTGAGGTAAACTATGGAAAGACTGTAGCATGTCTCTCCATAGGCGTCGTGCGGGAGCTGACATTTGTATTGCACTCTGCTTTTATATTTTTAGTTAGTTCACTGTATTCTTTAATAGAATAGTGTTGTTACTTATAATGATTTATTACATTTCTTGCTGGTATTTCAGCTGGTTACTCAAATGCCAGATACCAGAGCTTTCACTGTACTTACACATTCCTACCTCCATTTTGCAAATGTCTCCATTTTCAGTTTCTGCCTGTGAATCTGTCTCATTCTGTTGAAGTGCTTTGTTTTGGCCAAAGGAGGTGTGTGTTTGCTGAAGTAAAGATCCTCTCTAAGCAAATGCATATCTCTGGGGTGATCATTGGCGGGGTTACAACCTCCCATCTCGCCCGTAATTTACGCCCATGTCTCGGAGTGCTTGTGGCAGCCGTGATGCCTGTGTGATTTCGACTGGCTCCCTCAGCTCTGGGGATGCGTCCTTTTCCCCTCAGCTCTGGGGATGCGTCCTTTTCCCCTCAGCCAGGACCACTTCCTCTGTTACCTTAGCCAGCTTCCCTCATTCGGTTTTTGTATCGCCAGCCTCTGAGCTGTTCCTGAACCGTAAGGAGAGACGCAAGCACAGTGTCAACCGGAATTTCCTGGGCGATTACCTCGGCACAGACCATCAGCCTGAGCTCCAACTGCTCCTGGGCAAGGGGGAGAGGATCGACTTTGCAGACAAAGTCACCAAATACGACCGTCGCTTCAAGGTTTTGATCCTAGTACATGTTCTCTTCCAGGTCTTCTTTGTTGTCGGAGATTCTGAACCTACTGAAGTGAACTTTGACGTTACTGTGCACATACGATACTGAAAGGCTGGAAGGTGTTACAGAGCGGAGTCACCCTGTATGATGAAACTATCAGCTTTTGTGTTTCCTGCTTGATTTTCTTGAATGGATAGTCAAAGTAAACCACTGTTATAATGGGATTAAAGTAAAACAATGTCAGTCTGAAAGCCTTCTAGGGTCAGCACTGAGATGTCATCTCTGACATGCTTTCTCTCTCTGTCTGTCTGTTCTTACAGGGCATAAAGAGGGACTTAATCTTAACCCCGAAATATGTGTACCTGATTGGTCGGGAGATGGTAAAGCAAGGACCCGAAAGGGGGTGCACAGTGATGGTGTTAAAGCGGAAGATTGACTTGGAGAAGATCCTTGCTCTGTCTCTCAGGTGAGGAGGAGAGGAGAGGGGAGGAGAGGAGAGGGGAGGAGAGGAGGGGAGAGGGGAGGAGAGGAGGGGAGAGGAGAGGGGAGGAGAAGAGAGGAGGGGAGAGGAGAGGAAGGGAGAGGAGACTTCGTGTGGACAGGCTGAGGGTTAAGCTGTAACAAGGGTGCGGCCACAATCAGCAGCCTCATAAAAGACTCACTAAAAAGACTCATGAAGACTTGTTAGAAAGTGGAAGAAACTTTATACAGTACTCATATATACTCACTACTCAGTACTCACTAACACGGAGCCAGAGATCTCAGCCTTGCTCTCCAGGGTCACCTGTGAATTGGCCACATGTGAATTGGAGAGCGAGCCACCTGCCCTGTGTGATGGTGACAGCGATGGCCGCTCGCTGACTGCCTTCCCTCCGCCTTCAGCACCATGCAGGACGATTTCCTGATCCTGCATGAGCAGCAGTATGACAGCCTGTTGGAGTGCACTTTCAAGACCGAGTTTGTGGGCCTGCTCTCACGCCATTTCCAGGAGAGGACCCAGAAGAAGCTCCCGCTCAAGTTCAGCAACAGGTCAGCCAGGCGGCTTCACCCCCCTGACCCCAAAACTCCGTGCCCCACGCGTGTCCCTCTGACCCCTTTCCCTCCCCAGGCTGAACCTGAAGCTGAAGAAGGAGAGCTGGGGACCCTGGAGTGCGGGCGGCTCCCGCCAGGTGCATTTTGTCCAGGGTCAGGGTGAGCAGGCCGTGCTGCAGGCTTCCAGCAAGAGACTGCAGGTCAGCATCGGGCCCGGGCTGCCTAACACCGCACGTGAGTGTCGGGCAGCAGGAAACCGCTGCCCCTC
This sequence comes from Brienomyrus brachyistius, assembly GCF_023856365.1. Lineage (NCBI taxonomy): Eukaryota > Metazoa > Chordata > Actinopteri > Osteoglossiformes > Mormyridae > Brienomyrus > Brienomyrus brachyistius. Next base: position 16,066,626 of record NC_064545.1, read on the forward strand.
TGCCACCCGCTAGGGAGACGAATGCTGCTGTATAGACAGACATTCTTCTCTTTGTTCTTCACATATCTATGTATTGTACAGCTTGTACCCACTGCACTATTTTGCCCGGAAGAGATGCCAAGCTGCATTTGAATGCTAGCTTTGCGCAATGATAAAAAAAGGCTGAATTTAATCAAATTTAATCAGATATACTGGTTCTTAGCTGCAGATTTGGGGGGGGGGGCAGTATTCAGTCAGCATGGCTATTTGATCGTAACTTTATTTATTAAACTCGACCTTCTGGATCAGCAATGGGCTTTTTGGAATACAAAGAGGGCTGGAGATGCCACTAAAACTGCAGCTAGAACCGTGGTAGAGAAAGACAAGTTTAATGGCTATGAAACTGGGCTCCATTATGGGGGGGTGATTCCTGCTGTAGAAAAGCACTTAGCTGCAGTAAGCACATTACCTCGATTTGTTAATCTGTCTTATTTGTAAATAGTATAAAATAATATATTTCTAATTTAAAGTTGATTTCTAACACAGCTCTGGGGCTCTGGCATGGGCCCGGACGTCCCGCTGCGGGCCTGGGGGTTGGATGAAGTGTCTAACTACAATTGTTTAATCAGCGGGATAAAGTGCCGTAACTTAAACGGTTGTATGACAAATTAGTATAAAATTTAAAATCAATAAGATTTAAGTAATAAAGCAATTTAGCTGTATTTTATTAGTTATATTTTAAATAAGATGCTCCCAGTTTATTATTAATTTAATAGCTGTAGGAACTAGTGAGCGGTATTTAGCAACATGCATCAAAAACATCTTCAACATTCCAATATGGAAGGTAACCGACAAAGTTTTCAAGCAGATTTCATAAAACAAGGCACCGCAAGGAGAGCGTTCGATTAGGAGAAGGCGCCGTACGTAGTCCTGGATAGGAACTATAGTGAGCGGTATTTAGCTACGTACTTCAAAAACATTTAAAAAATGTTGTTAGACTAATACTGTCGCGCGAAACAGAACAGAGAGGCTCGGATCCTGGATTGCAACCCCACAAAAGGTTTATTGGTACTCGCCCAACTACAGCAGTGTTTCCCAACCTTTTTTGAATTGTGTACCCCCTGAGAGATTTTCTCATACCACAAGTACCCCCTTTGTCAAATGTGTTGATGATTCAATAAAAGTAGAACGTACAACTGATTATCAAATTTAAAACATTTTATTAAATCTCCATAACTTGAACATTTAATTCATTAAGCAACACATCCCAGATAGATTTTCTTTCTATACCAGGGCACAGCTAATGGAATGGCTGATAATATTTACCCATCATCAGGGAAATTAAATATAAAATTTTTTTCCACGTACCCCCTGTAATGTGCTCGCGTACCACTAGGGGTACGCGTACCCCCGGTTGGGAATCACTGAACTACAGCACCGAAAGGGACAGGCAGAAAGCAAGGTCGAGGGACAGGCGGAATGGTCGAAAGCCGGAAGGTCAGTTCTACACGTAGGCACGGGACACGACCACACGGGGAGGTGGGGACGAGACGTGCCGGGCTCGGCAGGAAGGGCAGGTCAGGTACGGGAACGGGTCTGGAGAGGGAAGGAGAAACAGGTAAGGAACATACACTGGGCAAACAGATTAGGTCAGGAGCAAGGGTAAGACGATAGACTAGAGAGTGCTTGGTAAGGCTCGAGTACATCGGCGCAATACTTCGCGTTGGCCAGCTGTGATCGGGTTGCCTTTATCCCTCCAGTTATTAGCCCTAACCTCCCACACCGTGTAGGTCCCGCCTGTGTGGGCTTGACAAATACCTTAGTTATTTTAATAATTTAAGGGATAAAAAAAACATTATTCGTGTTTGTCAATGTGTTATTTTAAGTAAATGCGTTGTTTTCTAACAGCAAAAGCCCTGTCATCATGTTTTAGGTGCGAAATTATACGGTCTAGCATTATATGGACTAGCAACTGTCTCTGGGGGAGCAGCCCCGGATAGGAACTATTAAACAGCATTTAGTGACAAGCATCAAAAACACATTTTTAAAAACTTTGACAGAATAAAGCCTTTTTTTCAGTAAATGTTTATTCACACTCATGCGCAGAAACACACACCCCGGAGGTCGGGGGGCTTTAGAGTTTAACTTTAGGTTGGTGATCGCGATGTGTGACCAAACCTCAAAGCACCCTAACTTAGTCGTTCACTAACTTATCGCGAAAAAACAGACAGAAATAGCCTTTTAAATTTTAAAGAAAAGACATTAACGGCTTTTGGTAAACTTTAAAGGTATACAAACGTTAGATGTATCGGACATGCGCACAAGCGCACAACCAAGGGTTGGCCTTTAGAGTTTTATAATCAAACTCAGTCAAAAAACACCAGACATATATAGTTTACGTTTTGTATTAAAATGTATAAGGATTGTTTTGCTATAGCGAAATTATAAATTAGCATGAGTGTGATATAAATCATTTATGCAATAAGAATTGAGGAAGACCCTAAATAGCAGCTAGAAATGATCGACCAGGCAGACAAAAGTCTGCTTTTCTTATCTCACAAGCCATGGAAGGGTGGGATGGGGGGACACATAAGCGTAGGCTAGGAACTGTGGAATCAGGCAAGGGTGCAAGAATTTAGGATACATTTTTGTTATTTTAAAGAGGTTGTACATCATTATTTAATTACATTTAGTAGGAACTAGTAAGCTGCATTTAGCACCATGCAGCAAATACACATTAAAAACTTTGAAGAATAATGCCTAAGTTATTTTAATAAAGACATCCTACAAGGTGCCCCACGGCCCCAGCTTATATGATTTGAGATGCTAGCTGGAGTAGCATGTTAAGTTGACAATGGTAACTGAGCTGCAGCCTGTTTGATAGTTAATGAAACATTGTCCAAATTCAACAGTGTCAGTGGTTATACACTATGCAGCGAGACTACAGATTGACTATAACGACCCGTTTAACCGCTGGCGTAATTTTAACAGAATAAAGCCTTAGTTGTTTTAATAAATACATTTTTTTTCAGTAAATGGTTGTTCATGTTCATGTGCACAAACGCACACACACCGGTGGTCAGGGGCTTTAGAGTTTAACTTTAGGTCAGTGAAAGTATAGGACCGTGATGTGTAGTCAGACCACAAAACGTACTAACTCAGTCGTTCACCTTATTGCGAAAAAACCAAACAAAATAGACTTGCAAATTTTAAAGAAAAGACATTAACGGCTTTTGTTAATGTTTAAAGGTATAACAAACTTTAGCTGCCTTTTTTAAATGGCCAGAAAAAAATTGGCTCAACACTGTTAATAGTTTATATGAGGATGGGGTGTTTGCAACAGTCACAATCAGTCAAGCATAACATGCCAAAGAAACATCTGTTTAATTTATTTCAAAGCAGACACTTTGTGCAAAAGTTGTTTCCTCATTTCCCTAAAGGCCACCAGCATTGGATGGTCCTTAAAGACCTTTCATAAGACTTGGGGGCCCTGTCCTGAGGTTTATCAAAGACCAGGTTCTCACACTAGGGGAGACCGGTGCTGTTTAAGTACTAGATGGGCTCACCCCTGCAATGAAATTCGTAGCATTTCAAGATGTATAGATCGTAAAACTTCTTGTATACACCCGTCACGTGTTGGAGGGGCTGGCGTGTATCCATTTTAAAAGGATGAGGTGCCTAGCCAGTAAGGGGGGGGGGGCATGGTATATAAGAATAACAGCAACTCAGCCACAAAGTGGTAGGCCACTAACATCACAGAGCGGGACAACACATGCTGAGGCACACAGTGTGCAGAAGTCGCCAACTGACTGCAGAGTCAGTAGCTGCGGACCTCCAAACTTCATGTGGCCTTCAGATTAGCTCGAGAACAGTGCCTGGAGAACTTCATGGAATGGATGTCCATGGCCAAGCAGCTGCATCCAAGCCTTACATCACCAAGTGCAATGCAAAGCTTCGGATGCAGTGATGGAAAACACGCTGCTACGTGGTTGTTTCTCAGAGGTTGGGCTTGGCCCCTTAGTTCCAGTGATGGGAACTGTTTATGCCGCAAAGCCATTCTGGACAATTTCATACTCCCAACATTGTGAGAACGGCTTGGGGATGGCCCCTTCATGTGTTGAGGATGGCCCCTTCATGTGTTGGGGATGGCCCCGTCGTGTGTTGGGGATGGCTCGTTAAAGTTCATGTGTGTGTAAAAGCAGGTGTCCCAATTCTGAGGGGCCACATAGGAAGTTGAGTCTGAACCGGATCTGGATAAATAGTTGTTCAGAAATCGCCGCAGATCCGTACACTGGATCTGCTCTGACCCGTACATGTATGAGAGTCAAAAGTTAAATTCAGACCAGGGCCAAATGGGACTGGTGAGTGGCTCACTGGGCTAAGTCGCTGTGCTTGTGATTGGAAAGTTGAGGTTGGTGGTTCAAGCCCGCCCTCAGCAGGGTGGTTGCTGGGCAGACCCTTGAAAGCACTGACTGGCCCTGTGGTGTGTGGTGGAGTGTGGAGTGTGTGTGTGAGAGAGAGAGAGAGAGAGAGAGAGAGATCACACTGCAGGATCAGTCAGTGTGCTCGAGGGCCTGCCCTGTAACTATTCTGCTGAGGGCAGGCTCGAGCACACTGACTTGATCACAAGCACAGAGGATTAGCCACCCACCAGTCCATTTTTCAAAAATTTTTTTTGACAAAAAAAAAAAAAATGCCCTGTGAATATCGGGCCAAGGCTGGGCTTGAACCAGCAACCTTCTGATCACAGATACAGAGGCTTAGCCTGCAGCGCCACTCACCATCTCTGGAGATGTATTCTGTTTTTCGTATATATGTCTTTTTTTTCCCCTAGCTTGCCAAATAAAGGGATTCACACACATGTAGCATCTGTCTCTATGTGTTAGAGTTAAGGCCCTTGCTCTGTGATTCTTGTGCAAAGGCTGGTCTTGAACTAGCGACTTTCTGATCACAGATACAGGGGCTTAGCCTGCAGCGCCACTCGCCACCCCAGGGGGCGTGGCCTGTATTTCGTATATATGTCCTTTTTTCCCCTATCTTGCCAAATAAAGGATTCACACACATGTGGCACCTGTCTCTGTGTGTTAGAGTTAAGGCCCTTGCTCTAGGGGCTGCCCTGTGATTATTCGGCCAAGGCTGGGCTTGAACCTGCGACTTTCTGATCACAGATACAGAGGCTTAGCCGGCAGCGCCACTCGCCACCCTAGGGGGCGGGGCCTGTGACCTTTGGGATGAATCAGTGTGGAGACTGCAAGCCAGACCTTCTCATCCAATATCAGTGCCTGACCTCACAAATGCTCTCCTAGTAGACTGGCGAAAACTTCCCATAAGCAGACTCCTAATCCTTGTGAACAGCCTTCGCAGTAGAGTTGAATCTGATCTGCCGTGTGACGTGATGCAAAAAAAGATACTGGCATGTCATGAGGCTTGAACAGGGGACCTTCTCCATCGCAGGCATGGTCACTCAGCTCATCGCGCTACCAAACATGCTTTGGTTGATCACCCTTGAGGGTTCATGATGATGATCTGCTGAGTGACGTGACGCAAAAACTGATATTGCCCTGCCCGAGGCTTGAACCAGGGACCTCCTTGATCACAAGCATTGTCACTTAGCGCATCGCGCCACCATCCATCCTTCGGTTGATCACCCTTGAGGGTTGATGATGATGATCTGCTGAGTGACGTGACGCAAAAACTGATATTGCCCTACCTGAGGCTTGAACCAGGGATCTTCATCGCAGGCACAGTCACGCAGCGCATCGCGCCACCATCCATCTTCTGAACAACCACTGTTAAGGGTTCAAAATAATGATCTGCCGAGTGACGTGAAGCAATAACAGACAGTGCCCTGCCAGAGGTTTGAACCAGGGACCTCCTTGATCACAAGCATTGTCACTCAGCGCATCACGCCACCATCCATCTTCCGGTTAATTATCCTTGAGGGTTCATGATGATGATCTGCTGAGTGACGTGACGCAAAAATAGATACTACCCTGCCTGAAGCTTGAACCGGGGACCTTCTTGATCGCAGGCACGGTCACTCAGTGTCTTACGCCAGAGGTATTACTCCGTATTGAGCCAGCGATACTACTCTGCCAAGGCTTGAACCAGTGATCATGTGATCATGTTTTATTAACTTGTTCAAATAGGTCGGTCACATATACCAGAGTTGCGGGACTCGCTCATTTCACCTTTTAGGTACCGTCGGACTTAAAGGTTATTCCTCCTAAAAGCTTGCTGGTTAAATGCTTTCTTCAACCTAACAACGAAATAAAACACTGGTAAATACTGCTAAAGGTTCTCTTCTTTTAACATGTTGGTTAAATGTAATGAGTTTAAGTGCTTTCTTCTTTTAAAACGACATGCTGTATGTTAATTGGTTTCGTCTGTGCTTGTTTAAACTCAGGATTGCTCCTCTAACAGTGTTTCGTTCTGGCATGTTTGTACTTGTTTAAATTCCCCCTGCTTTTCCTTCTTTTTTATAAAAATAACGCTAAAGTTTTTCTTCTTTAAAACATTTTGGTGCTTTCTTCTTTTAAAATACGCCGTGGTGCTTGTGCCTACTCCTAACAACCCGTGGCTATGGCCGGACGGGCCCCCGCTGGACGTTTATGCGCTAGCTTGCATTCATCCCGCTATATGTTTCATTATTCCTTAACGTTAAATTAAATTAAATTAAAAGTAACACATAAATAAATACATGTAATGTGTTTTTATTCTATTAAAGTTTAACGGTAACCCTTATCTCCCAAACCATATGGCCCCCTATCGGCAACACGTGGCATAAGCATGTATGATACCATATATGGACATAACCCCCCCGAGCAATAAGAATAAGGGATGCGCCCCCTGCTTATGACATCAGAAGCAGAGCCAAATTAAGCTCCGCCCAAGGTACCAGGTAACATCTCTGGGCTGTCAAATGACCGAAAACATAACATGACCTCCATGGTGCTGTTTCAGTGCCGACCAAGAAGAACAGCCTAACACACCAAAGCAGCCCACCAAGGGTCCCCCAGAACTACCCCACGCGGCCGGCGCCCCCGCCCCCAGGTACACGCAGCATTGCCTGGGATACTGTGTTTTCAGAACTAAACTGCTACGCACTTAGCTGCAAAAACATGTGGCAAACTCTCAACCAGGGTTCCGCTCGTTTTGTTTGAAGTATTAGACTCTTCTGGTACATTTTTACATAACTGTGTGTGGTTTTGATGGCAGTCTGCTTAGTTTGCAGTATTGACAAGAATTGCGTAATTGGTTTTTCGAGCAGTGTCCCAACAAAATGGAGGATCCAACGCCACCAGACAGCCCACCAATCAGAATTACAGCTTCCTGCACCAGTCAACCAATCAGGGGCTAATGTCAAGCAACATGACCCTCCCCTTCCTGCCTCCGACCTTCAATATTATGCAGCTGAAGGACAGAGGAAATGAAGTACAGCTCAATTTAGACTGTCTGAGGGTGCCTGAGCAGGGTGCTGCAGGGTGAGTATCAGTGCACAGTAACACACGTCTCTCTCTCTCTCTCTCTCTCTCTCTCTCTCTCTCTCTCTCTCTAAACAGACCTCCTCCATAGGCATAATGTATGAGTGGATGTCACATTTATGTGGGATTTTGGATATTAATAAAATCTAGAAACAAACATCCATCAGTCTTTCAACTGCTTCTTCAGCTCAGGATCCCTGCAGGCTGTGGGGCTTCTCAGTCAGTGACAAAAACGCACAGGGCAGGTGTACACCCCGCGTGGGATGCCAGTGAGAAACGTGCAGGGCAGGCTTACACCCCACGTGGGATGCCAGTGAGAAACGCGCAGGGTAGGCGTACACCCCACGTGGGATGCCAGTGAGAAACGCGTAGGGTAGGCATACACCCCACGTGGGATGCCAGTGAGAAACGCGCAGGGCAGGAGTACACCCCACGTGGGATGCCAGTAAGAAACGTGCAGGGCAGGCGTACACCCCGCGTGGGATGCCAGTGAGAAACGTGCAGGGCAGGCGTACACCCCACGTGGGATGCCAGTGAGAAACGCGCAGGGTAGGCGTACACCCCACGTGGGATGCCAGTGAGAAACGTGCAGGGCAGGTGTACACCCCACGTGGGATGCCAGTGAGAAACACGTAGGGCAGGCGTACACCCCATGTGGGATGCCAGTGAGAAACGCGTAGGGCAGGCGTACACCCCGCGTGGGATGCCAGTGAGAAACGTGCAGGGCAGGTGTACACCCCACGTGGGATGCCAGTGAGAAACGCGCAGGGCAGGCGTACACCCCGCGTGGGATGCCAGTGAGAAACGTGCAGGGCAGGTGTACACCCCACGTGGGATGCCAGTGAGAAACGCGTAGGGCAGGCGTACACCCCGCGTGGGATGCCAGTGAGAAACGTGCAGGGCAGGTGTACACCCCACGTGGGATGCCAGTGAGAAACGCGCAAGGCAGGAGTACACCCCGCGTGGGATGCCAGTGAGAAACGCGCAGGGCAGGCGTACACCCCGTGTGGGATGCCAGTGAGAAACGCGCAAGGCAGGAGTACACCCCGCGTGGGATGCCAGCGAGAAACGCGCAGGGCAGGAGTACACCCCGCGTGGGATGCCAGCGAGAAACGCGCAGGGCAGGCGTACACCCCGTGTGGGATGCCAGTCAGAAACGCGCAAGGCAGGAGTACACCCCGCGTGGGATGCCAGTGAGAAACGCGCAGGGCAGGAGTACACCCCACGTGGGATGCCAGTGAGAAACGCGCAAGGCAGGAGTACACCCCACGTGGGATGCCAGTGAGAAACGCGCAAGGCAGGAGTACACCCCACGTGGGATGCCAGTGAGAAACGCGCAGGGCAGGCGTACACCCCACGTGGGATGCCAGTGAGAAACGCGCAGGGCAGGCGTACACCCTGGCACACAAGACATCCATTAAAAGAATCATCTAGAGTGGCAGACTGGTGAATTTGCAGAAGGGAGCCAATTCTTAAAACAATCCATCTGTCTTCCAAGCACTTCTCCTGGTCAGGGCTAAAGGGTTCTTAAGATTATCTGAAACTGAATTTCTTGTAAAGAACCAAAATTAATTTTTAGGAATACCGTTAATGAGGGAACACTACTGATGACGTCTGGATCTTCTGAGCACTGAGAATATACTGGACAGTGGTACACTTACTGCCATTCTAATATGGGTTTGGTCTATAAGTTGTTAACGCTCTGCACTGACACACTCACTGCATTCCAGCGCTCAAAGGGAGATGCTAAGCCGGCCCACGCCAGGGGCTGGCCGACCCAAACCCACCCCCAAGCCCAAGTTACAGCTGCCACGTTGCAAGGCACTATATGCCTACGATGCTCAGGACACGGATGAGCTCAGCTTCAATGCAGACGACATCATCGAGATCATGGAAGAAGGTCAGGAACCTCTCTGACATCAGACAACAGAGACATCCAGTGCAAGTATGCACTGTGAGTCCAGTGCAAGCATACACCGCCAGTACTGGCAGAATGATTCAGGGATGTTTTAGAACAGGTTTTTTCAGCTGGTGTTCAGCTTCAACTAAAACTTGACGAAATGCATTATTGATAATCTCATACACTCTAAGGTGTGATAATACCCCTTGGCATCATCCTCAATTCCTTGGAGGAAAAAATATCCAACGATGACCGGCAGGGCCCACTCTGTCTTTTCAGGGCCTCTAAGCAAAGTCTGCAGACGCCTCGAAGCCCTGTTCTAGAACAAGGCCGGCCGGTTCGTGTCCTGCCATTCTGCAGACGCCTCGACGCCCTGTTCTAGAACAAGGCCGGCCGGTTCGTGTCCTGCCATTCTGCAGACGCCTCGACGCCCTGTTCTAGAACATGGTCGGCCGGTTCCTGTCCTGCCATTCTGCAGACGCCTCGAAGCCCTGTTCTAGAAGAAGGCCGGCCGGTTCATGTCCTGCCATTCTGCAGACGCCTCGAAGCCCTGTTCTAGAACAAGGCCGGCCGGTTCCTGTCCTGCCATTCTGCAGACGCCTCGACGCCCTGTTCTAGAACAAGGCCGGCCGGTTCCTGTCCTGCCATTCTGCAGACGCCTCGACGCCCTGTTCTAGAACAAGGCCGGCCGGTTCGTGTCCTGCCATTCTGCAGACGCCTCGACGCCCTGTTCTAGAACAAGGCCGGCCGGTTCGTGTCCTGCCATTCTGCAGACGCCTCGACGCCCTGTTCTAGAACAAGGCCGGCCGGTTCCTGTCCTGCCATTCTGCAGACGCCTCGACGCCCTGTTCTAGAACAAGGCCGGCCGGTTCCTGTCCTGCCATTCTGCAGACGCCTCGACGCCCTGTTCTAGAACAAGGCCGGCCGGTTCCTGTCCTGCCATTCTGCAGACGCCTCGACGCCCTGTTCTAGAACAAGGCCGGCCGGTTCCTGTCCTGCCATTCTGCAGACGCCTCGACGCCCTGTTCTAGAACAAGGCCGGCCGGTCCGTGTCCTGCCATTCTGCAGACGCCTCGACGCCCTGTTCTAGAACAAGGCCGGCCGGTTCGTGTCCTGCCATTCTGCAGACGCCTCGAAGCCCTGTTCTAGAACAAGGTCGGCCGGTTCCTGTCCTGCCATTCTGCAGACGCCTCGACGCCCTGTTCTAGAACAAGGCCGGCCGGTTCGTGTCCTGCCATTCTGCAGACGCCTCGACACCCTGTTCTAGAACAAGGCCGGCCGGTTCGTGTCCTGCCATTCTGCAGACGCCTCGACGCCCTGTTCTAGAACAAGGCCGGCCGGTTCGTGTCCTGCCATTCTGCAGACGCCTCGAAGCCCTGTTCTAGAACAAGGCCGGCCGGTTCGTGTCCTCCCATTCTGCAGACACTTCCTCAGTTGCTTTATTATTGCATTCAAGTCATGGCAGTGACTGGACAATACAGGTATTACAAGATTTAACTACTGAAAGAAATCTGTAGTGTTTTTGGGACTTTGATAATAACACATTATAGGGAGAAATGGCCAGAGGAATGCACTCGTGCATTTTCATTTCCTCCTTAGACTGAGGGAAGGGAACATGTCCTTGCCAATCCCATCTTTGTCTCTGTTGTTTAGATGTTTCTGGATGGTGGACAGGGAGACTGCGAGGGAAGCGGGGCCTGTTTCCTAACAACCACGTCAGCAAGATCTAGATCTGCTGTATCCCGTGGAACACCCTAAAGAGGGAACCAGAACAGATCCAGAACCTCCAATCAAATGGAAAGGCAGAGAATGCGATCCTCCCCGTGTTGCACGGTATTATTCCGGCGGTGCTGGAGCGGTTGGCAGCTGGAGCCCAAAGGTGTCTCTCAGTCTGATGAATGCAACACAGTCCTTCTAAGCCAAGGATGTAAATGACTAAGGAAGGAAAATGAAGCACAGGCTACCATTGTGCCTCACTCCTCATCTTCTATGGACACAATTGTCACTAAAATGGGGATTTGCTGGCATTCAATAAAAAGCAACAGTCCTGAGATGCATTTTACTTAAAGTCACTATGAAAGCAATGGAAATGTTTGGACAGAGTAACACTCTACAGCCACACTGAACTTGTTTACAGTTTTCCATTGACTACATTCTTCCCTTTTTGAAAACATTAGTTTTAACTGTCAGTGATTATGTTGTATGTACAGGGACCCAAGATCCATCCATTTTCCAAACCGCTTATCCTACTGGGTCCGGAGCCTATCCCGGAAGCAATGGGCACGAGGCCGGGAACAACCCAGGATGGGGGGCCAGCCCATCGCAGGGCACACTCACACACCATGCTTTCACACATGCACACCTACGGGCAATTTAACAACTCCGATTAGCCTCAGCATGTCTTTGGACTGTGGGGGGAAACCGGAGTACCTGGAGAAAACCCCACGATGACATGGGGAGAACATGCAAACTCCACACACGTGACCCAGGCGGAGACTCGAACCCGGGTCCCAGAGGTGTGAGGCAACAGTGCTAACCACTGCACCACCATGCCACCCCGGGACCCAGGATTATATTAAACAATCCTTTAAAAAGCTACTCGCTTCCATCATTGGAAACACCTTTTTAGTGGAAATACATTTCACTCAGGAATTTGAAAACCCGGTTTCCCCAAAATGAAATGACATTCTGCGAGTCACTACAGTGTGTTATATAATGTGTAATGCGCAGTGGTGGCTTAATAGTTAGGGAAGCACACTTGTACTTGAAAGATTGCAGGTTCGAGTCCCTGACCAGCAAGGCACCTCTGAAGCACCCTGAGTAACGTACCACCCCCAAGCACTGCTCCCCGAGCGCTGAATTAGCGGCCCGCTGCTATGTCAGGACGTCACATATGGGTTAAATGCAGAGGATACATTTCGTTGTTGTGCACTGTGGTGTGTCAACGTTGATTCTTATTATGGACACCCATTAAAACACCGGTAACACAAACAGGTCATAATCCATTAGCTTGTGGGGAAACATTTACGGTAAATTAAGGTTCACATTTAATTGCATAAACTAAGCAATTCGTTCTTGAAAAATTCTAAAAGTTAACTTAAGTGTCTATTGTAAAAACAGCTCATTTCTTGGCAAAAAAAAAATGCATTTTAATATAAATGATTAATCATAATTTTAGAAATATGCTTGGCAAATATTTTAAACCGAAGGCCTTTAAAAAGTAAATTTGTTTATTGAACAAACAAAAGTTACAAAACTAGCACATTTAAAAATGGAATATTAACTCCATAATAAGAACATAAAAGTTGGATTAAAAATAAGACATAAAAACAATGGTCCTCAGAATTCATTCAGCAGTGGTGCAGCCAGATTCTTCATGTCCAAGGATTGCAGCTGGGAGAGCAGACTAATCCTCAGTAGCTTACTGCTGGCATACTTCTTCTTGACAGCCTGCAAAATGGACCAAGATGATATGACTGACAGGCCTTTAACCAATGAGGTGACAGGAATTAGACGCCGGCTCACAGCATGTTTGGTGAGCCCTTCGTTGACCCTGACGACATTCTTGGCCATGTGTTGCATGATGGGCCTGAGGTGGACTTCATCGTAGCCGGTATAATGCTGCTGGGTCACAGACTGGAAACAGGCACCCGGAAACATGGGGGGAAAATATTACATTGCCCTCATGCCAGTGATCAGCCTGCTTCTCAATATCCCTCGGGGGGGGGGGGGGCAGGCATTGACCTTACCCACTGCTGTCCATCAATAACAAGCTGGGAGAGACACAGTGCGGCAGCAGCAATTTCTGAGGGCCGGTAGTGCAGCATGTCGTAGTCAGTCAGGGTCAGCTCCATCAGGTACTTGGCTAGTGTGTACTTCACTGCATCGGCCTGAGATCAAGCAGAATGGGGCACATCGAGTCCAGAAGCAGGATCAGATCCCACCCCCTGGCAACAAGCCATACCTTGCCAGCCTTCGACACCCTCCTAAGGAAATGCAGAGGGAGAGGATAACCAAGCTCAAAGTTCAGGTTCTCCAGCATCAGTATCTCCATCTCACAGACCTGTGCCCTCGAGAAGGAGTCGTCTGCGAGGTAGACAAAGTCGGCGATCTCTGGGGCATACATCTCCTCGTACTTGCTCGCAATCAGCATGGCCGCCACACCAGCCAGCTGCAGCTTCCCCTTGGGCACAGGCTGCACCTGTGAGCACATGGGTATCTACTGACCAATGTCCAAGGTGGCCGCATGCTCAGATCGGGAGGGTCACTTGCCTGGAGGAAGCGGTCAAGGATGGCAACAGTCAAGTACAGCGTCTCCTGCAAGAGCTGGAACCTCGCATGCACCTGGATCAGCCAGTTCACCAGGAGAGCTCGCATGTGCTCATTTATCTCATAGCCCCGCATGTACTGCGGCCAGATAATGTGCTGGGCCTATGAGAAAACGGGATGCAGAGAGGGGCTAACTGGCAGCATACCATCACTTTGAAACAAGAGCAGCTGATGCAGATCATAGGGTCTTTGCTGACAACTTCTACATTCTATTGCAAAACAGCTATAAAAGCACACAATACCTCCAGATCCTTGAGGTACTTATAAATATCCTTTACGTAATCAGAACACAGCTGAGGCATGCCAGAGTCCCCTTCATCGATGTCTTCAACAGCAAAACGGGTGCTTGAGAAGGCTTCGTTCGTGGACACGTCGGCACACACCACAGCAGCGACCTCTGGTGTCGCCTTGTGACACACAGGTAAGGCAGCAGCTGGCGGAGCTGGCAACTGGGAATCCGACTTCGGCTTTTTTGTAGCCTGGACTTTGAAGGACGCTGATTTCTACGGGAAGAACTCCGAGGTTTATATGCCGTTACTGGAAGAAAAATGCATAGTTCCAGCTGCAGCCTACCTTGGCCGGGCCCGGTTTCCTAGCGAAGTTTGACAGCTCCGTAAGCGCCGCTCGCCTGCTGCCGGGGGCATCGATCTTGCCCAGTGCCACCGCGTTTTCGCCATTCCGGCTCTGTTCGGGGGGGAGATACGGCGTTAAAGTAGCGCCGGGGCCATCGGGAAGTTCGGGACATTTTTCCCGGTAGCCGGTCTCCCGCTTATACTACGGGAACCCAAGCCGTCGGTCGGTCTTTGAGTCTTACCAGGTTGACGATTAAATGCATAAAGCTTTATTTCATTGGTGGCCAATGAAATCGCGACGGGGAAAATATGCCAAAGAGGGACCCGATCAGTTCCCGTGGTGCTTTTTGTTACCAGTCCGCCCCTGGCGTTAGATATTTAAGTGCTTGAAAGAAAAAGCATTGTGTCCCGTTACAGGAGTTTACCATGATTCCTCAGAGTAGCCAATTTTTTTCAGTCGAGTGTTATACGGGGTTAAGCGTTTTCTCCGGTGCAGGCATTGCACAGGTCTATCCAAAACATGCCTTGAATGCACAAACAGCTCATTTGCATGCTTTTCTACTAGAAACAATGCTACAAACACAAGCACGGCTACTTACTATCGCGCCGATTGCCAGAGGCATCCCACTTGTCGTCTGAAATTATAAAGTTAAGACACAAAGATCACGGGTCTCCGCAGTCCGTTCGTCAAACAACCTTAGACTGGTATTCGTAAGCTTGCCAATTAAGCCCCTTAAACGTCATTTCACTCTAGCTTTAATTGGATACTGTTTCACAGTCTTTATATAATTGGTTGTCAAATAACATGCGCCAAAGCGACTGTTACCATTGTAATTGTGAAGTAAGATACTCCGTTTCCGGAAACTACGTATTAATGTCTTCATACAGGAAAGAATTAAAAACGAATAAACTTAATACATCAGAAGTATTGCCCATATGGTGTGACCCAGAAGCCGGCCGCAGCCACATGCTTGGGGGTGTGTGTTGGAGCGCAGCCCAACCCGTTTGCGTGCGTACGCTTTGCATATCCCCGTTTTAGTTCATAAATATGCACAGCACTTTAGTATACAGTAAGCACAACAGACAAGACACAGATAGTTTCCTAAGTTTATTAATATATTTTTAAAACTAATATAAATCCCTCAGAAATCTTCAGGCCTTCGAATACATGGATTGCGGCCATACAGAGCAGTATTTCCATTCAGAAGGATTAGTTTCTCAGGAATCGGAGAAGATTCACATCTTCACGTCACTTTCATATTCACGGGGCCGCTGTCACGTCGCATCTTTCGATGTGCAAGTATATGCAAGTTAACTACTGGAGAATAATAGTGTTTAGTTGGTTTCAGCGGCAGGAAGCTCCTGCCGACGCGGCAGAGAGAGGAAGGCGGCGCGGACAGTTTGCGAACTTTTTTGTACGAGCACATCGGGACAAACGGCAGGACAGATCCATGGATGAGGATCCATTCGAAGTTCGTCCTTTATTAACGGAGATGGCATGAAAACAGCGGCTGCAGGCTGAGATCACCCAGGGAGCTGGTGGATCCACAGGCAGCTCACAATAGAGAGAAAACCAGAGGAAAAAGTCCCAGGAGCTCATGCCGTCCACCTCCCTATAAGCTAAAAGGAAGGGGGGGGGGGGGGGGTTAAGAAAAATGACCGCTGGAGAACAGAGGACACTGAATTCCGGTTGTTAGCATGTAGAAACGGCTGTATTCAGTTTCATGGTATCCATGTTGTTCTTACGTGATGAAGCACCAGCCAGCAGACTGGACTGGGTGCAGAAACACTGATGTAGCCACACTTCGGGCCGCTGGTCCTATTGCACCCCCACCACCAATCAAGGAATGTCAATTTGTTTATTTCCTCTGAACCCCGCCCTGCACCCCGCACTCACATGGTATATGACACACACACAGAAACCGAACAAAATAACAATCACTGATCAATGATACCTGCAGTGTTGAGACAGACGCTGAGCTGTCATTCGCTCCATGTGCATCGCAATGCACCGTTACATAGAGCAGCGCCCCCTGCCTGCCAGTTCAGGCCTGGAGGAGCCGAATTCACCACATGTGCAAAGAAATGCGTAACACATAGCCATGCAAAAAAAAAAAACACACACACACACAAAATTGACACTGGGGGGGAAAGGAACGCTACAAAACAAGACCTTATAAATACATTTCAATTTCGATTTCAAATCTTTACTAAGGACGTCATTCCGAGCAGTACTGGTGTCATGTGACAGTTGGCACTAAGTTCGATGCTCATTTATCCTCTATAATTCGGACTCCGTTTCCGGAACGCCATGGGTACTTCCTGACATCTTTGGTTCACTGCAGTGCTGACAAGAAAACGAGGGATGAACGGACGACTAAAGTCAAGCGGAAAGGAAAGGGGGATGACATCAGCTCTCCGCGGACAGCTGGGCCTCGATGTCCACCCTGCAGATGGGGCACTTCTTGTTGGTGAGCAGCCACTGGTCCACGCACAGCTGGTGGAACAGGTGCATGCAGGGAAGGCGTCTGCAAGAACAAGGGAGAGAGAAAGGGGGGGATGCTCAATCCAGCTTAACATGCTGTTTCCAAGATGAGACACCAGAGGGCAGAAGAGCCCAAAGCCAGAGAATCACACGAAATCTAAGTCCAGGGTAATCATTTCAACTTTAGCCCACCAACAGAAAAGACTTCGGCTTCCCCCCCCCAGGAGAAATACCCGTCATTTTCATCCTTTAGTACTCAAGACATACACTTCACAGAAGGGGGGGGCTTTCCACACAGTCCCTGATTACAAGGTGACAGTGACAGGTTCAGCTTCCATGACTGTACTCCTGAACTACACAGCTGGTTGTGTTGTATAAAGCAAAGAGCATTTTGAAACAGACTACGCCTGTATATGAAGGTAACGCGAGCACCAAGCAGGCGTGCAGCCGGGCCCCGGATGACGTGTGCCCCGGGGAGGAGCCGAATCAAAGGGCCACCGCGCTTGTGGATCTTGGGCCATACCTGACGTCTTCTCCCTCCTCCAGCACGGAGAGACAGATGGTGCATTTCTCCTCCGTATCTTCCTCCATCCCCTCATCATCATCCTGCTTGCTGTGCAGTTTTCTCTGCACGGGCGAATGAAACAGAAGGAGTCAGTCAGTCTGGGCCGATGGCGACACAGACCAAAGAGCAGATTCACACAGGCATAAAAGTCCAGGGCAGGGGGGTAGGGGGTTGTCCACAATTGGGGCACACTTAAATACAGGCCAGGGAAGTATGCCATGCCCCCCCCCACCACAATAAGCACTCCCCAGAAAATCTTCCACTTCATTTTGAGTTTCCTCACACAGACAGACACATGCAGGCAGACAGACAGACACATGCAGGCAGACAGACAGACAGATACCCCACTCACCTTCTTGTACTTGTGCGGGTAAGTGCATCTCTCTATGGTTCCCTGAGACGCACCGCGGTTCACAGTGCCCAGTCGCTCCTCCAGGTGCAGCAGATCCTGGGGGGGGGGGGGTGAATAGCCAGGACCATTAAGCACAAAGTGGAGGCCCCCAGGGACATGGGTGTGGGGGAGGGCATGCCTACCTCATATGTCCGTCCAAAGCCCGGCATCCTGGACGAGATGTAACGGATGTGTGGGTAGCTCACGTCAGGCATGCCGGCGTGCTGTGGGGGGGGGGGGGGGGGCGGTGAGCATCACAGACACGGCATTACGGCCCCCAGTCAGCATGAGCAGCATGGCGTCCCATCATGGGAACGCAGAGCGAGCAGAGCGGCAGCCTCACCATGAAGGGCAGCGGGAAGTGATGCAGCCGGGGGGGCGGGTGGTAATGGGGCAGAGGGGGGGGCAGGTGCCCCGGAGGGTAAGGGGTCACAGTGACACTGGCATCAATCCCCAGGTCCCTGCCAAGACGGACACAGGCCTGAGACACGCGACTCGCACAATGTAAAAATCGAAAAGAACAGAAGCGACACATTTACAAGAGAACCGGCTACGCAAAGCAAACAGGCACACGAGCTAACGGGCCCCCCGGGGCCCGTGGGAGGGGACTCACCAGGCGGCCCTCTGCTCCGGCTGGCGCGGGTGTGAGGACATGGTCTGCGGCACGTGGATGTGGTGGCCATGCCCGTAGTTGGGGTGCATCCTGTGGGGATGTGGTGGGGGTCGCTCGTGGGCGCGCCTGCCAAAGCAACCGGCTTTGAATGGGCGGGACTAAAGAACCTATAAAGCGCAGTGCGCACCAGGCCCAGCGCGACGGCCCCCAATCAGACCCACGGGGGCGCCTGCCATGTGGCCACCGCTGGTACTGCTGAGCAGAGAACCACAACCCATGGGTCCCCTGGGTTAAGTCCTCAACCATGTCTGAACAGCAGTACCCACATAAGCACTGGGACCATAGGCGTGCAAATACCAACCGCGACCCCAGAGAGAGGCCCCGCCCAGAATGATCATGCGTGACTTTCAGAAGGCAGATATTAGCGACAGATATAAACCTACTACTGCTGCTGCTGCTAATGCGAGGCATCATGATAATGAGCTTATCGTTACTAAATTTATCATCATTGTTGTAGGAGCCTCTGAATTGTATGATTGCTTGTTTGTTATCCTCTAGGCTCCCGCACAACTCAGACAAACATAAGTGGTTGAAGGATTTATGGATGGATGATGAGAATGAGGTTCTGGCATGGGGGCGACCTACGTGGGGTGCTGCATCATCCTCCGCCTCTGGACCTCCATGCGCTGGAACACTTCATGCTGGTGCAGCCTCTGGACGGAGGAGCCGAGCGGGGCCTCAGCGGGCAGAGAAGGCGGCGGCACTGGGGGCATGGTGTGCCCGTGGGAGTGGGGGGGCAGGGGTGCGTGGAAGGGGTGCACGGGGTGGGGGATGACGTAGTCCACCTGGGCTGCGGGAGGGGCGTTGCTGTGAGAGTGGGGGCAGGACGACATGGTTTGGTGGTGCAGCAGGCGAGTCAGGGGGCCATCTGCATGTCAGGGGAAGAAGAGGACACCATGAAATCTACCTACCGCACAGTGCAGCATCACTTCTGCTGTTCGTATGTCAGGACACTAGCGAAGGAAGCTGAACAACCAAGACGAAAGGACAGGCCGCCAAGGGCTGAGCGCCGGCATGCAGATCCTTCCGCTAAGCGCTGAGCATGCACTCCGTCACGTCGCATCATCTGCTCGCCATTTCCGCAGCACAGCACGACACTAAATCCCTGACCCCAATTTTTTTTTGAGAAAAATTCTGACCCCACCTGTATCACTAGTTATTTTCTGCTTTCATAAATGCTATTTTATGGTCGTTCAGCAATACGAGTCACCCCCCCCCCCAATTAGTCCATTAAATGGAGTATTTGCTGTTATTTGTCTCGCCTATATGCTATTTTGGAAACGGAAACCTGCCAAATAAATGTATGTAAAATGTAACAAAAACAAAATTATCAATGATGGCGCTCACTCACAGGGGGGGTTGACATACTGCCGGCATGACGACAGCTGGGCGGGGGCCACCATGCCGGAGCTGAAGGTGTCCATGGCGCTGGGCTGGCTGGCGCCAGCGGGTGGAGCGGCCTGCGAGGTGTAGAGGGGGGGGTCGCGTGGAAGAGCCGGGACAGCAGGGGTCAAAGGCCGAGGCGGCGTGGAAGCTGGTGCCGGGGGGGCCAGTGGCCACTGATCCCCGCAGTGCACCACTGCTCAGGTCCACAGGCAGGGTCTGTGGGGGGAGGGTTGAAGGTATCCATTCACTTCCAAAGCATATTCAAGAACCCCCCCCCCCATAATCAGTCACCTCCTTCCTGCCACAAACTTCTTTAGAATAATGGCCACCCACACGTTTTATTAGGTGATCAGTCCTGATTAGCCAAACGGTGCTCATAAGCTGAGATGGGGGGAGATGTGGTGGTGGTGTGGGGGGGGGGGGGGGGGCGCTCAACATGAAGATGAGTCATTCAGCAAATGAGGACTTCAGATTCCAATGGAGACAGTGGGAGGGGGGATGTGGCTTCTAACACAAACAGAGAATTTGGCCGGTGCTGCAGTCACAGGGCTGTAGGTACTCGGAGGCCGCAGAAACCCACCCATTTCACGCGTCTCAGGACTAAACATTTTATCTCTGCTGCTCTTGGGGGGGGGGGGGAGGGGGGGGGTAAAAATGAAATAAAATCTGATGTCCTGACAGCTTTAAACAGACGCAGCAGGAAACTGATAAGCCTCCTCTAGCAGAGATAAGATCAGGCTGAGAGATGGCGGACAGCAGCTGGTTAGCTGCAGCTACATTTCCAGCCTGCAGTTTAGAGGCATTGCATGCAGTGCAATACAAAAGGGAGGAGTCGCATTCTGGCTGAGGCACGGGGCGGAAACCGCAGGAAGTGAAGGCCAGAAGCATGCATGGACTTCAGCGCCACACAGGCACGGGCTGAGTAGAGACTGCAAACCTGAACATCTCCTCTAACAGGCAGACTTAATTATTCGGTGGGGGGGGGGGGGTCTGTACTGCCGGCACAGCGACACCCTGTGTCAGGGGTTCAGATCTGTGCCTCGGATGAGCCCCTTCCAGAGCCGTCCTGGGGCTCCTGTGCCGGGTGACACCCCCAGGTCCTCACTGAGTCTCTCTTATCGGTTACTCTTCCTCATTCAGAGTTACAACGCAGCCCTCAACCTGCTCCTAATAACTCACAAAGCCTTTGCACATGGTTCCAACTCCTGCATCTCAGAAATCAGCTTTTCACACATTGCAGACACGTAACCCGAGAACAGGCCGATTCCCTTTTTCAGTTGTGTTCGCATGAGTGAACAAGGTACAGACACCAAATGCCCACCAGGCCATGAATACCGGGCAGACCAGAGTGCGCCTCTGGGCTCGAACACAGCCCGGTGTGAACGCCTCATCATATATGGCTCTCTCACCAGCATCCCCTGGCTGCTGTACCATCCAGAATACCAGCTCCTTGCAGGGCTCAGCCTACCTGGTCATGGCACTGGCTGGTGGCGCCACCTGCTGCTGGACAGCTCCCGAGCACCCCCACAGGCCGCTCCAGGGGGCAGCTGGGCTCGGGGAAGGCCATCGGTGGCTGCGGGGGAGACGCCACATGGTGATGGTGGTGGTGATGTGGGTGGTGGGAGTGACTATGCTGGGGAGGGGGCGGTCCTTGCTGGCAGCTGGAGTGGGCGTGGTCCAGGGGGAGGTGTCCTGGGGCAGCACCTCCACAAGGGGAGTGCTGGGGGCAGCAGGAGGGGAGGCGGGGCATTGCTGAGCCACCCGCCTCCCCAGGTACAGCCAATGAGCCTCGCCTGCCGTCATCTGACAGAGAAGCGAAAGAGGAAGAAGAAAGCCGATTAGGTACACAGCGAAAGCGGCTCCAGCACATATACCCAGCTCCCACCACGGCCAATGGGACCTCCTTACCCAGTGCGGAGGGTACAGCTATGTCACTGCCATGGCCTTGTGTTCCCAGAGTGCTCTGGGGCAAAGCGGCGAAGCCAGCGACGCGGCACGAGGGCCCAGGGCCGTCATGGGGGGGGTCTGAGGTAGAGGCACTGAGAAAGGAGGAAGACGACCTCATAGGATGGGAGCTGGAGCCGGAGGACGCCGCCGCCATGGAGGGGTCTGCGGGCGAGAGAGGATGCACATGGTCAGTGAGAGGTTGGGCCAGGTACCGCCGAGAGTGTGAACCCGGAAAGCCCAACACGGGGCTCCGCCCCCCCCACTCACCATCCTCATCCACGGTGAGGTCCACCACCTCGCCGGCACTCTGCCGC
This sequence comes from Brienomyrus brachyistius, assembly GCF_023856365.1. Taxonomy (NCBI): domain Eukaryota; kingdom Metazoa; phylum Chordata; class Actinopteri; order Osteoglossiformes; family Mormyridae; genus Brienomyrus; species Brienomyrus brachyistius. The sequence goes on from NC_064545.1 coordinate 16,088,651, forward strand.
AGCGGCTGGATGACGGTGGAGTTGCGGTGCCGGCTGCGGTGCTCCAGTGTGCGGCCCTGTGAACAGCTGGGGCCCCACTGCATTCTGCCATGGCCACCTGAGGGGCGGGGCCTGCCGGGAGAAAGAACAGGACGACCAATCAGACGAGAGGCCGGACACAGAGCAGCGTAGAAGCTCTTTCCAAGACACAAACACAGGCAGGGTTAGGGAATCCAACAGCGGGGCAAGCCCTAGATCAAAGGTGAAAGGTAAAGTGCACAACACTTTCCACACTCAAAACTGCAATAATCCGCAAACGAGACCCACGTGAAGGATGGGGTCCAGGTCAGGGAAAAAGATGGGGGGAGCATCATTAAGTCATCAATAATGAACCAACAGAAGCTGCAGTTTGCTTATCTGGAAACAGGGAGCCAGTGATCACGGGAGGGGGGAGCACATAAGCACCAGGGAGAAGGGAGAACATCCACAACTGAGGGCACTAAATGAGGCCATCCGAGGGGGCATTAGACACTCAGGGGGGCTCATACCCCACATCACTTCTGGGTAAAGAGCCAAGGTCCTCAAGGGACAATAATTACCTGCAGCTGCATTTCCCAGCGTGGCTAATTAACAGATCAATTAAATTAAATGAGTGTGTGTGCTGTGTGTGTCAGTGACACTGCAGAATGTGTCCTTTACGGTCATCATTCATGGAGCGCTGGCTGGCCGGCAGGCCCCACCCACCCACCCACCCACACTCTCCCTCTGCCAAATGGTCTCAAAGCAGCAAGGTGCCATGTGCCTCCTGGAGGCCATTACACACATACTGGGCAAGTTGTGGTGATGGCACAGGCTGGCGGGAACCACACACAGGGAAAGGGGCCCCTGACAGGCTGGGGACAAGAGGACAGAGGGAACATCGACATACTCAGAGACGCCAGCAGGGGGGGCACCATATCATCCAACTGCAGAAGCGACACTTCCAGACAAGGGTGTGTTTCTCAGAACCCCAATCTGCTAACACCATGCCATATCAGGGAAAATCGTCTGCTTTAAAGTGGTGTTCCTCATGTCCGTCCTCGGGGACCCACAGACAGTCCAAATGCGGACAGGGAGCAAAAACCTGGACCATCTGGGAATCCCTGAGAGCCGGGCTGAGAAACACCGCTTTAAAGCAACCAGTTTCCAATTTTCTTCATTTTCTGTCTCTTATTATGTAGTATATGTTTTATTATATTATTTCTAGGTTTCAGTATTCAAAGACTTCAAAACAAATTTCATGCTTGAAAAGAATCACTCTTTTCCAGGTGAAAAAGAAAATAGTACAAAACCAAAACACAGCAGACATCAGATTCCATTAATTGCTTCCGTACCCAAGCTAACGAGCTAACCAAAGCTAACGAGCTAACCAAAGCTAATGAGCCCGCAAATGAGCAGAAGGTCCAGTCTCCACAATGACTCTAGAAGAAACATGACCCTGGACTTGAGAAGCTGTTGGAAAATGGTTGGAGGGATAGCTGGATGGGGTGGTGGGGGTTATGGGAGATCAGATCAGGGGGCAAACAGAACCTGACAGCTGGCCATAGACTGACATCAGCCCGGCTCCAACGCGCCCTTCAGCAGACCGACCCAAAGGCTCCGGCCGGCCTTGATAAACACCAACTCCCATCAGCCCTCTTATCTGATAATACCCGAGTCTCCTAATTAAAAGCCGTTCTGTTCTCCGCTCACCCTTGGCTCCACAGATGCTGTGTGCCATGCTGGGGTGGCCTCCTGACCATGCAATCTGTGTAAAGACACACAATTCATACATTCCTACCATTGAGGGGACTCTCCATTCACGGTCATAACCCCAATTCTGATAACCTTGATCATTACCCATCCCTGACATCAACCAGAAATAACCAAAGAAAATGCAAAATCTATTGCAGTTTTTTGGATTCCCAGATTTTAATAAAACTGAAGTTTATATTGTGGGGACCTGAAAAGTGTCCATACAAGCTAAAAACAGATTTTACCGTGTCCCCACGATGTGTTTAATAGAAACCTGCAGACACACACGCACCCACACGGATCCTTGGAGTCCCATCCATTATGTAACGGAAATGAGGACAAAACCTCATGCCTGAAACAACCCATAAGCTTTATATCAAGGCTTCAGGCACAACAAGAGAATCTCAAACTCGAATCCACAACTGGGATAAAAGTCGCAGACAGAAATAGTTCTTTGCCCAATCTAGCTCTATGCTGGGTCTCTAACGAAAGAGAATCTCTCCCCCAGGCAACACGTGCTCTAAATGCATAGGTGAGGAGGTCCGAGCCTTTGTAAGAAACACCCCAAAAACAGCCTCTTAAAATAGTCTGGGGTTAACACAGCTCTCTCAGGCCATATGTCTGAAAGCCAATGCAAACAGAATACCGATGGGCTGACACGAAAAGGCCGACAGCAATCATCCAGAGAGCAATTAATCGGGGCTGAAAGAACGACACTGCTGGCAGCAGGAGAGAAGCTCACCATCCGAGCTATTTCTGGACACACCAAGCGGGATAACGCAATCAAGCGGGTGGAAATGATTTTACGCGTCATCCACCAAGGCACCTGAATAACAATCACGTGGAGGAAGTGCGGCGCTGATACAATGGGAAGTAAAAACACACACACACCCAGCGATGAGATTCTGTATTCCTTCCAGCAGAATACACACCATCTAATTTGGCTTGAGGTCACAGCACCCCCCAGACGGTTCTCCTCCGTTTTCTACAGCAGATGGCGTTTTGGCTTGAGAGATCAACAAAAGCTACCTTTCACTACCGTTTCACACTGGCCACTTCACACCGGCTTCTCCTAGGAACACGAGTGTGACCTTTTGCCAACCCTTGTGAGAAGCATGTGCACAACAGGCATTTTAGCATTCGGGGAACAATTTCCCCCTCTCAGTTACAAGATAACTGAACACTGCAGTACAATAAAATCTGTATTGGGCTCTGTACAATCATACACAAAAACATGAAACCATTTACACTGTGGTCAAAAGTTCAAGCAATTCCATGTTTCTCACATTTCAATAAAATAAGTTACTGTTTCCACGTGAGCAACAACCTGAACACACTTCTGAGACCCGTAGAAACAAAATTCCCCGCTTTCATAGGCAAAGAGAGAACATCAACAAAAACTGAGTGGAAGGTTCACTTCCACAATGATGTTTAAAATCCATTGTCAGCTGAATCACAACTGCACATTTTAAAATCATTAGAGAATAGAGAAGCAGACTTTTTACCTAATTTCTAGTAAAGCAAAAGCAGCCCTCTACAATGGACGCAATGAAATTATAAAAAAATAGCACTCACCATAAAATACTATGTTGATTGGCTCCAAAGTACATAAACACGGATTACGGACTGGTTTGGAAGCCAGAGGACCAGCATTTTTAAACTTAGGACAGACAGACATTCCACCGGCTGCTGGCTGGTCCTGCTTTAGCATCTAGACACGGCCTACGAGCAGAATGGCCTACGCACAGAGAAGGGGTGCCCTCATTGTGGCATTTCATTTCTTGAGTAATTTTGATCTATAAGTAGAATTTATCACATGCAAGTGAGAATGGTAACTGCAGGGGTACACAGCACTGCAATCTTGGTGTGTAGGTATAGTGATTACTACAGCCCATGGGGGGGGGGGGGGGGCAAGCACTGTGGCTGATTCAGTTAGTGAACGACTACTGATAAACAAAACAGCAGAGTCACGGGGGCAGGCGAGAGAGCTCACCTGTAGCTGTCTCCCACGGTGACAATCTCCACCTCGCTGTCTGTGGATGTGACGTTGATCTCCTCGCTGGGCTGGACCAGTTGGGTAGAATTGGCCTCGATCACCACCACGTCTTCGTCCAGCGGGCCTGCGATTGAAATAAAGCTTAATGAGTGAGATCTTGTGCGATTTACAGCACCCTGCACACAAACAGGTGACTGTGTTCACCAGGAAGCCAAACATACATACGGCTGCTTAAACATTCTGATGGCAACCCAGAGGCTGAACTGCCATAAAGTCACATCCCCCTCTGTCCTTAACCCACTTTGATGCTCCCAAGTCAAGGTCGGGCATCTAGCTCTGTAAAAATGAAATTTCCCCTGCTATCGTATAGCACTGCCTACAAAGGTCACCCTCCAGTCCCACACAGCAAGAGGACGTACCCACCCACAAGACACACCAACGTCAAACAGACCTTTCTGTCAAATCGCTTTCCTTTTCCAGGGTAACCTACGGCACTTTCCCACTGGCATACAGGAACCGGGCCGTAACAGAGCCGTACCGTGAAGAAACGCCATTTACAGTGCGATTCCAGCTCGCTCTGGTTTTCCACTGCAAATGGGTCGGTAAAGGCGGGATTTGTAGAGCAACAGTGGCGTAAAACTGAAGAGAAGCTTATTTACTGTTCGCATCGTGTACATCATGATTTACCAAGTGCTACTAACTACTTACATGTACATGTTATGTTAGCATGAAACGCTAGAGGAATTACCATTTGCTTGCATAACTTTGCATTACGAATCCATTCCGTTCAGCTGTTGTCCACCACTCTAAATGGGAGGTAGGAAACTTTCAAGTTCAAAGTTATCGCAAATGCATCAATATATCGCAATGTGTGAAACTACTAATAAGATTTTTCCTTCAGATAATTCACAATATTGGTCGAAAAGCAAGAAGTACCAATCAGATGGCTGACCAGCTTTTTTTGGTCACTTTCGGCCAGGCTAGTAAGCAGGGCCACGTCAGTGTGGGTACGGCTCACATAATTTACGATGGAAAAGGGTCTCTTTCCAGTACGACTTGGTTCTTGGTGATAGAAGTGCCAGTACAGGGCGGCTCATTTAAAATGCGACCTTTCCTGTTCTCTGCACGTGCCATCTTGACTCCATCTGAGCATCCAACATACACCACAGACCAAAGCTGAGTACGACAACCCTGAGCAGGAGCCTGGCACATGCCACCAGCCGGATTGGAGGCTGCGTCACCACAGGCTGAGGGGGAAGCAGGCCAGGCCAGGCCAGGCCATGCCACACCACTAAACTGTGGGGCGACCTAACGAAGTTAGTGTGTGAAACGCTGGGGAAATTCCATCCCCCGCGCCCCCCCAAGGCCAGAGAGGCTTGAGCAATATGAAAGCAGCAGTTTTTTTTTTTACTCGGGGTCCCATGTTTGCCTTGAAAATGATCTTGCCGTGATGTTTGTGCAAAATCTCTAACCTTAAAAACGCCCAGCATCTGACGTAATGGCTTAAATCAAATCTAACTTGGAACAGAGCCACCCTAAAGGAGTGTGCGCTTCTCAGAGAGCAGAAATCAAACCTACAGCTGTGTGCTAAGGCAGGGCAGGATGAGGGCCCCTGCAGGGCGCCTCTGGCTGGTCCCCTGAGGAAGTGTTGCACGGGAGTCCCTTCGTGGCACTCAGAAGAGACAGAGTAATCACAGGAGCAGGAAGACACACCCCCCCTCCCAAGGAAACAAACCTGGGTGAGACATGGCACAGTGATGAGACCCCCCCCAAGACCTTTGTGGAATTCTCCATCCTCCCCACCTGTTTCCCATGGGAAAACCCTCCCCCATCATCACCCGACTCCCTCCCCTTCCAATCTCAGAAGAACCAACAAACATGGAAACAACCTCTATCTGTAGGGAGCACTGTCTGCTAAAGGAGTTGGGGGGGGGGGGTAGTGGAGCCAGAAAGAGGCAGCTATTCACACAGCAGTGCCCTTTGTCTCCAAGGCTCTAACATCGCAAAAGGCGACCCGCAAATACCATGAGGCGGTGCTGTGTGAGCAGCCTTTTCCAAAGCGACACCACAATGCACCCGTGTCGGGGGGCGGGGGAGCCACAACCAGTACTTACAGCTGTGACACGCTAGGCAGATGGACCAGCGGTCCTTGCAGGGGGGGGGGGGGCCGGGCAGAGTGATATAACATTCATTGTGTTGACACCGAGAGACATGCCCGTTTGGGTGCTGGAAATTGACACAGATAAGCACGCGGCATTCTGTAACCATAACAGAGCAAACGCGGATGGCAGGGCGGTGCAGCTTAATTAATAATGGTACTGTATATTCAGAAATACACAAGGCACAGCTGCTCAACAGCAGGGGGTGGGGGCCACAGGAAACAGCCCTCTCTTTGTCCGATTGTTCGGCAGGGTATGGGGTGTGTACACACTAAATGCCTTAAACATCCAAACAAGCTTGGCTCTGAAACTCAGCACAGCAGGACGCTTCTCCCAACAGAGAGAGGGAATGGGAAGGAGGACGGGGATAACATGACGCGGAGACCAAGAAGGTGCAGCCAAGGCCAGCGATACGCCGGCGTACCCGATGATGCCAATTTCTGCTAAACAGAATCACTGTGCACGTGCCCTCCTGGTTAAGCAGGAGACTCTTCTAAAGATGTGCAGGAGCACAGTCCTTAGGCAGAGTCCTGCAGTATCAAAGAGGCCACAGCAGCACCGCTGAGCAGACAGAGCAGGCCGGACTACCCGTCAGCTACCCTCAAACACGTGCCTCCCTCCAAGCCCACTTCCTGACATATCCTCAGCTAGCAGCCTGATTCAGAAGCCATCCCCCCTGAACGGCAAACAGGAGCCAGCAGGGAAAGATGAGGAACACTGCCGGCTTGAGAGAGACCACAAAAGGGGCAAACGTGGCTGTGTTTATGATGAGCGGTTACATTACGGTCACACTGCGGTAGCAAAGACGCCGTGTGGCTGGATTCTCACCTGCAGCCAAGACGGCACCATCAGCCTGGCTGCTGCTGCTGCTGCTGCTGACATCCACGTAGAGCTCGTCCTCCGGCCCGGTGAAGGACGGCGAGGATGAGGAAGAGTCGTCGCTAGTCAGCTCCTCGCTCGAGCTGCTACTGCTGCTGCTGCTGCTGCTGCTGCTGTGCAGTAGGGCATACTTCCGGCGGGCGATCACCTCCCGCTTCCTGCGCTGTAAATAGCAGGCGCTCTTTTTGTCGGGGAGTCCGTGGGCTGACCCCGCCTACCCCTGAGGCCACTGCCCCCTTCGCCACATGCTTTCGGTGGGTCAGGCAGGGCCGCTTCAGGAGCACGGCCTCCGCCTCTGGCTGCGGCCATCGGTGGTTCCTGCTGCCCCGTGTCCGTCCCAAAATGGCACGCGGCCCGCCAGTGCCCCCTGCTGACGGTGCCTTTGACTGCTGCGGCTGACGGCGATTCTCAGCCCTCGGTCCTGCCCATGGCGCCCCGAGGCCCTCCTCATCCTCAGAGCTGAGCGTGTCCGAGTCCCTGAAACGTGGGCTGGACGAAGGGGACGACACGCAGTCGCTGAGGGAGGACTCCAGGGGGCGCTCCTCCTCACTCTGACCCTCAACGGGCACGCAGTCCGAAGGGCCCGCTTGCTGGCCCCTGCGCTTCTTACGCCCGCCAAGGCCCCTGCCTGGGTCTGCCTTGGCTGCTTCCTGCTGGGAGTCAGTACACAGTGGTGCCAGCTCGCTGCCTGCCTTGGCCACAAGCTCCACGTCCCCCACAAAATTTTTGGACTCCACAGGCTCCGGGCCGACCAGCGCCCCCTTCACAGGGTCACATTGGCGCATCGCGCTGGGCGGTATGTCGCTCTTCATCCTGGCGGGGCTCCGGAGATGCCACACGCGGGACGTTGGCACCGACTCCTAGCATTCCATGGGGAGGAGGGGGTTCCAAGATGGGGCAGAGGGTCCGACTCCACCCGCACCTTCTGGAGGCAACAAAAAGGAGAAGGAAGTAAGAAACTGAGCAGCTTAGTATCGGCCACAGCAAACAGATGCATCGGAGCTGGACTTAATTACAGGCATCTCATCCTCTCTTTGAAGATGTAAAATAAACTCAAGATGTGTAGTGCACACCGAAAACAGACTATTCTCAGTTTGCTTGTGTTGCTAGTTAATTTGTGTTCATGTGCAGGTGGAACATACCAAGAGGCCAAGCAAACAGCCCCCAAGTCATCCACACAGGGGCATATGCAATGGTAACAACCCTTAAGACAAGCAGGGATGCAAATTACCTGGTCTATAAGCAGTGCTTGCGAACTCTGTTAAAGAAAAACACAATGATAGTCTCCAACTCGGCCGTTAGCATTGTATCCACGACAAGCGACATTACATCAACGCCGAACATATCAACCAGACTGCTCCTGTTGCAAAGCAACAAAACCTCCACTTTGATGCCTTCAAGCCACAGAGTTATTCAGACGCACCAGGAAGGCGGGGCCAAGACCTCACCTACCAATCAGCACGCAAACCGGCTTCTGCTCTTCGCGTGCCACAAACAGAAGCCATCAGTCAACTCTGCTGGCAGACAGGAAGAGGAACAGGAGTGCTGGAAAAACTGCATTTACCTCACAGGCATGAATATGAGCCGCCGCAGCCGCTTCGGGCACAGTGATGCGCCACAGATAGCGGAGCACCGTGGTCACGTCTGATATAATACCCCAAACAGAAAAGGCATGAGAAGGGGAAGGGCGGTGAAGAAAGTAAGGTGGCAGTGTGGGAGACAGGCCCACGGCAACCTGGGCAGTAATAACACTCCAGCTGTGAGGAAGCAGGCCAAGATCCCATTCAGAAACTCGACTCAGACCGACTGTGGGAAGAACAGGAAAGATCAACAGCTCTGCCTGTCAGATGACAAACATCCACCCGCACCCTCCAGAGACAGCCGGCCCACCCTCCCTGTGCTGAAACGGGGGGAGCACTATGCTCCACTGGAATCACCTCAAGGCCCGCCATCTCCCAGCTCGTGAATTATGAAGGCGGCCATCTGTCTGAGACGTCCACGCTGGCTTCGGCATTGTGAGGCGACTGGAAGGGTGGGGCACTAAACTCGAGAGACCCAGGAACCCAAACAATAGAAGCCCAGTTTCTACATATTTTGGCTTAAACTGACATGCCTAATCTCATATCTGTGGGAAAGTCGTCCCGACAGCCACTTTCAGAATAACACCACCAAAGTACATAAATGTAACACAAAAAAAAATCTAGCTAGCATTCAGTGCTGCCCTGACTGTTTTACTGTAGTGAATCGCCTAAATGCTGGTAATGAGTCAATAATTATACTGGTAGGAAAACTGTCTGCTACCAATGGCGAGGGACTGAGTACCGACTCTGCACCAGTCCGGACAGCTTCTAAATGTCCATGTTCGCCTCACAATACTGGCAGGCAAACAAAAAAAAAACCTATAAAGAATGGATGTTGTCTCTGAGCACCAAAGGCCAGTTCTGTCATCACACAGAGTTTGAGCCAGACGGCTTATAAATTAGTCCCTGTGAAAGTGGTTCACATGGACTAAGATATCGTTTTAAATTCAGCTAACTTTCATTTAGCTGTTTGATGCAGAAGCTACTTTCAAAAAAATTAAGCCTATTCCGTCTGTTCTTTTAGTAATATTAACTATAATACATATTAATGTATATGGTAATGCATAACTACTGCAGTACAATAATTCTTTGCTGTTAATGAAATACTATTCATATTTGAACACTAACTGTAAATAGCTCCTAGCCTGCAAATTACTGTGAGTCATTTAGAAGGCATATTTATTAGCTGAGAATTGAATTATACAGTAAATAATTTAAATCTCGCACCACCATCCTTGAACACCTCACTCCTAGAGCAGATATTTACCAGGGTAACTTTGGAAGCAGCATCTTGACATAGTGCTGGAGCCCAGTGAGGGTGTGTTAGGGAGCAAACCAGAAGAGTGCTGGGTGGAGTGTCACACGGCAATAAACTGTGTACACACAGAAGCCACATGAGTTTTGCTGGGGGAGGCAGAATCTTTCCAGTGACCATCGCTAGTGGATGGGGGGCCTGACAGAGCATGCCCGGATCATAGCAGCATTAAGACATCTGATGCAGGTCCCGCGTGGGGGGGGGGGATGCGTGACAGCCATCAGTGCGTACCCGTCCCCCCCTGCCCCAGCACGATGCCTTCCACTAGAACAAACCCTGCAGTTTCAGCATCTGAACCTTCTGACAATGTAAACAAATTCAGCCCATCAGGGGTGGGTGGGTGGGTGGGGGGGTAGCTGGGTAGGAATCTACCACCTGAGCTGAGACTGGGGAAGTTAAACTGCAGAGAAACGGCCCTCAGGAGACCAGTATGCATGTTCAGCTGGAATGGAACCCCAAGGGCAATAAGCCCCCCCCCCCCCCCCCCCCCATCCCGCCGCTCTTTGCAGTTTGTGCTGCAGCAGACTGATGATCCTGGAGTAAGGCTGTGTAACCCAACTGTGGTGCCAGGCACGATCATGACAGCAGATGATCCCTCACGTTAGTCACCCGAAGGCCTGCCAGGTATGGCGTACGCATGGCCTCTGACAGAGAAGACAAGGACCAACGAGAGCCACACATCAGGACAGGCAACGGGACTTTATGAACGAGCCATGACCAGAGGCCACAAAATGCTTTAAATAATAGTGCATGCAGTGGGAAAACAAGACCAGAAAGGACATAGCTGCATCGAAGGGGATCCAACCCGATGGGCCGTTATCAACGGAAGCGCGTTTCCACGGGCAACGCCCAATAACACATGACCTGCGACCGCAAGTTCAGCTCCATAATGGCGAACACACACTGGCATCTTTACAACCAATAGACCGGCCAACATCTACAAAAATACGACTGGGTGACACAGTGTCAGGGAAGGGGGGCTCATCCTTAGTAGGGCACTTGGGGGATGAAACAATCCAAGGGCCCGGAAAGCTGCAGTAAAACTGACAGCGGTTCCATGGAAACCATAAGGAAATAGCTGAGGAGGGCTCCACGCCCCTAAACGCTGCAGGCTGGTTTTATGAATGCATATTTATGGTAAGAGTAGCTCAGACGTGATCAGAGTATGTTACTACATGCTAGAAACACATTCATCAATGTCTGAGGGACTATATATAAGCCACGGGCTACATGAAACACATCCACCAGGTAAGGCTGGATGTAAATATCTTCCTGCTTGACAATGTCAGTGAGAGCAACATATCTGCCTGGAGCATAAGCTATGTGCACCACAACGTGTGGGAAAGTGCGAGAGAGAGCAGAAATACTCATGCTTTAAGCGCTACCGGAGACTGGGACGCAGGCAAGCCTCTAGCGAGACTCCCCTGCAAGGCCTGATGAGCCGCAGAGCGTCAGGAGCTGTCGACAATGGAGACAAGGTAAGGAAGGAGGCCCACAGCACCTGGGCAGCAGCCCACCTGTGACTAAGGCTTGGGGGAGGGGGACCACCAACATGTCCTATAATAAGGTCTTGGCCATCAATGGTATAATGCAAAGGCAAATCATTAATTAAATCAAGAATAAATAATGAAAACTGAGGCAGGTACTATGGCTGTAGTGATTTATCAGCAAAGGAGCAGTGTTACGATAAGGTCGGGAGAAAAGTGCCACATCCCTTCCTGGAAGCACAAGCTGACTGAGAAGTAGGCCAAGGGGAAGCCTGAGGACCTGACTGCACACCGCAACATCAGCCGGCAAGAAGTAACCCAGAAAGCCATCTCACCGAGGCAGCTGCGATCACAGAGCAAACGCAGCATTTGAGGCAACCAGGGCCACACACACAGGGGAGTACGTGTGACTTTCCCCTCACAGCCACATACTCCACCAACAGCATTTCAGTCAAACAGTCAACTGAAAACCGAGCAGCTTGTCTGGGACACGCGAGTCCTTGCAGGTGTGGATGACACCAAGCCACCAAGCACACATCTGTGATCCTCACCTGGGGAGGGAATATATAAAAGGGGCAATAACAATGCAAGGAGATGAAGTCCTTACCTCCTCCACACCATCGTTCATCCTAGCAGTCGCACATTCTGATTGACCCAGCTGTGTCATAACTAATGGCTCTCAGATCACTTACACCAAGAACACATGCTATGTGCCAACCAGCCATTTATAACACCGCTAATCCAAAATAAAAGCATTTTTATGCTTCCTGTACGGTTATAATTTATTTTAAAAGCTGATACTGGGTGTAATATTTTAATTGGCCTGTGAGCCAAATTACTTCAAATTAATCAATTTTTTCACGAAAATCTCCCAGGAAATCACAGGTCTACATTAACATAAAGTTGATGTTTTGATGTGCTGTTATATTTGTTTGAACTAAAGACCTTGAATTAAGAGGCTACTCTACATAACAATTGAAGCCCATATTGCCTTTTTACGGATTCATTTCAGGGGCCACATTGACACCCCCTCCCCCACCACCTCCAGGGTGAGGGGTTCAAATCCCATCCCTTGCTCTGTGTGTTGAGCTTGCATGCTCTCCCTGTGTCATGCCGGTTTCCTGGTCTAAACCCAGCCTGCGCAATGCTACCCAGGATTTCCTTTAGCATCCATGTGATCCTGACTACGTTAAGGGTTTTGCAGATGTTTAATGCCATCTTTGAACAGGTACTTCAAAATGAGAGTGAAACCTTAAAGTAACACATTAAAACGTGTAATCTGTGTTTTAGACTACACATGTTTGGATTTAGTGTGCTGTAGTCCTAAGTATTCTAATATTGTTAATGTACATAACCTAAATATTAGTTCATCTGATTTTAATACATTTAATACTATTTTGGCAATATTACCAGTAACCCCAAGTACTCCACAAAATGAAAAAGATGAGCACACTTTAATGACTATTAAAATTCAAAGATGGAAAAATACCAATTTAGCAATTATAACCTTGCGAGATCAGGCCACTAACAATCATCCTCCAAACCCCTAATGATCATTATTAACAAGTTATTAGTGTATGAATGGGGAATAAAAACGAGGCGGAGAAGCCCACGAAAACGCGTCCAGACCCCATAATAACAGCTGACCAGCGGGCTGCCTTCCTACAGCACGGCCTGTATGCGCTGCCATCGGCCTTCGCTCCAAAAACAACCATAATTCCCTGTAATGAGGGAGAATGACGGCCGGTCCACTCCGGCCTGTCAAGCGGGAGCCAGCCGGGGCCCAAAGAGGCGTGGCCGGCGGAGGGCGCGCCGAACGCGGCTAGGGCACTGGGCCTGGCCGCCTCCGCCTGAAGTGGCGCTTCCTGAGGGGGGAAAATGGCGTAGACACAATCAAAGGTTTGCAGAAAAGAAGCAGCCCCCGGTATTATACAGGAAGAAATGGCCGCGTTTATACGCAGGGTAGAGGACAGGCGGTAGCTTCACGGACAAATAGCTAATCACTTTAGCTTTGTTAGCTGGCCAAGCCCCGACTTTCCACTGACAGCAGGTCCCAAACGCGCCGCTTTCAGTACTCCCTCTGTGTCCAGGCGGAGCAGTAAACCCGATTCGGTGTGTGACGCGCCTCGGGAGCCCGCTAAGGCGTCCGCTCGCCGATAGCAAGGCGACACCCGGGACGACGGTCACTTGCCAAGGCCACTTGGCCTGTAAGGTGGCTCTGCAAACGAAGGGCGGACTAAATGATGGATAAATCGGTGTTTCCGCCGCTGGCTGAGCCCCAGCCAGTTATACCCAGTTCCCGGCTGGTGTCTGACGGCTCCTAGCCGAAGGGCCCAGCAGCTCACGTTACCTCAGGCTCACTGACGCGGCTAGCTGGGCAGCTACAGCGGGAGCAGCCGAAGCCGCGCGGGCCAGACACGACGCCGATTCCCGGGTTACACACCGACCCAGCTTCCATCACCAAGCCACCCTCCCCCTCCGCTTCCCCAAAGTGAGAGGAGCCATTCCGGCTTTCCCGGCTCTGCCGCCCCAGACCAGCCGGGCGCAAGAGTCAAAAATCACGAAAACTTACCTGTATAACGAGGCCTCAGAGGAGCAGACCTTCCCCCGCGGCTCCTGGCTAATTGGCGAGCGATCGCTGCCCGAGATGCTGAAGTGTTACGGCTGGAGAATAAATGTCACCAGTCTGGAATTAAAGCCGACATAACAAAACCGGAGATCGAACTTAACCGAGCTATACTTATATACATCAAAAATATAATGTATTTACCATCACATACAGCACATGGCCGTGTATTTCATATGACGTTTAAACTGCCCTTTCTACACAATGACTGTCGCGCGTCTCGACGTCTTTTTATTCACAAGGCAGAAATGCGGGCCTGTGCTGAGATCCCCATTCCGGCCTGTTATTTATTCGGTCAGCCCTCCCTCCCTCTCTCTCTTTGCGCTCGGTTTGCCTTTTTTTTATCCCCAGACCCCTTTTGCCGACAGAAACTGTTCACGACTCTTTACGGCATTGCCATACGCTTGACGGCAGCTTGTACAATAACACGGCGCAGTGTGCCCACTAGTGGAGATGAAATTAACTAGCACATCGGTAAGGGCTCTAACTTCTGAAGGTACCCTATTGTTAAGAGAACAATACTACTACTACAACTGGTACTACAGTTACTACTACAGTTGCACATTATGCCTGCAGAAACAAAGGACTTCCCCTCCTATCTTGGTATGTTTCTGTATGGTGCCCCAGCCCTGGTTCAGTGGCTCCAGTTCTATTTCCACAGCACCTGTGGTTCCGCCAGTTCCTGGTGTCTTTTCTGGGGTCCACTGGATAGCTGTGGTGGACTCTTGTTCTCTGATAATGGTGTGTTTGATCCATCTCAAGTTTTTTGGCCCCCTGTTTTGTGCAACTCAGTGAAATTCTTAAGTCACAGTTATCGCTGAGGGGACAGACGCATGGTGGGGACGATAGTACCAACAATGGTGCAATAAAAGACAAAACAGCAGTACAATAAAATATAAAACAGTGGAAGACAAAGGGCAGGGATTATAGGAAGTGGGACAATAATTATGCCACCTTCTTCTCATGATGATGGTGCCCATGCTCTCATTCTTGTATCTAGTGAAGCAGTTCCTGGTTGAAGATGGTTTGCGACCCAAAAACGTGTGGGTTACTGGTGTGGAAGTTTGACGTTTTGGTGATGTCACTTTTCATAATTTGCCAACACCAAGTTTTAAAGGCCCATGATATTTTACACAATGTTTCAAGAGGTTGGGGACCCATAACCCTATAGGGTCTAGACAGCAAATCATTTTAAAAACATGGAAACAGGAAAAAATGCTGTTAAACTATTACTGACATGCAACTATATCCAAATACATTTATAAATACAACAGACATCATAAACTAATATTTCCCTTCCGTTTAGTTGACACTTTCAAATTTCAGAGTAATTTTCTTAATGCTTTTTCTCCATCTTCCAAAAAAAGTTGAAATTGTCCATCTACTTAGACCATAATTTGTGTTTTCTTTGTACTTTCTCTATGTAATTATGGCTGCAGAGACCCATACCTACCATTTAATGTGTTCATGCATTTTAGCTGTTTTAGAAATGTGAAATAGAAATGTGTTTGGGGCAATGCAAATGGCTTGTGAAATGAAGCTCTTCAATGTTCTTCAATCTGGTGGTCAGTACTCTGATGCTGCAAAACGTCCTGCCAGCCTGCTGCAGGGTGATTAGTCTGTGGCTGGGGGTGCCAGTAACTCGGGCAGTCTGCATGCAATATTAGTAGACTGTAGAGCATAAATGGTACCCCCTAGTGGACAAGAGGTGAATCAGACACGTGCAAACCTCTTGTGGTAGTATGTTTACCAATCACCCCAAGCAGCTGTGAGAGACATCAGGAACCTTATTACACATTTTCTTTTTTAAGTACAAGCTATTCATTTTATTTCTATGAATGCACAGCAAACATTCAAGTCTAAAGTCTTGTATAATCAGGGTTTGACATAACTGGTATGCATTTGCTGTATAAAGTAACGCTATAAGCCTGTGCTGTAAGGCAGCCCCAATCCTGCCATGGGCTGTTACCCAGAAGCGATCCCTGATCCCGAGAATTCCCAACCACAGTCCTATTTCTACTCAAGATCAACCAGCAGCACATTAGCCGTCAACTCCAGTGATGCTGCAGAGCATCTGTCACCTGCCACACTCCACGTTCCATCACCCATTATTAAAATTAAAAGGAAGAAAAATGTCTTTTGTGACTGTGAAGATGCACTGCACACATATGACAAGATCAGACTGATTATATTTCAGATTAAGTGATGGGCGAGGCCTCTGTTCCCTTATTTATTTAAAGAATGGGATGGAATACTCCTGACATTCAAAGGTAGGTGTGTCCTGCAGATGTCCCATGGTTATCTGCTCTGTCTGTGGCTGGGAACGATCGAGGGGTGCTGTGCTCTGGGCACGTGATGTTACTCGATGAAACCTGCAGCCCATACAGCGAGAAAAACGCGGAAAAAACTGATGTGTTCTGAGAGTCTGAATAATGATGCGATTAACTGGGTAACCGATAATGAGTTAAAATGGAGGGGATGGCATCACAAACCCAGAATCAAAGATTTAGGACATTTAAATAGCCCTCAGCTTCCAGGCTTTCTGCTTGTTTGCTGGGTGCTTATAAAAATACACCCTGGTTCAAAGCAACAGGTTTCCCTACTTCAAGAGGCAGTGGACTCATCATCTTCCTGCACTTCACTCCTGTTGACTTCCCCTGCTGATTCGCAGTTGACCTGCAGTCCTCAGGTAGAGAACAAAAACTTATATACACTTCCTGGCCAACAGAATCTGGATACCTAGACAAAAGTTTTGACACACCAAGCTGCTGACAAAGGAGAGTGGAAGTGTTGCATTACATGACCAATATAGGTTTTTCTTTATATTTGTGGACTGGAAAAATGATAAAGATTTGTCAATATTTTGTCAGTTCATTTTTCAAGGTCACATCAGAGCATTAAATCATTCAGCTGGGCAGGCAGCTCATGCTGGCCAGGACCTCCTTCCCACTCCTGGGGTGACACGGTGTTAATGCTTCTCCTGCTGCAGGTCTGCGGCCAGCGCAGTGTCACCAGTGCTCACTGGGAGCGGTTACAGATACACATCCGCATTAAAGTTGTGACATACCCACTGTGCACCGCTCAGCTGTGTCGAAGTACAGTTAGAACTACCAGGTAAATATATACACATGCAGGGTGACTTCACAAAGGAGGCTCTGTTCCAACATCCAGGTGCAGCCATGGGGAAGAGACAGAGGATGGATCAGTACCGGTATAGAGGAGAGACAGTCAGTACTGAAAGTGTCAGAGGGTAGGCTGATACTGGTACAGAGGAAAGATGGAGGAATTCAACTATCATTGTGCTTCCTAGCAAAAATAAAAGCCTTCTATACATTTTTGACGACGATGGGGATTGAAATGGAATGAAATGGCAAACATATAACAACCACTGTGAGGGATGTGGCAGTCATCTCGAAATTAGTCTTAGTGCAGCTATGATTCAGAATAACAAAACTCCCCACCGTGACACCATCCCACCTTCACTATACCCCCCTGCACGACAGCTCAGATAAGTTGTGCTGCTCTCCCAGAGAGATACATGGGGGTCCGTCACAAAGCGTGCGGCAACCATATACTGCAATAAGGAGAAACGCTCTGTGAACCGTTTTGGCTTTTCTGGATTTCTGATATTCATATAATTCATTCATTTAACAAACAGCTCTCAGGTCATCCCCCCCCCCCCGCGACCCCAGTGGGAATTAAGCAGTTGTGATAATGGATGGATGGGATATGTTTATTATCTGTCCTGGGTATGACGTTAAACTGCATCCAGCCCTGCAAGCAGTCCGGCAACTTGCAAGGAAAAATTTGGGGGTTGGTGTCGGGATTGGCACTCCAGCTGCTGTAAAAACATCAGGCAGGCAGACAGGACTCTTTCCTGCTCTCCGAAGAAGCAGCTCTGTTGCAGCTGCCCATAGGAAGGCTGCAGGCATCATGAAGGGGGTGGGGGAGAAGCCCCCAAAAGCCTCATCCCCAGAGGAGTCAAAACCACCAGAGAGCCAGTAGGGTCAGACCTGTTGGGGATTGGAACTGATGTGGGGCTGAGGAGTCACCTGCTGCCTGGCAACACTCGGGTCCCAGTTTGAGGCGGCCCATCCGGGTAGGTGTGTGGAAGGTCTTGTCTCTCCAGCAAGATGACCATCTTCCTTTGCTGTCAGCGGAGCTTCGTAAGCACTCTGAGGTATGCAGACCAGGGAGTGGCCATATCTCTGTAGGTGGACACACCTACTTTTTGTCTGGTTGCTCTGATGGCTTCCATACTCAGGGAATAGCTGTTGCTGTGGCGGATTGGCTCTGTAAGGGAGGCTTGTCTTTCACGGTAAAAGCGAATGGTTTTTGTAAATGTACACATCGTTATATTTGGAGAAAACAAAACACTGCATATCAGTGCTCTAAAACCTCACCCCAACTGTGAAGTATGTTGGAGGGAGTGTGATATTTTGGGGCTGCTCCGCTACCTCAAGGCCTGGACAGATTCCAGTCATTGACGGATCAATACATTCTAAGCTGCATTGGGAAATTCTACAGTAGAATGTCAGAGAGCCTGACTGTGATCTAAATCAAAGGAGTCCTGACCTCAGTCTGATTGAAATGCTGTGGTGTGATATCTGGCAAGTCGATCAAGCAAGAAATCCCACAAATGTACATGAACTAAAAGAGTTTTGTACAGGTCTGAAGAGGAGTTACTGAAAGCGTTTGGCTGATATTGCCAATACATTTTCACTAGTTACTAAATCTATACCAATTACCTTGACTGTTTGTCATGTTCAAACATAGAAAATGTTATTCGTGATATCTGGAAAAACTAGGACTATGTTTTATAATAAAATAACATATTTTATGTGCCATTAAGATCATTTCAACAAACTTACTGAAGTGTAAAAAGACAACTGATGATCTCAGAAATATAGGAAGAGAAAGACATTAAAGGACATATTCAGAATCAGAATGGCAAAGATACATAAAGGAAGCCACAGGAAAGAAGCAACATTTATGACTGGCCAGAATGTGATGCTCTAAGACCCGTGAATTTTAGGATAAAGGTATTTATGTCAGCAAAGGCTACCTGATCATTTGGCTTGTCCTAGCCACTGGTGCCCACCATCTTGATGGTGTCTCCCAGATGCATGGGCAAATATGGACGATAGCGCCACTCCTCAGGATGTCATCCCTGCAGGCTCTGCACAAAAAAATGAGAAATGCTGTGTTTGGAAGCGTACAGAGACCGCCTCATCCCCTCCTCGGACATGTGACAGACTTTGTTTTCACCAGGAAGTTCTGCAGTCACCTGTGAGCCAAACATGAAAACCACTGGCCTGCATGACGGACGCTTCACTGCGCTTGTTCACCTCTAAGCGCTGCTTGTACGCACTGCGAGGAGGCTGTGACTCGCCACACGCATCACACACTGCCGAGATGCTCCACTGTATCCAGGCCATAACGCAGGCATGGGAGCTGAATGTTTCTTTTTCGGAGCCACTATCTTTATACAGTGTGCTGTCATAAAGCTCACATGGTTACGTGACAGCAGTTTCTCTCAATCTGGGCCTCGAGGACCCACAGTCTATGTTTTTGCTCCCTTCCAGCTCCTGGGAAAGGCTGCTTTAAAGTGAAGGGATTTTTGGGGTGCGTGGTGCTGACTGTTTCTGTGACCAAATGTCCCCACGATGTGATAAAAACCTGTTATTTTCATGTTGTGGGGACCGTTTAAGAAAAACTTCCAAATCGTGTCCAATTGGCAAACTTGTGGGTAACTACAAACTGTTTGCAGTGGTCCATACTCCACACGAATCATCAGCATGATTCTGAAGCGGCGTCACTTTTAAATCAGCTGTCCTTAGTCCTACTTTTGTTTAAAACATTTACAGAAAATCAGATAATCCAGTTTTTAAACAAGAAGTGTCAGGGTAAACGGGACAGAAAGACCAGGATCCAGGTATGCAAGCCGAACAGCGCTTTGTTCTGGAAAACCAGACAGAAGCACAGAAGGGACAGGCGAGAGGCAGGGTCGAAAAACAAGCGAGGGGGTCGTTAGCCAGGGGGTCAGTCCTACGAGGAGAGACGAGACAGGAACACACGGGGTTATGGGGACGAGACGAGTTGGGGCAGGCAGGGAAGTTGGGTCAGGTACGGGAACGGGTCTGGAACGGGAGAGATAGAGAGGTAAATGGAAGACACGAGGTAAACAGGCAGGGCTCGGAAGCTGGGGAAGACAATGGACAAGAGAGTGCTTAGTAAGGCTTCAAATCATCAGCGCAATACTTCGCATCGGACTGGTGATCTCTAGCAGGTTTTATCCCTAGCCCTCTTACTCGTAATGAGCTGCAGCTGGGGATGCCCACCCGTGTGGGCGTGACAAGAACCCAGTGTGAATGTTGAGGGAAATGGAAGCCAAGCCGATAGCCGCTGTTGATTTTGAGTAGGACTTGGGTTCAGGAGACTTTCCACTGTTTTTACATTTTTGAGAAGTTTATAAAAATGAGTGAAATATTTACCAAGAGCCTACAGTTGACAGATATGTCTGTCTGGTATTATTCTGCATGTTGAATTAGCTTTTTCCTCTTCTGAGATGAAGTATCTGTTTTTGCCAGCCTGGTACCCTGGCCCCGGGGGCATTTTGCAGTCTGAAGTCCAACATGATTTTTGGTAAATATAGTTTTCATTTTTATTTCATTTCACAAAATTATTTTCGTTTCAGTTTGTGATAACAATAGTGGTCTCAATAAGCCCAACGCGCATGAACATACACACTGGCATCGTCAATCAACGTAGAAAAAGCCCAGATTTTAGCCTAAACATTTTTGCAAACACTTCGTTCATGGACATTGTATGGCTTTAATGGAGAGTGAATCTAGCAGCTATAAAGACACAGGATATTAAAAAGCCAACCATATTAATGGTTTAATTTAATAAACAGAAATAAACAGCATTTAAGGTGGTTTTGCCTTTTTTGACAGTATCATACAGAATAGTTCCTGTGCGTTTCCTGTTCGGGTGCTGAAACTTCACAGTTTAAAAGCACTTTTTGTTTTGTGATAATTTGCAATATTATAGTGATGTTTTGGTGATTATGTTTTTTTAAGTTTTCCCTGTATGTTTAAGCTAAAGAAAATGTTAAGAGGAGGAATAAAGCTCACGGACCACTCCGCATGTACGTCAGCAGTACTCTATGCTCACGGACCACTCCGCATGTACGTCAGCAGTACTCTATGCTCACGGACCACTCCGCATGTACGTCAGCAGTACTCTATGCTCACGGACCACTCCGCATGTACGTCAGCAGTACTCTATTTTTTGGTTCCATATGCATTTCACTATCGCCACACGTGAGTCTGGCGTCTTGGCTGCCCGTCTTCCTCCATTCCTCTCCAGGTCCTAACTACAGCTGTCTCATGGCTGGGCTCTGCTTAGTCTGGTGTTGTCAGTGTTACCAGTTCAACGTCAAATTTTCCGTATTTCTGAACCGGTCTTCTATAGAACGGCCTCATCTGTCTTCGGCTCTGCGTCTCACGCAGCTAGGTGGGGTGGAGTTTCCCCGTTGCCCGTAGCATATAGCTGCGAGTCCCTGCAATGTTCTGACATCACCACTAGGGTGCGCCCCTGCCATGTGTCCTGTGCTTCCCGAGACTGGCTCCAGGGTTTCTGTCACTCTGGGCTGGGTAAGCTTTATGAAGATGCATGCATGGAATATTTAGCAGACATCATTACATGCGTATTCACATAGCTGGGAAAATCGGTAAACCCATATAGTGCAAGCAGATTTTCAAAAAAGCACAATCCATGAATGTGACACAGGAATTACCTTCTGGGATATGAACCAACCTTTGGAGGAGTCCAGCTCCTACACCATCTGCTTCCATTAGTAATCATCTCAGCTCCTATGTTACTGGTGTGAAGGCAATATTCACATAGCAAACTACTCCAGAAATGCAGAAATCAGGGCCTGATGAGCCCTGCATCTCAGCAATGCCACCCTGGCATCTTCCACATATGTCATACGCCATTGTGCCTTGGACCCAGCATAACAAACAGTTTTGTGCATCGTTTGTCATGAAAGCCAGACTCATTTTTATCAACAGTTTATCAGCCACTGTCATCTGAATAACAGCATTTTTAGATGATAGAAATCGCCTTGAATAGACTTCATCCCTGCTGACTGAGGATTTGAAAACTTCCTCTACCAGCTCGTAGTTCAAGTGTTGATGAGCCTTTATTACGATCTATTTAGATTTGGGGAGAAGAATGTGTATTCCTTACAGCAATGAGAAACCAACACACAGGACGACAGGCATTTTTCTTCTGGACAGACTCCTTATTAGGAATGTGATGGACTCATTTGCATTTTAAACAGAACCCATTTAGGTGATGTTTACACTTATCTGTTGATGTATTGATTCAGGCAAGATTAAGCCATATACTTACTGGTGCATCCACAGCGCTGCGCTCAGACCTGGGGGGTGGGGGGGGGTGACTTCCTGCTTCATCTGACAAGCACTCTGCTTATGTAAACTGAATGAAAAACAGAGGATATATTACTCCCACCCTTCAAACGACAGACAGCCCCCCCCCCCCTTTCAGAATAGGAGAAGAGATGGCCAGCCGCTTCCTACAAATCCTCAGCCCACTCTGTCACTGTCAACGGTTCCAAGCAGCACGCATGGGCATGCGGCAGCAAGGACACAACACCCACACACAAACACGCATGCACATATATGCATACATGCATACAAACGTATATATATGATCCACAGCACGGGGTCGGGAAAGGTAATCATTGACATCACGCTTGAGTTGATGGGTTCCGATTCCTGCTTGTCCTGTTGGGCAGCTACTGCCAGAGCAGTAGTGTAGAGTGACCTGGGCTGGGGTCATCACCGAGGGGTCCACTCTGACCTCCCCTCACTTGGAGACACTCGAGAGGAACAGTGCCATTTCCTGGGGGGGTTACGTCACAGTGACTCCACAGCTGCTTTTAACCGATCATGCCGATTCCATGCCCTTTTCCCATTTAAAGACACCTGAATGGTGACCACAGCTACAGATAACTGCAATTCCAGATCCTGATCCCTGGCAAGCTTTGTGCAGTTTGTTCCAAAAAGCTACAGTAGAATAATACGGGAGGCGGAATAGCAGTCGGTGTGCAGCACAAGCTGGCGTTGGCATCTCCCTGGATGACTGCGCCCGGCGTTCATCCACCAGCACGCGGCTGCTGGAGGATTCATTTATTTTTTGTTTGTTATTTAGTAGAATATGTGTATGACTGAGGAATTTTAATTTATTCTAAACTCACGACTGTGTCAGTATAAGCCTTCAGTTGTGCTGCACCTGCCTGGCTGGCAAACACAGTGCAGTGCAGTTTCCCTGTGTGCCCGCACTGTGTCCCGCTTTTCTTATGCCCCCCCCACGGTCATCATTATGATTCATCCTTTAAGAGGCTGTCCATTTCTACACAATGACACAGCGCCCCCTGTTGGCTTGACATGATAAGCAATATCAATCCTTAACGGCGTTTCATGGACCGTTGGCTTTGTTTTTCCCCCAGTGCTGAACTAAAAACGACCAGCCGAGTTCATGCATAGGGCAGTGAGCACTGACGGCGTTGCACGAGCTTGGCGGCCCCATCGACACCAACTCCAGTACAGGCACATATATAGCACCTCGGGCCTGGCGGGTCCAGGTCCACCTCAGACACGCAGCACTGGACGCAGTGTAATCTTACAGCCAAACCCTGTACAGTTGCCTCCGCAATTTGGAGAACAGCGATGAGAACAAAGTGGCAGACGGGGGACCTGCAGTGACGGCAACCTGAAGCAAGGGCCAGTAAGGCCAAAATCCACATTGCGTAATACCAGGGCTGCAAACTGTGGTCAGCTGGCTGCAGTGAGATTTTCAATCCGAGATAAGTCTGCACACACATTTACATGTATGTATGTTTTCTTACTTTGTAAATAGTACGTAAGGTGTGCAAACTTCCACAACGCTTTTTGATGTAGCTAATTTTAGATTTATAGAGGAATAATATAGATTTGCTGTAAGACTGCTTGCGTGAGAGTCTGAAAGCGCGAGAGTCACGCCAGATGCGTGAGAGTCGGCAGCCCTGTAATACAGAACACCGAGTCTGAGAGTCCCTTTTCCACGCATGATTACAGAACTGCAGTGAGTCAGGATGGTGTCTGGTCAGTGCCATGACTCTCCCCTGGAGGACAGAGCCACACGGACCCCAAAGCCATCCTGCTCTCCACCTGTCACGGAAATCTGCAACTTCCACCGTCAATTCAGATGATATCATTAAGATTCAAGCCGAGGTATTAATTAACTATTCTCTCACTCTGAATTCACAGCATCTATTTTTAAAGCGGCACTGTCAGGTATCAAAGAACTGGCAAGCGCAGCTTCACAGCAGAGCTTGGTCAGGTGGCCCATAGCTGTGATTACATGTTGGCATGTTCTTCCTCACGCAGCTCCTGTCTAAGAGATACTGCTTCTGTACATTTATTCAGGTCACCAAATCCTTCTGGTGAAGCATTACCTGCCGCATCAACCAAAGGAAGATCATTGTACCACAAAACACACCCTCTACAATCCAAAATTCATTCTACATGTGAATGAGGTCATCTGGCTTATCATCAGCAAGCACCTGTTCACAGGAGAGTTCTAACGCATAGACTTGTCCAAATTATAAATTACTACAAAGCTACTAATGAGCACTGAAGCAGGAATTAGCTTCGTTACGATTCTTCCCTCTCTTGCAGTAGAGGATGCTTAGGAAAACCAGCTCCCAATATAACCACTGAAGTATTGATCAAAATTTACCCTCCCCAGTAACGTGTGACATGGGACTGTGCCTTGTTATGAATTTGACCATATTGCCCATGTGACCCAGATTTATTGTGTAAGCAGGCAGCTGAAAAATGCATGACTATGTACTGCAAGTTGCCTGGATACAGAACGACAGCCAAGCCAGCCATTCTCCATCATGGCATACCGGGAAGCGTTCGCGTACAGCTCCGAATGTGGGCTGTGTAACATCACGGACGGTGTGAAACTAGATGCAGCCGATCAAGATATTTCTGTAGATGCTTGACTGACAGCCTCCATGTTCCGACTCCAGGAGACAGGAGCCTCCTTCAGCTTAGAAGCGGAGAAGAGATTAACGTGGAAGGAAGAGGGCGTCATGATGAAGTCCAAACGCACATCCCCTTTGAGTTACACCTAAACGCGGATCGTCACTCTTCTGGTCTGGATGCCATATATCCCCAGAAGGTTAGTCAGATCTGACTCAGCGTGCATCTATTTTCAAAGCATTCTGCTGGTTTTGTAACTGAGACTCGGTTCCCAGAAAACAAGAGGTCTATCACACAAACCTGGACAGAACCCCACCAAGGTCTGCATGTGGCCGCCAGCTAATTAACATGACACACAGAGGTGACACGCAGAGGGTCCCTGGGGGCGTGACATGCGGAGTGATGCCACTGCAAATGAAGTGAGCATTAAGCATTAAGACCTGGCAAGCTGTTAGTTTGAGTCACATTCTCTACCTCTATCACCATGACTCCAGTACAAAGCACTGGGAGGCACCACAAATCTTAATGGGTGCAGATTTACAATGATCAGAAGACTGAGCACACATTCCCAGGGATGCAGTGTGACCACGGTGCAGACCACAGGCAGCATGTAATAAACTGGGTAGCAAGGGAGAGCCCAAGCTGAAGGGTACAGACCACGGCAGAGGAACACGCACAGCCTCTTGCACTGAATGCAGTGCTGGTGAGCTTTCAAACACTAAAAGACAAGACCCAGGAAACTGCACACAGGATACAAACTCGCCCCTTTGATACAATTAAGATCTTCCTCATAAAATTCCCCATACACCAGTCCTGTGAACATGACCGGCCACTGAATACTCTCATGCATCTAATATTTTATAAGCTTTAAACTTCTCACTCACGCCTGTATACATGCCATAAACTAGATCGTTGACGATGTCATAATGGGGGAGGGGAGAGGGGGCACATATTAAGGTTATGGTCTCAAAATTTGTAGTGTGTACATTTTAAAAACATGGCCGACTCCATTTCATTCCTGTTGAATTTGGTGTTATACACGCCGCCATTTGTCGCCGTCACCTCCATTCCGTCCAACTGGCAGCACCAGCAGAAGCACATTTATAATTGTCAGTAACGAACCTGCCCCCCCCCCCCGCCCCCCCCGCCCCGAGCTTGGCGCAGACCTGCATGCTTTCTTTCTCCTTAGCATTACATGGCAAACGCTGGCCGCCGTCTCTGGCCTCAGTGCACACATCAGTCACCCTCGGCCAGTTCAAAGCCGCTGCCCTGCGTTTCGCCACCAAACTGCAGTCCAGGTTTGGCGAGTCGAAAAGCACAGGAGCTCCCCACAGTTCACGCTCATTTCAATGGCTTTGGATCTTTGGATGCTGTTCAGACTGAGTGATGGTTTCCCAGAATTGGGTTCCTTTTTACCGACTTTTCGGCTTGTTTTTGTCCCCCCCGACCTGCGGCATTTTAAATAACACCTGTGTCTGTGTGAAGACACATTTAAAAAAATAAATATTGCAATATATATACAAAGTACTGATCCTACAGCAATCACCAGATCACACTATAGATCCCATAATGGATTATTTTCCTGTGTTAACATGAACCACAGACTTAGGACCATTGTACTATTTTAAAAAATGTCTATTATACTCTATTTTCCGATTAATGGACTGGCGCAGCCTCCATTAAGGTCCCTAGCCTTGATGTCCAGTGCTCCCTAGGATACGGTCCACGCTCACAGTTTCTCGTGCACTGGACGGACATTTAGGAAAGAAGAGAGACTGTTTCCACTTTTACACGAGGGGACACTGGATGACAGGTCTGCAGAGTAGCCATGTAGTTCCTCGGAAAACACCTCGACAGCCCTTGTAATGAAATACCAACGTGAAACATATATTATACACACACAGGATCATATTTCATAAACTCAAGAAAATCTGAAAATAGAGCCATTTCAGATTTGGTAAATTATTTGTCATCCCTCATTTATATAACAGAAATGTAAAAATGTATCATGGTTCACATGCAGTACCCTGTGTTACCACTGGGAGGCAGGCAACGTACACTCAAATGACCCCCCCCCATTTGTATATCTGACCTTCGCACAGTTTCTGGGGTGATAGTAGTTCATTTGAGGGCGGCTGCAAAGCATCACAAATCTTCACACAGCATTACCTTGAAGACCTTCAACTTCACATCTTCCCTCACTCCAGGACCCACTGGTGGACACCTAGGGTCACCACCATGACAGGCACTAACTGCCGTTTGGCTGCCACTTCATGGAGCTGCTGCAGGCATTGAGCCCTTGACCATAGCCCAGCCAGACTCTGACCTCACTCGACACACGAGAGAAGTTTTTCCACAAGTGTGAGCTGAATTCATCTTGCAGAGAAGCTTCAGCCAGATGTTCCCAGTGAACCCCAACTGCTCACTTGGATCATCTCGATCCATCTGGTCTCTGCCCCATACGCCAAATCCAACTCACCACCAAGCGGCAAACAGTTAATAGCTCTGTGCCTCACAGCCTAATGTTCAAGTCATATGATGCCAATGTAAAGGTGATGGCTGACCTTAGCACAGGGTGTTGTGGCACCACATACACTAATTGTTCAGTCTCCTCTGAGGAGCATGAATGTGGTGAAGGAATTTACAGTATTTAATGATCCAGAGCCTTATTGCCTGGAGATTGATCTCCTGGTTGGGACTCACTTGGTGAACAAGTCTGTGGAGAAAATCCAGACAAATTACAACAGGGTTACGATGGGGAATCGAATTACTGGGAGCCACCCAAGCGGGAAAGGCTACATGAAGCCCTCTTCTGTGCTTGTCACCCCCAGGATGAGAGCTGGGGGGTGTGTGGGTGTCACATGCACTGCCATGTGGCCAGCAAGCATGAGCAGAAGGGACCCAGTTGTAAAGTGTATCCATGATACAGGTTATAATTAGGTTTAGACAACTGGATATGAACAGGAACCATTTCAGTTCCAAATGATTCAAGCTTCGTCGCCGAAAATGGCATTGGCACCCAGGGAGGGGTTTGTCATTTCTGGGGCCCCAATGAAAAAAATAATCAGGATGACGACTTGCATGTTTCAAGACTAAATAGCTGGATACTGAGGAGCAGCAGATACGACCTGTGACTGAGAGGTGAGCCTGGATTAAATCAGTCGGGCTTTAGAGAAGCTCATTACGGCATCCTTTCTTAAGCGGCACAAAACTCACAGAATTATATGCGCGAGTTATTTTCACTAATCTGAATGGGCGAGCCCACCTAATGATCTGCCCCCAGTAGTGAGTAGTGTGAGAAGGGGGTAGCTAGTTAGCTGGCAGGTTAGCAGAACAAGCAGCTTCAGCATCTAACGACCATGTTTAATATCTGCTTCAGTGACTGCAGCCAATAGGCTCCACCCAACCTCAGGGGGCCCATGAAGAGCTGTGGTTTGAATGGTGGTAAACACATCCACTGTGTAGAATCTCTTATTCTAGCAATAAGGAAGATGCTTGATTAGTTCTCACGCATAAAAAATTAATGGCAAATAGTAATAACCTTATGGCACTTTAATGCGACTTAATCACGATTTAAGCTCGATTTCCATGACTGATAAACTGATTTATACTTTTCAGTTAACTGGTGAGCAAGTACTCTTTACCGGGAGCCCGGGCACAGTTAACAGCCAAATATATCGCATTATAAAATTACTTAGGAAGGATGTCATGTAGGAATAACACTGACGCCAGGGGCGGGCTACGGTTCTGTATGGGGGTCTCCCAAAAAGCTAGGTGGAGCAGAGAGGACCCCCGACATCAGGCAGAGCTCAGGTGTACAGCCAGCGCTGGGGCTTTTATTACTGGGAAGCGGGGGAGGCGCCAGCCCTTTGCCAGCCCCTGACGTCAGGCGGCTGGAGACAAGCGCCGAGGGGGCGCTGCCATAAGCGGAGGGCGAGTGCGCCTTTAAGAAGCGCCCAGCGGAACAATAAGCGGCTCGCCGTGTCAATGCCCTAACAATGGAGCTCAACGGTGCCCTTTCGCTAAAACTCGCATTTTGGCTCTGCTGCGTAGGATACGCCGGAGGTAAGTTAGAGCTACTGTATGGGGTTTGAGGACAAAAACGCCTTTTGGCGATGTGTTGCAGCAGAATAGGGGAAGCGCCTGCCTACCGTGATCTGCGAGCGCTAGCTAACTGGTTAGCGGAGTCGGAGCCCAGTGCGGTTCGGGTGCAAAACTGGACGGGCGCGCGGCCATCGGGGTCTCTGTTGCCTTAAATTACCGGCTGACGTTGTTGTGTGGAAATAGCGGACTGCGGGCCGCTTCTCGCTGGCCGTCAGGGTTCGCTCGCCCTCTCCCGTGGTATTAAGATGGAGGGGGGCCGATGGTGATCTCCAGTCCCTGTGACGGGATCCGCGCCGCAGACCGCCGAGCTGCTCCGGATCGGCCCACAGATCGCCCGCCTGTCGCGGCTAAACGGGCCCGTGTTGTCAGAGCGAGTCCGGCTGGCGAAGCTCCCGAGTCGAACCGGTTACAGCCAGAACCGAAGACCCGATTATATTAAACCTGAGAATCCGAGATGGCAGTGCGCCAGCCCGCATAACCCATGCACAAGAAACGGCAGCTTGCACATTTCGTTTTTTTTTGTCTTATGAATGGCGCACATTTGCATTTGTTATATAGGATGAAAATCCCGTTTAATGCATCGGTCCTGCAATCTGCTTGGCCCAGTGGAATCCTGGCATTTGCATCCAGCTTTTAGCTAGATTGAGGCTGCATTTGTGCCGGTCCAGTTCAGCGTGAGGCACGGACGGACGCTGCCGTCTCTTAATGCCCTTATTTCCCCTGCACCTGTAACCGATGGGAACAGACTGAGCATATACCCCGATACCGGAGTCCCAGTCACTGAAACATTTTAAATAAACATCATTCACTTTGCTCAGTACATGCTTGTCTGGAAACATAGCGACTCGGTGTCCGATAATCACAACATCAGCTTCGGCCCTTTGTTTCAGTTATATAGTTTGGCAATGATTCTAGTTTCTTAATTTACATGCATTAACTGGCCAATTGACGGGTTTCAGAAACGGCTATAACTGAGGAAAATGCTCCCTGTTAGTTCCTTACAAATCCCTCCCCCCCAAGTAGGTATTGTGACTACGGAACATACTTAATTAATCAGTTTAAGCATGTTACATATGTCTGAACTTACAAGCGTTTGATTATTAGGCCAGACCGCAAATTCCTTGGCGTTTAAGCCGCTGTCGCTCCTATAATAACCCCTATAATAACCGCCGGACTCTTTATAGGCACGAGGCCGCGCTGCGCCGTCGCAGTTTAATTAAATCAACAAGACAACAATCGGCCTGCATTTAATTAATTGCAGCAGATGTTTGTGTGTTGAGAGCAGTTACGGCCGTGCAGCGTCTTGTGCGTCAATAAAATGGTCTGCTTTCAGATATCCAAATACCTTAATTTTCAACGAAATTTAATAATGTTATTGTTTACAAATAATCCGAAAAAGCCTGAACCTTTCGACTTTGACTATTAACGGGAGCCTGCGTTTTTGATGGTATAAGCATGACAGTGACTCCTAATTTAATCTGCGTGTAAATCTGTAGATGGTCACTTGCTGTACTAGCAAAATTCACATATGTCTTGCCAGATGTTTTTTTCCTTCTAAACTGAGCCACGAGGCAGCGGCTCATGACGGGTCTGACGTAAACTACTATTCTTTCCATATTACTATTACTTTACGTAAAAAGATACAGTCACATCTAAGACCTACAGAATTTGGCTGAGCATCAGGACTGGACCAAATGGGTTCTATGTGTTTTTCTGTTGAGTCTGATATGGGAACATGTATAATGGTCAGTCACTGCTACAAATGTCCTGTTTGAGACTTATATACATGGTTATGTATGGTGGCTGCGGAGGGCTGAAGTCTTGCTGTTTAAATCACTGCTAGACGGGTGTCTGAGAAATTTAGGTTGGGCTCTTTTTTTGTTTTATAAATACCCCCATATTTATTGCAGCAAAATCACATTACAATACTTAGAACATTTCCTATAACCCTGCTGTCCTAGTGTATTATACAAAATACTTTATTCCTTTGTATGCTCTCCTGATCTCTGCTTCTAACGACCAGCTCAGGTCACTTCATTATTATTTTTACCTTGTTTATCATTGTTTTCTGAGTTGGCGACTATTCTGGACTGTGCTTGTATTGGGTTTCAGGGTCTGTTCAGCATCAGTGAGATGCAGTGAGCTAGCTGGCACTTCTGCATGACTGGACAGTGTGTGCCCGTTTCCTGGGCACGGCGGCCGGGTCGTGTGCTGACTTCGGTCCAGAGCAGACATCCACTGCATGACTTGGGCATCCAACTTTCTGCCCTGAAAGAAAGGCACTGGGGTGGGGGGAGTTCTTGAGCATCTAAGACTTTCCTAAGGATTCCTCAAGTGAGCTCACTTTGAAGACAAATTGCATAAGAAGGCAGGCACTGTAAGGAATTACTAGCAGCCCAGCTGAAAGGTGTCCGTTTTGAAGCGCAGGCCGCACTGGGCGTGCAGACAAAGCTCTTAAGGTGCAGCATATCGATTCCTTTCACACACCCATCACTCAGCGGTTCCCCTCCAGGGAAGCGGG
This sequence comes from Brienomyrus brachyistius, assembly GCF_023856365.1. Lineage (NCBI taxonomy): Eukaryota > Metazoa > Chordata > Actinopteri > Osteoglossiformes > Mormyridae > Brienomyrus > Brienomyrus brachyistius. The sequence goes on from NC_064545.1 coordinate 16,120,133, forward strand.
CCCCTCGGGTGGCGGTTCAGGTGCCCCTGTACAGTGCTTTGGCTCGTATGGAGAAGGATGCACAAGGTCATTTACTGGTTTGCATCATGCGGCAGGGTTGGCCGCGACAATACCCATCATCAGGTGCAAACTCTCAATCCCCTTTTTTTCGTAATATAATTTTAGCCTCCTGAGGCACTACTGCATGGTAATAAATGGCAATGATATTTTTAGTGCCAGCAAAATATTTTGGCCTGGGAAAGAAACTGCAATAAAGGTTACAGGAAAATGAACTGAACTTTTATTCTGAAAGTGATTTACAGCCTGTGACACGCACCGGTGAGGCATAACCCTTGATCGATTTGGGGCGATGATGACGATGACGTTCATGCATTTAGATTACATTTTACCATTTTAAAAAATGTTGCAGGCTTGACTGGCTGGTGCTTTTCGGCAGTGAAGCACGTGGTCTTCAAGGTAAATATGGGAAATTTAATGCAAAATAGTGCGTTGGTAAACCGACGGTAGTATTTTTTGTTTAGTGTCTTCGGTAAAACATTATTGTTTGCAGTAAACCAGGAGCGTCATCTGACATTTTGAGACCCTTAAATGCGGTTCCCTTTGGTTTATTGTTAAGAGGAAAGAGCTTTTGTTTGGACTGAGTTGGGACCTACAGATCCCAGAGGGAATCACTAAAAGCACTTCGTTTGGGTTTGCCGAGTCTTCCAGGAAATGCAGACGAGATGGTTGCCACACACGTCTGGTGTACATCACCATCATCGTGAAGTTCCTCTTCCCTGCATTATCACATGACTGTCGCAGATGTTAGAGACGATTTTTGGTTACCTTGCATGTCTGCACAGCTCAGAGGAGTTGTGATTGTATGACAGGTGGCCAGTCGCTGTGGGGCCAGTGTCCAGCATCACGGGGCGCTGATGTTCGTGTGACTATTGCAAAGAGGGTGCTGGAGCACCTGGAGCCGTGCCTGGCATCCAGTGCGACCCCCCTGACCTCGCGCTGTAAAGCAAACCTAGTGTGGAAGCCCGTGTATCGGACCGGCAGCTCAAACGGTGACACTCCCCTTTCTCCTGTCCCATTTCTGTGCTGCATTCTCACAAAAGAAACGCTGATGTGCTTTGGGATGGAGTGTCGCATTCCGGAGCCAGTTAACACCCCCCCCCAGCAGTCAGAACGTGGCTCTCGAACAGTCGTCTACACAATACGGTTCCATATGGTCACACAAAGGCTGGTCTATGTGGCCAGGGGGAGCGTCCCAGATGTACGGAGCCCATGCTGTGGGCCCCATGGGCTCCGGACTCCCCTGCGCTCAGGGTGGCCACAAGTTCTCTGGTTTGCGCCGTCTGCTGGGTGGGGGTGCCCACTGCACTGAGGACTCTCCCGAATATATGAGGTGGTCTTGCCCGTTTTCCGCATGGGTGCTTGGAGAGGAAAGCGGCTTAGGATTCCCGTAGTCATGTGACGATGTGCTTAAACCTCACGGGCAGCTCCGATGTAATGGAGGACATGTGCCTGCAGGTATGAATACTAAACTCCAGCTGGCGACGGAGTGTCCCATCCTCCTCTCACTGCCCATGCCTAGGAGTGTTTAGGGGGTTAATATTGTGCAAAATTGATCACGAGCGTGTATTTCACCACACACCTAGCTGTGTAATCTTCTGATGAAGGACAGCTGGAGTTCATGTTCCTGTTTCTGGTCTTAGGGCAGTGAGCCAGAGACCTTGGACGGCCCTTCCTGGATGCTGTCTGGCTCTTCACCGTTTCTCCACGTTTGAGTATCACTCCCTCTTTGCCACCAGCTCTTACTAAACAGGAGCAGCGCGAACGTCAGTCATTACACTGGGGCGTCCAGTGAGGCGGTGCAGTTTGACAGTTTGGCCGTGCGCCGAGGGTTTCCCGACAGTGAGCCGGGCGGCTCTCACAAGGGCAGAGGGCTCGCAGGGACCTTTGCACTAACACCAATCGATGTGTCGCAGATGTGCAAAGGTCAGGCCCTCTGGGGATTGAGGTGCTTGTGTTTCATTAGTTTTTTTTTTGTTTTTTTGAGGAAACTGCAAAATAAACATGCAAAGTCTAATACTGATTAATATAAGAATTTTGCTCTGTCACAAAGTTCACGCTCTTAACTTTTTCAGGTGCCCCCGATGGGGTGTCTATCTCGCCAATTCCTCACCGTGTCTGCTCTGTGTGAGGAGGCCAGTGGTACCCACTGTTTGAGTACGTTCGTGTTTCTTACTTGAACATGCAGCAACTGGGTTGAGCATGGCAGGTCCCCGGACAGGAAGCTTATTCCCACATGCAGGGGCTGCTGTTCGGACACAATGGTGCGTTGTGCTAAAGGCCTGCTCTGTCTACATAGGGACCCCTTTGTTGTCCGACTTGGGTTTTGTGATTTCTTAAATCTCCGCTTGTTCCCTGCCTGGTTTGATTTGATCCCTTCCTGGACCGAGCAGCCTTCTTCCCCCAGGGTTATCCTGTACGGTTGGCTCGGCGAAGCTGCTGGAATCTCTGCAGTTGGCTCCGTGATGCTTTTCGAGTATGGCTCCACTCCTTGTGAAACGTGCGATGTTTACTCAAAGAAGATCATCCTCCAAGCTCGAGGTGCCTGCTAGCTCCTCTCTCCAAACAAAGGACACAGCGCGTCTCCTTGACGGTGCCCGGCCCTCGCCGCGATACCGTGGCGCCTCACGCAGTGAGCATCTGCTCCGTAAGGCAGTATTTGGAAGCGCTGAGATTGTAAGTGTGCAGCAGGCCCTGCCAGAGTCATTCGTGGCCCCTGTAGGCCGCATTTTCTCTTGCGCCGCCATGAAACGAGGCCGAGAGATTAGATGGGAATCTTTCGAATGATGGATCATTCAGATCTCTGTCTTGCTGGAAGCAAGGCATCATGGGAGCTCCGCCTGATTATTATGTTCATCATAACAGGAAGCCTGTGTACCGCTCAGGCACAGCAGCTGTATATAAATGATCTGAGTCCTTTCAGTTTTATACCTGTTGGGGAAATGAGTAGATCGATTTAATAATGACTGGCAGACCTCTTCCCTGGTTCGCATTTCATTGGGATGTAGCTCTTTAGCTGAGCTGTACTTTGTGTCCCGGCTTCTCTGTGGCGGATCCCTTGTCACTCGGGCCCAGAGGCTCAGTTCCGTCACACGCCAAAACCAGGGCTTGCTGGACGTCAGGCGGCTCACTCCCCGCCCTCTTCTGCCACCATGATCTCCCTGCTGTCTCTCTGCCTTGGGGCTGTGAATAAGGTTCATTCAAGCTACCAGAGCGTTTCGGATGTCAGAAAATGGAAGCGTGGGTGAAGGTGCAGGGGCACCACCCACGAAAAAACTGGCTAAACTTGCCGTATTTTGTATCTTTGAATGACGCGGCTGCGGTGAAAAGGTCATCGACTTGTGATATTTCGAGCACTTTCCCTGCTAAAGCAGATAAGATGCTGTAAATGTGTTCAGGCCCCATCTAAGGCTGATGGGGGGGGGGGGGGGGGGATTAAGGGGCAGGTTTGCAGGTCGTGTGGGGGCAGGGCTGGATTATGCTGGATTGCATTAACAAAGGGCACTTTGACTGCTGTGAGAAGTGGTTCACTGCAAGATGCTTAATGCTCGCGCTCAGGAAAAAAAAGCGGTTACACTCTGCAGTAAAAAAATTTGCCCCACTTGCAAAAGCTCATCAAATGGTGGAGGTAAAGATAGTGTCCCTCACAATAAGGACTAACAGGACTTTGTTGATTGGGCTGCAAACTTGCCTTTCACTCTCCAGTCGGTCTATAGCTGCTTTCACACCGAAGTTCTGGAACCTGGTCCCAAATCCCTGGACCGTTTCGACCTGGAACTTTTGTAGCTTCTGGCCACTTTTGTGCGTCGCTTTCACACCATACAACAGGAACCTTTATGCTAAGTAAGAATGAGAGACACAAAAAGTACGTAGGTTAAAATTCACAAATAACTTAATACGAAGCTACACCAAAACAACGGAGGATAAATAAGCGGTTTTGTTATTTGCTGGTTACTGGGGGGGATTGATCGATATCAAAACGAGACACAGCCTTTAATTTATAGTTTACTTATTTGACCCACAACATTCTTATTTAATCCGGCTAGCAAATCGATCTTTCATTTTCTAAAGAATAAAAAAACAATAATGTTATGCCCAGTAGTTTGGGTTTCAACGAAAGGTACCTAGACTGGAGTTTGGTACTAAAAAAGGGTTCTGGAACCTAGGAACTACAATCAGGTCCAGAGATCCACGACAAAGTCCCTGGTTCCAGAAAAACGTTCTAGTTTTAGAAATTCCAGCAGTGGAAAGTGCCTCGTGGTGCTTCGTTTGCCAATTTAGTGCCTGACTCGTTACCATTTAATGTTCACCTTCTCATTACAGTTATAATAACGATGAGCTGGGTGCCTCTGCCTTGGTTTACAGCTTTGTGTAGATCTTACATTTCCTGCTGCGATGGACGTTAATGGTAGTGTGTCTGAATTCAGAAATCGGATGCTGGCAAATCGTCCATTTTGATTAGCGATGGCGCGCTGGTGGCTGCCTTGGCGTTAGTCACAGCTGAACCTCGTGCAGGAGTCGGCATGTGTGGAGGAGTGATCTGAGCTTAGGCTGCTCTGAGGTAGAACATCATCTGAGATGTTACTTTAGGCTAGGAAGAAACATAACCATCGCATAACCATAACAATCAGAATCCGGTGCAATAAGATTGCTAATTATCCAAAAATCACCCCCCTTTTTCCGCGTTTTGTTTAACATATTTAAAGCCGTCTGGAAACATGTAGCCACTTCCTTTTAGATTCTGACGGCAGGATAAGCGGTTGGGAGATGGATTATCGTTATCATCAATAACTGTGTGTGTAAAATAAATTTAAAATGGCTGACTTTCCACTAGCTGTGCTGCATCCATCTTGCCTCGGTATTTTAACAAGACATTGGCTGCCATTTGTGAACAGTAGCATTCGAGGCAGAGGTGTAAATTTCGTTCTGTGTGGTTAAAAGCCTAGGAGTTGCTGCACTCCTGGTTCACCCTACCTGCATTCGCACTGCTGCTCCCCTCTCTCTGCGCAGGCCATTACGGGAACCCCCTAAGTAAGTACATCCGTCACTACGAGGGCCTGTCCTATGACACGGACGTCCTGCACGGCAAGCACCAGCGGGCCAAGCGAGCTCTATGCCAGGAGGACAGCTTCCTGCACCTCGAGTTCCACGCGCATGGGAGGTGAGTCCGTGGCACGGTGCTTCACAGCAGCGTTTTCTTTGACACTCTGTGGTAATTTAATGACTGACTTTTTTTCCCTCCCTTCCAAACTATTGGACATTCTCTGTCAGATAAATGACAGATAAAGATCCTCTCTCTTGAGACTGTGTTTGAGAGGTTTGTGATGAGATTTATGAGGAGTTTGGACTCGTGCTTTCTGGGAGGTTGCCGACTTCTTCCATGTAGTGTGAACTAATTTCATATTTAAGGTTTTGATTGAAGGAGAAATTGCTTAGGGGGGGGGGGGGGTCAGGATTTCGTATTGGGGTGTCTGTGGGCCTGGAGCAGAGCTTTGCCAGGTTCTTCATTGCTCTTCCACCCCACGGTGGAATAATGAGAGTTTAGTGGAACGACCGGGAGGAGGTCACATGGCCAGCCTGCATCTGTGATGTCATCGACTGCAGCCCGTTACAGTGCAGCTTCTCATAACCGCGTACAAGGCACTGCCCAGCACTTTGAGACACTGTCTTCTCGCATAGTGGATGTACTTCTCTAAATCAGTCGGTATGTACATACATATTTCAGAGATCCGAGTCGGAGTTTGATCCTATGCATGTATTTTACACAAAGGGGAACATGGCTGCCTAATTTAAATCCCCCCCCTGCCGTATGATTATCCATATGCTCCATTTCATCATATTCTATGCCCTTTCCCTCTGTCTGGCCCACTTACCCATTAAGTGCCCCATAAATAGTCCCCACCCCCCAGTTTCCCACTCCCCAGCTTTGTAGCTCTGTGACGTGACGTGTGCCCCGGCTGAGTTCAGTCTCCGGGCCACGCTGCACTTCCACGTGACCGAGCGCAGAGTCGTCCTTTCCGGGCCGCCGTGTGGGAAAGCAGCTGTAACGCAGCACAGACCTTCCTACCGCCATCATTCCTGTTCCCATTAGTGTACCGTTCCGCTTTTGTTTGCCGTCTCCATGGTTCTCCCAGAAGATGGGCTCTTTCATCAGCCTGCCAAATGATATCTGACCCCAGTACATCGTGTTAGTCTTTAGGGATGGGGTGTGTCATCTGCTTATATGACTGAAACGGACACCTGACCTCAGGGAGTGGAGGCTGGAGGGTGTGGAAAGCCATGCGTTCTCTGAGAAGTGGCTGCGGCGCTCTGCGTTTGTGGTGCGTATCTGAGGGTGTTGCTGCCTGTTCCTCATGACGCAGGCAGCAGAGGCTGGTCCACCTTCTGACTGCTTCCTTCGGTCGGCTTCACTTGGAGCCTGTCCCAGGCACGAGCCTGCGGTTCCCCTAGACACAAGTCCCGTCCATAGCAGAGCACGTGGCCGCACCCCACGGATAGTCAGTCCAACCTCGTGTCTTTGGATTCTGGGTGAAACCAAGCATGACATTGGGAGATCATGCCCACTCCTCACACACAGTGTGGAGGCGGGATTCGAACCCCCTGCAGGTGCCAGGCAGCGGCTCCGTGCCAATCCTGCATGCCGTCCCGCTGCTGTAAGCTGTTTTTGTGATTTCAGGCTGTCAGGAGGCTTCCTACAATACTCTTTGATCACGTGCCGATAACTAGCTATGGTAGGTTATAGTAGCGGGTAATTCTAGGGGTCCATCAGAGTGCATCAAGGAGAATAGACGCAAAAGTGGTCAGCTGGGGCTGGAGCATCAAACAGCTTCTATAACTGCTGCTTTCCTCTTTAATAAATCAAGGTGCCAGGACCAGCCTGGTGGCTGATTTGGCCCAGATAAGATCTGCTCCAAGCAGGGAAAGTAGAGCTTTCTCCGGCTTGCTGCATGTGATGTATATCTTGCTTTTCCAGATGCCGGCTGTATCAATCATCTTGCAGTCCTGTCTCCCATGCGGGTCTCTCTCTCTCTGCCTTTTCCTCTTGGTATCTTGCTGCATTGGTGTTTCCTGATGGTGGGGGTGAACACGGCCCCTGGTGTGGCTGTCATGGCTCCTTGCCGTGTGCTTTGCTGTGATTGGAGCGTCCTGGCTAGTCTCCGCCTCCCAGCTTTTCAGAATGCACCTTTTGCCTTTCAGCAGCGTTCCTGCTGGCTTGAACTCCCCCCCCCCCCCCCCCCCACCCCCTTTGTGGCTGTCCGTCCATGGACTCGCAGAGCTGTCAGGTTTACCCAGTAAGCGGATTTGTGTTTGCGGGGGAGGGGTGCACCTTTCCTTTGATTTAAAAGACACAGATGGATTCCTTATGAAATAAAATAATTTGCATACTCGCATACTGCTGTAGCTCAAGAAGAATTAGCCGTTTTGCCTGTCCTTCACCCTGACTGGTGATGTCGGGTGCCTTTTCAGGGGAGGTGCGGACTGATCACCCTTCCCAGTGTGCGAGGAGGTGTCCATCATTCACAGGGCATCCCAGGAACTGCAGGCGGATTAAACAGAGGGGACGGCCTCCAATCAGGGCCTTTGTCATTGGTCTTGCCGTCACAGGCTCTGCTTTTGTGCCTCTGCTCCTTAATTGACTCTGGTGGGGCCCCGAGGGTCCCCCCCCCGCTAATGCCGGCCCCGAGGGTCCCCCCCCGCTAATGCCGGCCCCGAGGGTCCCCCCCCGCTAATGCCGGCCAAGGCCGGCTTTCTTATCAGGTGGACAGGGTTGGACTGAAGCGGAACCCTGAAGGAGTGATATTGATTTGGGGGCCAGGGCTGAATAGCAGGCGGCCTTGGTGGGGGGGGGGGGTGAGCTGGTTTGCGAGCACAGGGGCTGCGCTGCCATGGAGCCTCCCGGAACGGCAACAGCCGGATCGTCTTGGCCGCTCTCTGGCTCAGGCTTGTGTAGGAGTTATTAGTGAGCTGGGCCTCAAGCTCAGGGAGAATTAGCTGTCCTTCCTGCCCCCCCCGCCTGGCTCCAGATGCTGATTAGCTGAAGTCAAGGGGTGTAATTTTAGAAAATGTACCCCAGTCTGTCCTGGAGGACTGAAGATGCTGGGTCAAGCATTTGATTGGCCACCCTGAGCAAACGAGACCTGTCCAGCTCCATCCCAGCAGTAGCTTTGGTTAGCCTTAATCTACCTCCACAGGGTGCAGCCTCCGCTGCCGCAGTGTAGGCGGCTGAGTGGCGGCCGGCAGTTTCGCTTGCCGCGTGGCATCTGGGCTGCCTGGGCTGCCTCCCCCCGGGAACGGCGTTGGGGCCGGCGTTAAGGGCCTCACGAACGCCGAGCTCTCTTCAGCCTGCTTGGCTAATCATTACGCTTGTGAAAGTTTCAGCGTGACAGCGGCACGGGGGGGTTAGTGAGAAGTGCGGTATGCCTGCTGGCGGTGGGGGAGGATGGAGACACCGATGTTCTGCAAGGCAGGAAGTGGTAGAAAGGACGGCGGTCGCAGTGCCTCTTGGCTGACCACGCTGCTCTCCTGGTTACTACTTCCTGTCTGAAGCAGTGATTTCACTGCATTTATTCCTTATTCGTCCATGGAGGGACCTGACAGCAGTTATGATGAAAAGGCTCCTCTCGAGTGATGTAATGAAATCGCCGTTCAGTGGCTGTAAGGTATCTGGGATGATTTAGGAAGGGCCAGTGACTGTCTGATGGCTCCCTCAGAGCACGAAGCCCTGGAGGATGGGCTCCTCGACCCCCCCCCCCCCCCTTTTAGCTGGAGCAGCTTGGGAATCCTGTCCCAGTTCTGTTCAATAACCAGGACTTTACTAAACCAGCCATGTTTGGCTTCAACAAAAGGATTCTTCTTTTTAGAGGAGTAGCACATTCAAATCTTTCTTATCCAACCCAGAAAAGTCTCGGAGCCTGTTTATGACAGTGGCCCAATTGATAGAAAAAGCCACACAATGCAGTAGCTATGCAATCATCCCACGCTTATCCAGTTACTCACTTAGAAAGGAAAGGCAGGGCAGCTCTGACGCTGGTAGAAAAGCACCTCAGGGCCCCCGCTGGTACAAGGGAGTGGACGGCAGTTCAGGGGTGTGCAGGACCTTCCCGAGCCCTCAGGTGGCGCTGGCTGAGCTACCCGTGAAGTTCAGCGCATGGCACCAGCAAAATGTTCAGTAGACACAGGTGCTGCTTTTGGGAGCGGTAAGAAATGCAGGTATCCTCTGAAATGAGTGTTTGGCTTGTGAGTTTCTGCATATAAGTGAAATTTACTTAATACCCTTTACTGAGCTGTTCACAAATAACAGATGTTATTATTTTTATGTCTGGGGGGTCGTTTAATTTCCCTCTGCAAGCCACAGTCGGCTCGCTAGTGGCAGCGGTCGCATGCCGCTTTAGCTTCTGCCTGGTGGTTATCACTGCAATCTTGTGATCTCATCCAAATTTAGTGCTTTCTACTGTAAATGCTTCCCCTTGAAATTAATGCAAATTAGTTAAAGGTAATTATGTCTGCGACTTTTATGAGATTTCACCTTACGAGCTGATTTCCGGGAACAGATTAGGCTCGCAAGCGGAGCGATACCTGTAGCACAGGGTTCCACATCCTGGGTGTTGATGAATGAGGTGGGGTCAAAGCTAGTTTTGCTGATTTCATATATAAGTAGATGTTGTTGATAACAAACACATCAGCAATAACATGAATGTTTTGTCTCTATTATTATGATATGAAATTGTCTACAGTGAGCAAAAGGTTTCATGTTTACCAGAGAGAGAGAGAACCTGCAACTATCCACATGAACAAGCATAGTATCTGCCAAACTGCATCCTCATATTTGTCAGCAATAGATGAGCATCAGCTAGCATCCTGCTAAATACGTTTTTGCTTTTATTGCTTACAAGACAATAACATTCTGTTCTTGCAGGAACGAGTTGGTCGGCGTGATTTGGTTTGTTTCGAAAATTGCTGATATTCACTGGGCTAGCAGACACTAATCATCTAACAGAACTGTAATGATTCCCTTTTAATTAAGCAAATTGCATGCAGAGAGGCCTCGCGTTGAAGATAAGGCGCCTGCCCCAGCTTGCTGCACTGTAGTTCCTAAAATCAGCCCAAAAAAAATATCAAAGGAGTTTGTGTCTGGTAGCCATAATTACTGAATGGCAGCAGTTCTGTTCCCTGAAAATGGGTTATGGTCTTCATTTAAAGGTAAATTCAAAATACACCTTTCTCAAAGCATGCTTATCTGTCCACCACAGCTGTTTTTTTTTTAACTGTAAAAGCAATGTTCTTTTGGAGGATTTCCATGTTCTAGTGACGAGTTAAAAAAGCCGAAATCACGACTGAATTTAATCAGCACCATGACGGTTGTTCTGGATCACATTCTTAGTGCTCCCACCCATCAACTTCCACATGTATATGTGCCTGCAACATTGAGACCTCTGCTTTTAAGAGACATACTCCTTTTGGCAGGAAGAGAGCTGGAGTACCACACCCCCCATTTGTTCTTGTGAACACAATAACTCTAAGAGTATTTGATGGATCTTTTTAAAACTTTGTGGACACATTGTATTTGAACCTGAACAAATTTTGAGGCAAATTGCACCAAAATTAAAGCAGCACCGCAGGGTTGTAGCAAAGACAAGGGAAGCCTCAGAATCTTGTTACTGCGATAACTCAAAGAATCTACACTTTGCAGATATGGTAGCCACATTTACATGGCATCTTATTAATAATCAGAATGAAATTACCTGATGTAAACACCTTATTTGGAATAAATGAATTTTCAGTCGGATTGAAAGAGGTTGTGTAGACTTGATAATCCTGTTAGATGAAAAAATATTATCCATATAAACGCTCCATCAGATTGATTTCTGCACTCGGTACTTTTCTGCAGGAGAATTTTCTTTTAATACGCAACTGCCTGTATGAATAGCAGAATGACAGATTGTTGGGACACCGTACATCATTTTTGGGTGCCAGGGAGCTGCTGTGGGAGATTCCCGGAACTACTGCGGGCGGTGGGATGTCTGAGACTGCTTGTGCAGCGATGCTGGATGTGGACGTGTGCATGCGCAGAAGATCTGATCCAATTGTACACTTGGGACACGTAAACGTCAGTAAATGCTATGTTTGGTACCATCAATCAGAATAGTTTCATTCTGAAAAGAGAGGGTAAGGTAACGCTATTTAATTTTATTATAATGTTTACGCTGAGCTTTGATGGATCTTATTGCTACTTCACAAAAACAACATATGGATGAAAATCTGACTGAGAACTGCTCCAAAATTGAATCCGTAGCAGAAACAGAAGGTGCAGCCTCCATATTGAGCCAAAGACATTCCATGGATGTTTTTGCAAAATTCCCAGGAATGTTGTACAGGTCATTTTCAGACTGGGGGGGAAGCGGGTTAAACTTTAAAATATTCATAAAATTATCTTTTTTTTTTTCCCCTCGTGAGTCCTAACAGTCTAGTAGCCAGTCAGCAAAATGAAGTATCGTGTAAGTTTGGGTAGTATTTTGGAAATTTTCATTTGTCATGAAATAATGATGTTTTGGTCAACGAAGGACCACATAAACAACGATGGTCCCTTAATGGAGCTCAAATTCCTATCGCCTAGCGTGTAATGTGATGTCATAGCGTGATGTCATAGCGTGATGTACTAGCGTAATTTCTCATGTGTTTGTGGTGATGCTGGTGTAAACAAACCTATTTTGTTGCCCCTCATTTAAAAGTATAGCCCATGCAGTTATGTGCATCATCTTGATTATGATGATAATAAAAAGCTGATACTGGTGTCTGTGTTTACTGCACTGTATTTTTTATCTTTATGTAGGCTATACCATGTAGCTCGTGTGTGTAGTAGGCTATACCATACAGCTCGAGTGTGTAGTAGACTATACCATGCTGCTCGAATGTGTAGTAGGCTATACCATGCTGCTCGAGTGTGTAGTAGGCTATACCATGTAGCTTGGGTGTGTAGTATGCTATACCATCTGGGTTGGTGTAAGTACATTCTGTGATGTTCGCACAACATGAAATTGCCTGATGACACATTCCTCAAACCGTATCCCTGCATGACTGTACTGTGCCGTTTTCTTTCAGTGAAATTTATCATGGTTGAACCATCAGTCTGTCCTGTCCCTGTCCTGTCAACTGGAATTCCAATCTGATCATTCTCATTCACGTCACATGACCACAAATAAGATGCGTATCTGATCTAGGACCACATACGCGACATAAGTGACTCGGATCTGATTTGAAAAGATCGGATTTGTGGGTCCGCACAGCCGTAAAAACATCGGATCTGAGTCACGTTCAGGCATAAACTGGGATCCGAGTCACTTCAGCTTGCGGGTGTGAATGCAGCCCTAGTCAACTGCGGACCATGAAAGTATAGGTGCATATGAAGTTAATGTGTGAGAGAAGTCACGCAAAGTGTGGAAAGTTTAAAAAGATCAGATACTGCTGAAGCCTCCTGTATGCGGGGGGCCGTAGAGCCGGCTGGGAAATGTTTTGCGCCCCCCCTGCCATGCATAGCGCTGTGCGCAAGCCGGTCCTCTAAATAGATGTGTGTCTCTCTGTGGTGTAAACAGTGAGTGCTCTACCTGTTTTGTTGTGGAGTATGTGTGTTCACTCCCATCTAATCCCAAGCACGAATGCCTCTTAAATTGTTGACTCCTTTGCCGGTGCCACTTCTGATTCTAAAGTGCCGTTGTCCATTTCTAAACACGTCCCACTAGCTTGCTGCAATATCGTTATTTCTGGAGTTAGTATGCTAATATAACATTTTTTTGTTTGCTAGTGTTCATTTTTCCCACAAGTTCGGGATCTGCTACGTTATACAGATTTTTTGTAAACGGCACTGTGCCTGTGGGTAACTACCAGTTAACTGGAGCTTGTGTGTGTCTAGCTAGCAGAAGGAAATCGCAGTGAGGTCTGTATGTGTCTGTATGACACCACATGGTAGTCACTTAACTTTATGGCACTGGTGTGTCTCGGATACTGTTACGTCGCAGAAAATATTGGTTATATTGCAAAAGAGAAGTAGAATGCAAATGTTTAGAGATATAAAGAGGTAACGTGGACAAAAAGGTAGTTAAGCACCTAACTGGTCAGAGAGAGATTTGTGCAAATTAATGTGCAAATGGAATGTGCAGTAAAGGAATTGGGGTAGATTCAGAGAGATGTACTATGTCCGAGACTTTCCGGTAAAATCACATTCTTTGGCTTTCACATTCCCAGTTGATCCACCCAGTAATTCTAGAAATTGTAGAGGTTGGGGGGTGTGTGAAGAGTAGGGATTAGATGGAGGGGGGGGGTGCTCTCTAAGGAATACATTGTCGTTCTGACAGCATCGTTTATAGCTTCATTCTGGTAACAGCTCGTTTTATTTTTAAAACACATTAATGAAGATATGAGAATGTGATAAGTCTCTTACCCAGAGCGCCGTACGCTGTGTGGCGTGACGAACACACCCTGCGGGGCAGGGGGTCGGTGTGACGCTCGCCACTGACTGCAGGCCAGGCTGATCCGCGGATGTTCTCAGGGCTGATGGGACTGTCACCAGGACCCGCTGAGCATGTCTGTTTGGCGAGATGCTGCTTTATGGCAGAGACAGAGCCTACTCTGCGCGTCATTTCACATACAAAAAGGACATTATCTCCCAGCTCCCAGGCAAAACGTTAGAAGGCTAACGTCGGCTCCGCATCTGGTTGGAATAAGTTAAACTTTAATTACTGAAGCATCTCTGCCAACTAACCCCTCCCCCACCCTGTGTGCAGAACTACATACAACCGGCTTATAAGTAGCAAAACATATTTACCAGCTTCAGTTTCAGAGAAGGGAAAACTACGCAGTGACATTTCACCCTTGTTACTTGCATGAATAAGGTGCTACACCTTTGGGCACCGATCAAGGACGCTGCACCAAGTGACCAAAGAGTTGGTGTGAGAGGATGGATGTCGGCCCTTCACAGCTACAGGACCGGTGTGATGGGTACTGTACGGCTGCCCACTGTTAGTGTGATCATCTACGGTCATGCATTACAGTGAGGGGGCCTCGGGGTGTATTAGGCGTCCATCATCATTTGCCTGTTGGATCCTCCAGAGCAGTATTTCCCAGTCCGGTCCTCGTGGACCTGCAGATGGTTCATGTTTTTGCTTCTTCTCATTTGTGCGGGTCCCTGAGCACCAGAATTGGAAACACTGCTCTAGAGGGAGGTGAAATGGAGGCTCGAGGTGCCACTGCGGGACGTAAGGAGCTGTGCGTCGGCAGTTTGGGTCAATAATCCCCCCACCCACCCGGCCATCCCCCGAAATGGATTTAGTTAACATTTTATGTTAAACTAGGGGAAAGGCTGTTTATGGGAATGGGGCCGGGTATTTAAAAGGATCGATCCATACCGATGGATTCCTTCAGCTCCAGAATGATGAAGACGTTGTGCTGGTGTCTTTCCGTTCACTCGGGTGGGCAATTCGCAGTCTGTTCCACATCATGGCAGCCTGGGGAAAATGTATAAAGTGTTCCCGGAAGCCACTGCAGCTGACTGGAGGTGGCCCTGCTCCGCGGCGTGGTCAGCACTGCGCCAGATGTGCACCAGGGCGATGGTGTACGTATGCATGTGACTCGCTGGTGCCCGACCTCCCCCTGGCGTGCGGGGAATCCAGCTTTCACGGCGTCATTATCGTGAAGCAGGTTTAACACTAATACCCGGTGTCACCTTCACACCGGCACCTGCTTCAGAGAGCACAAGTCACACTGGTTTAATTCAATTGGCTCCCGCTTCCTCGTGGACAGATCTCCTCAATGACACCGTCAGGGAGGATGATTGGCAGCTTCTCATGTGCTGAAAGCCCAAGTCGTGAGACTGGATGTGTCCGTGCCGGGTTTTGGCTGTGGCTGAACTGGACTCCACGCGTGTGGCCGCTTGGCTCGTGGCCTGTAGCCCCCTTTCTGCGCTCTTTACACCGTGTGCAGCTGAACTACGTGGCTTGAAAGCAGGCCCTTGTACTGCTCTCTGGCTACTCTCCACCATTCTCTGGGGATACTGCATTACTGCGAGCAGCCAGTGGGAGCCAGTGACGTGATGCAGCGTGAGCAATCGTATCTGTGTGCGTAATCCGTGTTACTCGCACGTCTCCCACTGGGTGTCCTGTCTGATGCGCTGCAGACTGCGGATCGGTGCCCCCAGCAGATGCGGTCTGTCCACTGCATCCCTCTCTCTTCAAAACCGCCGCCTGATCGAATCGCTTTTCTGGCCAACTGGCGCCGATCCTATTTCCATTGTCTGAGATTTTCTGCCCCTCCTATAAAGGGGGGGGGGTCCTGGTGAAGATTCCGTCCATGGGGATCCGGCCCGTGTGATGGGTAGCGCTTCTGCACTCGTTTTTTTTCCCTCTCTTTCTGCAGTTGGCTGTCTCCGCTGTGTCAGCACTGTTACCCGGTCAGAGTCCTTTCAGCTGGGAATTTCTGTTTCGCAGTGATGGCCTGTGTATGAGGCCACTGCTTCTCTTTAATTAGTGACATGGTCGTCCTGGGGTCTGCCTTGCACACTTACTGTCCACAGACTGTGGCCAGCGCGTTACTGTTGACCCTCTGCCTCCCAGATAAAGGAATTCCGGGTTCTGCTGGATGCCAGCCGGCCCTCTGTGGCCTGGCGGTTCCGATGCTGAACCATCTGGCTGGCAGCTTGGCAAAGGTCTCAGGTCAGCCTGCCAGATGCAGTTTTGTCTGCTCGGATGTCCTCCATCAGGAGGGCTGGACAGGACTGCAGATCTGCCGACGTCTTGGGGGGGCTGAGACCATGTTCTGCTTGTGGTGCATACTTGTCGTCATCACTCTGCCGAATCCCATCCGACGTGGGAGTTTGACAGCCGTGATGTTGGGGCCGGTGTTGGGGAGAGCTTTTACAGCCACCAAACCCGAGGAGGACCCAATCTGCTGCCGGCAGCCATCATGGCCATTCACGGACTTCCTGATGTTGCAGAGTCCGTTGTGTCCCTGGCTCTACAAGGGAGGGGGCTGTGTTTCACTTCTTTAACCAATCACAGTCTTCATTGCATGACATCACCACACAGGTCAATTTTTTTTCTCTCTCACATTTTCAAACTCAGAGCTTCCAGCCATCAGAGCTGGGGGGGACAGCGTGTGGCTGAACGGGCAAAGCCCTGTGATTGGAAGGTTGTTGGTTCAGGTCTTATTGTTGTTGTTGTTGTTGTTGTCATCATCATGATCATGAAATAATGATGCACCCATATGTTGCTCTCTACAGCCTTTGCAGGTATTATATCTATGAAGTCCTTTAACAAAAGGCAAACACAATAAAACGGGTACTTTGAAATTTGTGCACCTTGCCGCTTAACATAAAACGCTACCTTTAATGAATGTGATGTCGCACAATGAAGACTTTGATTGGTTAAAGAAGCGAAATGCAAGCCCCTCCCTTGTTAACTCAGGGACACATCAAACTCTGCAGAATCAGGACGAGAGGCCTGTGCGTGCAGATCTCGAGCCTGTGTGTGTTCGCGTCCTTGTTCGATTTCGAAAAGCCCCGACTGAACCTTTTGCATTCATTTAAAGTCCATAGTACAGCCTGCAAGAGTGGCTGCTGTTCCTTCCTTGCCCCATGCAGGATGCCCCCCTGCCGGCGAGAGTGCCCTGTCAGATGTTTGGTGTGCGCGCTGTGGATGGCGTGTATCTGCAGAGGTAGGCGCTGCTGACCATGAGGAGCTGGATTCACAGCCACACAATCTCAGGTGCAGCCCAGATGGGCGTATAGATATGCAGCGATCGATGGAGTCCCTTCGGACGTAATGAGTTGTCCTGTAGCGAATAAACACGAGTTAGGATGTCCGTGTCGGAATTATCTAGCAGACGGAATGTGATGATGCAGAATTGACTGCAGCATATATAGCTCAGTGGTGATGAGCTTTGGGGGAATCTGCATCGTGTCCCTGCTTTACAGGAAGCTATAATTAGCGCTGCTCTCAGCAGAGTAGCGGGAACGGCAGGCCGCCCTCTCGGCCTTCGCAGCCAAACAAATGCTTCTCCTCTCTAAATCTTGCACCCCCACCTCCCGCCCCCTCCCTCTTCTCCTATGTCAGGCGCAGCCTCGTGTGGCTTCCTTCTTGGCGGTAGCTGGGCAGCTCAGGGTTACTTCTGCTCCTCAGGTGTGTGTGGGGTGGGGTGGGGGGTGGGTGTCAGCTTCCACAACGAGGTTCCTGTCCCAGTGAACGTGCCCCTTGCCGCCACCCGGCTGAAGCTTCTCTTTGACGCTCTGGGCTTCTCTGTCTCTTGCTGAGGCTGGTCTCTGCCTTCAGGCCAGAGTGTGTTACTCTTTTACCATGGTGGCAGTTTTCCGAGTTGGAAGGCGAAACCTGGAGACTAAATTGCGAGGTCGTCCCCTGTGCGCTGTCTGCCAGAGAGCTTTCTCTCTATCTATTAATCACTAACAGATTTACATCTCGCATCTGAGCAAACATAAACCACACGCCAGGTATTATTCCTGCAACTTTGTACTCTAATTGCAAATATTTAAAGACATTTGGTCAGTGTTTAGCTGATGGAAGCCAGCACAGGCGTTACCATCCATGCTACGGCTGTCATGCAGGGCTGTCGTTTGGGGGGGGGGGGGGGGACACCTGTGCAGATAAATTTAGTAGCCAGTTCTGCAGCTGGATTCCCCATCTTCTTCTGAAAGCTGATTTGATTAAACTTTCTGTGTGACTTGCATGCTTAGTGGTGTTGAGTCTGAACCAGCCAGGGAGTCAAACCTACAGACATTAAGAAGTTCCACTGCAATTCAAAGAACAAAGACAAATGTCACAGTCATGACAGCCTTGGGTGTGTGTGTGTGTGTGTGCTGTGCATGTGTGCCTCTTTGTGTGCGTGTGTGTGTCAGAGTCTAATTGTGTTGTCTAGGTGCTCCTCGCTGGCTGCCCCTGTCGGCTGCCTTTGGAGACCCCGTGGCCCTTGGTGACCCCAAAGGCACTCTGCTCTGCTCCAGCACACTTCCACATTTCACACACAGCTAGTTTGGCTGGGAAAAAAGTGGCGAGTTGAGGACAGAGTAATGAACTGCAGAGTGGAAGCAGAACCCCAGAAAATAAACGCTCTGTTCCCAATCTGTGATGCTTTCGGTCTCCTGGGGCAGCTCCTGGATTTAGACTGGGTCCTGCAGTGGGATATAGGGAGAGGAACCCAGTGAAATCCTAAGCTACTGGAAGAGGGACGGAGGCGAGAAGGCAGCCATCGCTTACAGTGATGGAAGCCCGGGTCACTGGACCTGGAGCTTGATGCTGGTCAGCCATAGTGATGCTTGATTAAAATGGGGGGGTCACTGAAATGGAATGTGCTGCTGAGCCACGCCGGCATTATCCGGGACAGCGCAGCCTGGAAAGAGCTTATGCAGGTAACTGTGACGTCCAAATTCTGCTTGTGCAGTGCAAACTTCATCTGTGGAGGGTCACCTGGATGTGTGTGAGGGGCGTGTGACTGGAGTGTGGGGACAACACGGCGATCTGTGGAGCGAGTACCCGCAGAGAGCGCCCCCTGATCAGCCCGGTGCCGTCTTCTGCTTGGGTGACGTCTTGGTGTCCGTGGTGACTGTCTGAATGGAGATGCTCACCAGTGGAAAGAGAATCTGGCCTGATTTCTTGCCGATAACTGCATTTATTTTTTGTGCTGACTTGCTGGCTGTTAAGTTTAATTATCTGTCTATAATTGTCAGCTTTGTCTTCGATGTACCCAGGGAGTTTGTTCTCCGCAGACCACACTCTCCGCCGTGCCTTTAGACGTTCATTTTTTTTATTTTCCATTCTAAAATTTTAACTTTGTCAGAACTTTATTTTTGGAAGTTAATTTTTTTCGTGTGGCTGCTCCTCTCCCCATATTCAGACCCCCGTCGGTCCTCTCTCTTTTGTCTCCTTTCCTGATCATGAAACATCTTTTTTGCAGTGAATGGATGAATAATGAATACACTGCTATTCACTGACATGTCACTGTATTAAAGGACCAAAACCGGCAGTCCGCTTCACTTCTCTGTTGCTTCACAGGCATTTCAATCTCCGAATGAAGAGGGATGTCAAGCTCTTTGCCCCGGACTTCAAACTGGAGATGCTGGGAGAAGATCCGAACTACGACACGTCCCACATCTACTCGGGGGAGGTGTATGGTAAGCTAAGTAACTGATACCAACATTTTAAAGGCACTGACTGAATCTTGGTGCTACCAAGGACTGAAAAATAATTGCCACTCATAACATTGTATGTCTATAATAAAAAAATTTTTGTAACGGTATTAATGGATTAGTGCCAAACTGCAAAAAATCTACCTGCCCGCCCACTTAATGCCTGTTCTAGACCTTACGCATACACTCCTGGAATAGATCACAGGCAAACGCGTCACTCCATGCATGCTCCAAAGCATGGCTGTAATTCTCAAGATAAGATGGAGGCGATGGCCGACGCAATAAATGCAGTGGAGAATAAGCCCGGTGATACAGCAAACCTAATGGAATATGAGATGTACACAGTGAAGGAACCTGCAGGACTGCTGGCCGTGAGGGAGAACGTGCAGCTTCTCCTGGCCCATCACAGCCAGTGCCAGTGCTTCGCATCACTGGCTCGAGCGTCAGAGGAAGCTGCGTGTTCCAGCTGTAAGCTCGCTGTGTGCCGCAGGAGAACTCATTATGTCTGCATTTTGTTTTGGTGCCAGCAAGGTGAAAAGGGCAGGGGGGTTGGGGGACGCAAATTCCGGCAATTTGGACCCCACTATGTCTTCCGACACCACTGGAAAAGCGACGTGACTCCCCAGCTAGCTTGGGCACCTGGTAATCAGGTTTAATTTTAGTTTGACAGAAAAGATTTGCCGCTTAAGTAATTGTGATTTTGTCGAGCAAGTGCTTTGATGCTTGGATGGGCACAGCTAGGTTGTGGCATTCCTATTACAGTCCTCGGACTCTCCTTTGCTCATCCTGGCTTAATCAAGGTGAGTAAAATAGGTGATTATTAAGGTACTTGTATGGTGAAATTTCACAAGATACTGAACCTTGGTTCAGAGAGTCTATAGGCGTACCAAGGTCGTTTCAAATGTTTAATCAGGAATAGATCAGCGTGAGATAAAAGGACACGCGGTGAGTCTGCTGATGCTGGCTTCTGGGAGAGAGGCGGCGTCTCTCAGCTGTTTGTTTCCCACATGATGATAGACGCTTGGCATTTCAATGACGACATACTACTTGGTATCGGGAAAAACAAGAATGCAGGTAAAATCGGTAAAAATGTAAATAAATCCCATTATAACGGACTTCAAGGGACCTGGCAAAACAGACCGTTATATTCAGAGTTGCTGTATGCCCAGAACACAACTACAGGACACCATTCCACACCCCAGCAGACACACTTGTGCTATAGATTATTGTATTGTACATGTAGTAATCCAACTTTACCTGACCAGATGCGTGACTATTAATAATCCCGACTACGTATCTGCACTGGAAATTGTTTGTCCGTTATAAGCGAAATTCCGTTACAAGCGAGTCCGCTATACCAGGATTTAACTGTAGTACCAAAAATACATCACAGCCAGCAATCTGAAAAACATCATTTTAGCCTGTGCTTTCCAGAACTCAAACCCTAACTTCCATTTATGAGACAGACTTTGTTTTATTGTGCAAAATATAATTTCCTGATATAACTGGTTGTGTGTTATACAGCAATGTGCAAAAGTCTTACGCAGTCAAAGAAAATGTTTAAAGCTATTTATCTGGACAGTGCATATGTTTACACAATTTAAAATGAGAACACATGCAAATCAACAGTAGCATGGTAAAAAAAATAAAGAATTTATCTTCTGCAAAAAAGTTTTTGACATCTAGTTGGACGGCTAGATCACCGCTTTGGTTCCCAAACCTCTCTGCAATGGCACCTCAGCCATTGCACGTATTTGTTAAATCTGACCACTGGCCTACTTAATTAACTAATTTAATTGGTTAAATGACAATCAAGTATGGATTAACCAAACAAGGTGTATATTAGATGATTGCTGCCAACCCTGAGGTGACTGTAGGAGAGGTTTTGAAATTGCTGAGCTGACACACTTAGACATATTACATTTACAAGATCATTTAATCATCATTTTATTTGAATACCTAAGGTTTCTGCACAGTATTGCATACATGTGTGTATATATACACACACATACAGTGTGTGCAAATAGACCTTTATTTACCCCACTTCTGTCCCTCCTACGTTCTTTGTACTCCGGAAACATACCTGCCAGAACCTCCTGTAAGATGTGTGAATATCTGATTGGAGGCTGTACTGCTTATACTCACTATTTAATGTCACACACTGTCACATGGTCTCGTCTGGGGCGTGCCGGTGGCTACGCCCAGGTAGGGAGCGGCACAAGCCGCCCGGTCCAGCCGCTGACTCAACCCGCCCTGCTCTGGAGCGTGCAGCCTCGCCTACCTGAATGTAATCACTTGCTTCCCTATCCCAGTGCTCCTGTGATTCCTCCCAGGGTCCTGAGCATGTGTGAATACGGGGTAGCCATGGCGTTCTGTTCTGTGTTATGTGCGGCCCGGCCTCCCAGAATGCCTTGCCTAAGGGGAGGCTGTCCACGCACATTGTCGCTGTTTGCGCTGAACACGTGACAAGGTCACCCCACCCCGCAGCCTCTGCTCTGGGCCTCCTTCGACTCCTTGAAAGATGGTTCTGGTTCTCCCCCCCCCCCCCCCTTAAGGCAGAGCGTGCAGGTGGATGTTAATTTTGTCCTCGGGGGGGCGTGTTACAGCCTGCCTGCAGGCCCGGTTTGCAACAGCAGAAATGAACAGGCATAAGCATCTAGCAGATGGTAATGGTCCAAGTCAGCTGAAGTCTAACTGAACCACACGTGTGATGTTTGGTAAACCTAACGGCTCAAGTGAACCAGAACAGGTATGTGGTTCCTCATTTTCTGATTAAACATTGAAAGGCTCTTGAATCAGAGAGTTAAGTGCAGCTGTGGAGCATTTCTGTGATATAATGTAAACTAAGCTTTTATAAGTACTGAGTTTCATTAAATAACAGCCACTTAGCACACGGTTTGTTTCTCCAGGATGTTCCTGACTTGCCTGCTTCTCTTTGGAGTATCTTAATTACTGCAAAAGCAATTGAAAAGCTTCATAATCATATTAGCGATAAGTTGGCAGCAATGAAACTTAACTGTTCTGAGGCAGTGAGAGGCTCATCCGAAGCGTGTTTGCGGCAGCTCAGTACAGGGATTCGGGGTTTACTGTAAGCTTAGAAACAAGTGTGCGGAAGAGAAATACACACTACAAATGCAGCCCTTTATTCTGAGCCGAAAGTAGAGCAGATATACAGAAGAAAATGCAGCCTGTACTTGCGGAGAGGGTGTTTGTCACAAGGGACTGGGTTTGGCCTGGGAGTAGAAGCCTCCCTTTCACAGCCGGGGCCGTTCTCATGCCTGTAGGCTGCTGTAATCACTCATCTCAACAGCAGACTCTGATTAACTCGTCGTGTGACTCCTTGGTATTGTTTGCTTTCCTTGCTCTTTTTAAAGACAAAACTAGACAGACTAGTTTCTTCCACTGTTTTGCTACCTTAGCTGAACAGTAGCAGCTCTGTGAAACTGGCAGAGACGATGTGCTCTGTCCCATGTTGGAGCCTGATGCTTTACCATCACCAGACCTCAGCATGGCAGTCGGTCAGAGTTAGGCCCTCCACACCCCATAACAACGGCTGTGTCAAGGCAACGGCTCATTTTAGGCAGCCAACGAGGTGCCCGGCCTAATTAGGACACGCGGTTCCTATGGATCCATCCAGTCTGGGCCCCGAGTCTGATGCTTTCTCAGCCGAGACGATGCCATTTGACGGCGACACAGACAGCCAGGTTACCAATCCGTATGCCAACGGGCACCAGACCGAGGGAAACGTCACACAGGGTCCATGTGTGGCCGGTGTTGCAAAAGACCGGGGTGTGGTTGGGACGATTTTGAGTTTTGTAATTCATGCTTAAACATGATCAATTATTACTGTTGTAAGTATATAAGGATTTTCTAATACAACTGCATTAAAAGGCCTTATACTATGAGGGTAAGGTGAAAGTAATACAGGAGAAAGGGAAATAATGCTTGGATTATTGTGGCGAATATTACAGCAATTGGTCAAAAACCAAAATTGACTGGAAAACACGCTGTTAGACTTTACGAAGAAATTCACGCTGCACTCAATGTATCAGCATTTGAATTTATTGACTGTAGTAATAATTTGATGCTACAATTTATTGGTAAGATTGAGTGGAATAAGTTCTTGTAAAAGTGGATTTTAAATTATGAGCAATTGTCCATCCATCCATTTTCTGAAACCATTCAGGATTGTGGAGGGTGCAAGGCAGGGAGGGTGCAGGGAACAACCCAGGATGGGTCTAGAGCCTATGGGTCGCAGGATGGATGCGCGCACACACACGCACACACACGCACACACACACACACACACACACACACACACACGATTAGCCTTTTTTGACTGTGGGGGGGGAAAATTACCCATTACCAAGTCATGTAGTCATGCTTGGCTCTCTCCACAGAGAGGAAAATTCCTGCGATGAGCTTATCTTTCTGTTCCAGCACAGAAATCCCGGCTGTAACCCCACCTAGCTTCTAGCTAGGAAAGCGAAACCCAGAGAATACTGCAGGCCGGTGCGCTGCTCTCACGTGGACCTGAAACAAGTGGCCGTTGTGTTTGGGCTGGGAGGGCAGGGGTAGGTCTGCCGGCCTGTGGAGGCGTCTGTCTGTCAGTTCACATCAGCACAACTGAAGCCTGCTGGCTCTGAGACACCCCCCCCCCGATCAGACGCAGACCCCGCCCCCACCACAACAAGGCTCCCTGTGTCTCCGCCTGCCCCTGCATGGGTGTGGTGGCCGCAGCCAGCGACCACGGTACAGTCAGGTGCAGGGCCAGGCTTCCCGACTGATATTCTGCGGCTCTGGTTCAGTTTTCAGAAGCAGGACTCGGCTTTGCTAGGTGAACCGGCACGGAGAAAGCGGCCCGATTCCTCAGTTCCCCTGTTTTCCTGTTTTTGGCTGATCTTGCAGAATCGGAGTGGCGCCGGCTGCACACCGAAGTCCCCGTTACAGGGTGTCTTGGCAGGACACCCTCGTGCTCAGCCTTCCGAATCACCAACAGGCCCTTTTTAAATCTTGCCATAAATGTTTGTATTAAAAGTGCTTGCTTAAAAAAAAAATGCACCATCCAAAAAAAGAATCTCTAGTACAATCCCTGAAACTGAATCGTTGGCTATACACCATCAGTTACCTCACTGAATGCCTGTATGAGACGTCTTCCACTGCAATAGAAAGATTTTAAAAAATTACTTATTAATATGCTGACCAAGAAAAGACTTCCTGTATACATATTCTGCTTCAGAACCAGATATAAATGTAGCTCCAAAAACAAAAGAATAGCCTAAAAGCATGATGGGTAATAAGATCACTAAAGCGGCGATTTCTGCTGTAATGGACCTCAAGCCCCCACCTCACCGTCTTTGCAGGGGAACCCGGCACCCTGAGTCATGGCTCCATTGTGGATGGAAAGTTCGAGGGCTTCATCAAAACTTTCCACGGCACATACTATGTGGAGCCCGCCGAGAGGTACCTGAAGGACCGCGACGTGCCCTTCCACTCCATCATCTACCACGAAAACGACATAGGTAAGTATATCCCCTCACATAGTGAACTGCTGCCCATCTTTGCCACATCTAAGTAAATCAGGTGATGTCAGCCTCAGAGCACAGGAACCCGTAGGTGATGCATGAGAGTGAGGGGGTGTTCTGTCCCACTGATTCCCAGCTGACCCGAGGCCTCTCTACATTCTGCCACTGCACTGCCCTTACACTTTGAAAATACTTTCTGGTCTTTGCACATCATGCTGAAACAATACCACAACGAAGCATCACTATGGGCTGCATTTCTGCATTGATCTGAAGTGTTAGTTGCTGTTTCCAGGATGCGTCTGTCCTGATCCCTGGGGTCTCTGTCATTGCTATGGGAACAAATTATTTTGCACATAAATCATGATCTGTTTACCTCCTAGTTAAAGCAGAAAAGCAGACTGATAGCTGCAGGTGTTCCCCTGCCCGGGACACTCACAGTGGGTCTCTCCAGCACGCTAAGGCTCAGCCCCACGGCACACTCACAGAGGGTCTCTCCAGCACGCTAAGGTTCAGCCCCATGGCACACTCAGAGGGTCTCTCCAGCACGCTAAGGTTCAGCCCCATGGCACACTCACAGAGGGTCTCTCCAGCATGCTAAGGTTCAGCCCCATGGCACACACAGAGGGTCTCTCTGTTTACTTACTGTTTACTTGTTTAGTAAGTACAGTAAGTAAGTAAAGTAATACGACAGATATAGTGCAGAAATGGCATTTGCCTATTCCTGAAATGTGTGTCACTGCCTTAGGACCCAATGTCCACTGCCCTCTTTACTGCCCCCTAGTGTTAGAAGCCCACATCCAGTTGCCTCATTCACTGAACTTTGTTCTATAAATCACGTTCAAACTGACCTGATTACCACTTCGCCATATTTCTGTTTTACTTAAAACCGTCCTCCCCAATTTCTTTAATACTTTCTGCAGTGAACATGAGTAACACCAAACTAACAAATTCCAAAAGAGAACAGAAGAACATGGCCCTGCTATTACCATACTTACGGTGATGGATATTTCTTATAATAACATTGGGTCTCAATATCACTTGCAAAACCTCAGCTCTGTAATTGTATTGTGGCGTGTAACGTAATTAGCTGCTTTCCTTGTGATCTAAGGGGAGGTTTAAAAGCTGGGTGCAGCCCCTGTAGCGTTTAAGCTTCGTGTCTTCCAAGCCTTAGGCTTGAAGCGCGGACAGGAATGGCGCCTTGTGGGGAGCTCTGGGCTTTGCATGGGAGCCTAGACCTTCTCCTGCTTTATCTGTGACTGTCCACAATTAGCATGTCGATGCACGCCAGAAACCAGCACGGGTACGATGGGAGCTGAATGTCGGAATGAACGACGCTACGTCGGGGAAGACTGATAACATACCCCAATCCTGGCTGGTCGTCAGCACCCTCCCCCTCTGTTCCTAGGACCCGGCCCACACAAGACTGATGAGGGGACTGGGGGCCAAGATGGAATCATTTGCTTTCCCTCTCTTTTTACCCTTGGGCTGCCATTTCCACTTTGACAAACAGCGGGGCTGCACGCAGTTGTTGCAGTCGTATCACAGATCGCGTTAGACTGGCTTTTCTCCCGCATGAAGTCCCCGAGGAAGAAGGCGTGACCTTCAGAACAATTCCCAGAGTTCGGTTCTAAAGGGCAGGGCTGTACTGCTCACTGGAGGCCCGATAAAGTCAGCTGAGAGTCCACTGGCTTTCCGCCCGCGCGCCGCTGACCAGGTGACAGCCCTGCAGGAATCATCTTCCAAAGGCCAAGCAAAGCTTCCTGAGGGTCGAGAGCACATCAGACGCCACCGATTACAGCGTAACGTGGGGGCAGGGAAAATTACTGATGCTTAATTGTACTTCGGATGTGAACCAGAACCCCCGGCTTCAGAGGGAAAGAGGTCAGTTACCTGTGATTATATGGCTAGCGTGTTGGAGTCCAGGCGCGCCTGTTAGATCGCCATTGTTCAGGTGTCTTCCTTTTGGTCCCATCGACCAATTAGAGCACTTCAGTCTGTCAGTGAGTAGTAGAGGTGGCTCCTCTCGGTGAAAGGCGGGTTGGTAGCCAGTGTGCCGGTGCCGGTTCTGCCGAGCTTGTTAGGTGCAGACCCGGGAGCCCCTGTGGAGCTATGCTTAGATCCCGGCCATTCGCTGCGGAACACCGATGAGAGGCAGCCAATCAGAGGAGCAGACTGCCAGTCGAGCCAGTACCAAAATGAGCATAGGCCTACTCAGAGTGGCCTCTCCCCCGAGGAACTGCACAGATGAAGCGTAATGGCAGGATAGCTTCATCTGTGTGTGTGTGTGCCTGCTGGGCAGCTGCACGTCATACACGCCTGGCCCCAGCAGGGGGCAGCCTGCCTCTCCGCCCGTGTCCTGTTTCCTGTTGCATCCAACAACACAAAAAAAAAAAAAAAAACAGTCTGACTAAGACTGGCTGCGGGAAGTATGGAGATCACGGCGACGTCACATGGGGATGGGTGATGGGGGGGGGCATTTTTATTTTTGGACGAGAGTGGAAACTCGTGTAACGGAAGCAGTGAAGAGGAACAAAAAGCAAGACGGCCATCTGGGCAAAGAGATTCCCGAAAAGCCGGCGAGCTCGGGGCCCTGCCGGCCTGTGGCCGTGTGCCAGCCTGTTTACCGCAGGACGAGGAGAGAGAGACCGCTGTGCAGGGCGGATAAGGAAAGGCGGCTCTGCTCACGCTGACGGGCAGCTGACTCACGCCCACGGGACGGACAGAAGGTGGCCCCAGCCTGCCTCACACCCACCTGTTTTCCGTCACTCGGCACCCGAATCCAAAACGGCCTCCTCAGGTTAGCCGTGATCTCACACGAATCTGCGAGCGCGGAGCAGCAAAGCTATACCATCGGCCCATCGGGGGAGTAGCTGACAGTCAGAAACTCGGGGCCCCCCTGACGAAATGTCCCCTTGGGCCCCCTAAATCATTTTATTTTACGTAAGGTGCCAGCCCCCTGAACCAACCTGGGTGTCTGTGCCCCTCCTGGGACTCTCCCTGGCTGCGCGGCTGCCTGGCTGCGCGACTGCCTGGCTGCGCGGCTGCGCAGTGCATCTCCCTGTGGCTATCCCTGCTTTCCTGACTCAGACTCCCGGTACACTGTCCACCCGCCAGCCTGCCTTCCACATTACAGCCTTACAGCCAGACACTCTCCCTCAGATGTCTTTTCTGCTGCTCCTGTGTATCTCATGTCCCCGTAGCCTGTCTCCACATCCAAGCGATGGTTCTACAACCTGCAGTACGCTGGTATCCTCATGTGACAGCCCTACTGAGCCATGCCAAGCTCTCTGCAAGGCAGCCTGACCTTTCAGCCCTGCTGCACAAATGGAACCAGGATCAGAGGCTGCCCCCGCTTGCTGATTGGCTAAACAGCCACGCTACACGATTTGGGAAAATACTATGACATCATACACTTGGCGTTGTGGTGCAGAAGCACGCTTTGTACAGTGCTGTTCACGAGATTCTATGGTTTCCAGTTTTTTCCAGTACACTGTGCAAAAGCTAAGTACTGGAGGATTAAGTATATTAGTGTGGCTGCTGATGGCCATTCGAGCAGATCCACACACACACACACACACACACACACACACACACACACACACACACACACACACACACACACACACACACACACACACACACACACACACACCATTTCCCATTGCCCCCCCCCCTCCCATAACCACACAGGGCAGTGGCCAGTGAAGTCGCCCCATTATCGAAGTTTCCGCAGGTTCAAACTGTGTGCTATCGCCCCCTACAGATTACCCACACAAGTACGGGCCGCAGGGGGGGTGTGCGGACCACTCCGTGTTCGAGAGGATGCGGAAGTACCAGGGTTCTGCTATGGAGGAGCCAGCAAAGGTACCGACCTACAAACGACTTTCACTGACACACATTAACCATAGCGACCCCCCTCCCCCCACAGGAGAAATACACATCTCTCACCACAGCGCGAGTCCCCTATCACCTGGGTTGCTTGACGAGCGGTAAAAAATCATAATGAAAACCTGCAATGTTAAGGGGTCAGGATATTACTTAGGGGGGAAATTTGAGCAAGGCAGCCCTGAGCTGCTCCGCGCTTAACATGCGTCTATAACGTCAATCACACTGTTCCTTCTGGTGCCCTGACGTGCTGTATGTCTCAGACCACACCCGGGACCCTGGCCTGCAGTGTCACTGACATTATGCTCGGTATTATGGCAGTTACAGATGCAGGGAGTCGTCTTTGTTCTCAGGCCTTGTACAAAGGCTGGGCGAGGAACTCGCAATTTCAGAAACCTTTGCCCAAAAACAAAGGGTGGAAGGGCCAAGCTTGGTGGCTTCTCCTGGAAGCAAGGTTGCCGTTCCGCACCTGACTGCCGCCCGGGACCCATCGTCCATAAAGATCCTCACCTACACAAATGACTGTGTTCTGTGCTGGTAGCAAAAATGTGTTTATGTGGAATTCAGCTCATAAAGCCCTGGGATTTCAGAGGTTATTTGCCTTCCTGAGCCTCCGTCCTGTAAGGCTGTAGAGATGGATTTTAACATTTTATTTACATTTTAATCCTGAGTACCGAGCACCGGCACACAGCAGCAGGGACCCCGAACTTCACACGCATCGCTGCAGCCGCTCACACTCTCGCCATATTTTCATGACTGACTGGTATCCGCTGAGGTGACACTACAGCCCAAATGAAAGACGAGACTGCCCCCTGCAGGAGGACGACAAAGCGAGAGAGGAGGGGGGTCAGGCTGCGGGGACCGAGCTGCTCAGGAAACGGCGAGCCGCGCAGGTGGAGAAGAACACCTGTCAGCTCTTCATCCAGACCGACCACCTCTTCTACAAGTACTACGGTACCAGGGAGGCCGTGATTGCACAGGTAGGGCATGGCAGGTGTGGGGGCGGGGCTGCTCGTCCGTTACCATGGCAGCCATAGAGCTGTTTGGCATGAGGTGGCTTATGGGTGAATAAGTACGGATTTCACCAGCTGAAAAATGTATGGTGGTACAACCAAAAGAAAATCTTATTTTACAGTTATTTTTTCCACATGGAAACCTTCATAAAGTAACCATGTAAGTGACTACAATACATCATACCTTGATAAAATAACCACGCTTACAGAGCGTCAGGCCTTCATAAAGTAACTGCGTGTCTACAGTACATCAGACACTATTTATTCCTATTTGTCTGTCATTTGGTAGTAATATTAATCATGATTATACTACCTGATATTTCAAACTCATTTCAAATTAAAGTCACCTGCAGAAACTTTTGTCCTAGATATGAAGTTTATATACACAATGAAGAAAATATTTTTATCATATTATAATATTTTCATGGTTTTCCACGTGTTGCGTCCTCTGCCACGGAAACTGTGCAAACCTGACCATGAACTTAAAATTGACAAAAAATTGGGCAATTCAGTATTTCAGATGGATCTACTGACCTTTTTCCTGCACCGTAACATCCACTACACTGTTTTCCAAAATGACTATTAAATTAATGACCACTTTTTCCCAGTTTTGCCGTCTGACATTTGAGATAATGTAATTTTATGGACAAATGTTTTTCAATTATCTTAATGGATTTAAGATAATGGATTCTGTGCGTTTTCTCATTTAAAATGTTTAGAACATAGAATGATACCTAACCAATGAACTACCAGTTTTAACCTCCTACTCATTTGTTCGAGCAGTTACACCACCTGACTTTTTTGGAAAAAAAATATGTATTGAAGATATATTCACATTAAAGAGGTTTCATACAGTAATGTTTTGCAGGAAGGATAGTGAAGGATCTTTAAAATATAATAATGGACTCAGACATGTATGTTGCCTGTGTTCACTTGCCGCTTTGATTGAACACGACGTACCGTTTCTGTGATCTTCACCTCAGATCTCCAGCCACGTTAAGGCCATCGACTCCATTTACCAAAGCACTGACTTCCAAGGTATTCGGAACATCAGCTTCATGGTGAAGAGGATCCGGGTGAGTCCTGAGCCTGAGGAGGCCTGTGCGCTCCTGAGCCCCTCAGATTCAGTTAACCTAGCGGATGACAATTTTGGAAACAACTCTTAAATATCACAGTGTTCAAGACTATGATGCAGGTACTACTTATGCTGGGTAATATAAATACTGCTCTTCCATGTCGGTTGTTGATGTGCTGAACGTGTTATTTTTTTTACTTGGGTAAGTCTCTTTGGACATTTGCTCTTACACTGTAAATCTAATGTAAACTGGGCGGCTCGCTGTTCATTCTGCACTAGTTCTTCTTTGGCTGAAAACAGCTCACTGTGAAAGCAGCCGTCTCCTGGCTATTTGCTGGAGAAGGCTCACCTCCATGCCGCGGGTTGGCCCTCGTGCCCTGGCCTCACGCAGCTCACCAACCTCCTCTTTCACTGACTAAACCACACACTCCAGGTCAACACCACGGTTGATGAACGGGACCGGACCAATCCCTTCCGCTTTGCCAACATTGGGGTGGAGAAGTTCCTGGAGCTGAACTCGGAGCAAAACCACGATGACTACTGCCTGGCCTACGTCTTCACGGACCGCGACTTTGACGACGGGGTGCTTGGTCTGGCCTGGGTGGGGGCCCCTGCAGGTGTGTGCTTCATAGACACTCACATCGAGCGCCTACCTAACAACTGCTAGAAGCTGTGGTGTAGCAAGTACCCGCCCACCTTACATGGCTCAGAGACCAGCTGCCCACACAGTGCCAGGGTCTCAGACCTCGGCCTCCACGCAGACCTGGAAGGCTGCTCACCTCAAGCTACTAGTGCAGGGAAGTCTGGAAGGCAGCCATGATTAAATGCCAGGAGTGTAACACTGGTTTACAGGGAGGCATCAGCTTAGTAAGAGAAGAAAGCAGTTGGCAGAGAGTGAGGACCGTGTGGGTCACCGGAGGAGAAACTAACATGGTGAGTTAGCAACAAGTGGCGATGGATAGATCGTGGAAGAGTATGGGATGAGTAAGGGTAGTACTTCAGTCACCCTGAAGACCGCAGGTCATGACAAATCCAGCTCCTTCTCAACAGCGCCATCTGTTGCCTCATTCATGTGCTCACAGGCAGCTCGGGGGGCATTTGTGAGAAGAGCAAGCTGTACTCAGACGGCAAGAAGAAGTCGCTGAACACCGGCATCATCACCGTGCAGAATTACGCCTCCCACGTGCCGCCTAAGGTCTCTCACATCACCTTTGCCCATGAGGTCGGGCACAACTTCGGTTCCCCGGTGAGCAGAGGATGTGTTTCGCTGGTTCCCCGGAGGTGCTCCCTCAGACTTACAGATGACCTCCAAAGCAAACTGCTTTTCTAATTTAAGTCCTAACTGTTCTTAGCAAAAACCTACACAGCTTTTCACTTGATGTGGGTTAGAGAGCTTTAGACAGCAATTTAGACTATGCGTCACTTCGAGGTCTGAGAGACATTAAAAGATAAGCCTCAATTTGGAATGCAGTATCTAAGCACTCGGCTTGAAGGACCAGACATGCTGAAGAAGAGATGTCCAGATCTCTTGGAAGCATTCGAGTCGTTTCAAACCCCGCTCTCTCCCCCCCCCCCCCCCTTGCCCCCCACAGCACGACTCTGGTACAGAGTGTACACCAGGGGAATCCAAGAGCCAAGACCTGAAGGAGAAAGGGAACTATATCATGTACGCCAGAGCCACGTCTGGGGACAAGCTTCACAACAACAAGTTCTCCATCTGCAGTGTGCGCAACATCAGCCAGGTTCTGGAGAAGAAGCGAGCCAGCTGCTTCGTGGGTGAGCGTCCAGGGGGTGTAGCAAAGGCACTTGATATGGCCTGTGATGGGGGAGGGCGTGTGCTGGCGTATAAGTGATGGGTGCGACCAGCGGGCTCAGCCTCTCTCTTGCGGGCCCCCAGAGTCGGGCCAGCCCATCTGCGGGAACGGCCTGGTGGAGGCGGGCGAGCAGTGCGACTGCGGCTACAGTGACCAGTGCAAGGAGCAGTGTTGCTACGACGCCAACCAGCCGGACAACCTGAAGTGCAAGCTGAAGCCAGGGAAAGTCTGCAGGTAATTCAGTGCCAAAGGTCTTGTATTTGGGTTGGTTACTTATGGTTAACGTTAGGCATGAGTAGAGGTTAAAGGTGTCGTGATTGGCATTAGGGTTTTTCCTATAGAAATGAAAGGATGGTCCCCATTTAGATAGGTACACCAACGTGTGTGTGTGTGTGTGAGAAGTCGGTAGACCTATAACCTCCTGTGGGGTTCTTTCTGCTCGCAGCACCAGCCAGGGCCCCTGCTGTACCCCCGAGTGTACCTACAAAACCCGCAACGATAAGTGCCGTGAGGAGTCGGAATGCGCCCACCAGGGCATGTGCAGCGGGGGCTCCGCCAACTGCCCCGCCTCCGAGCCCAAAGCCAACTTCACCGCCTGCCACGGGGACACACAAGTCTGCCTCAACGGGGTGAGGCCCCAGGCTGGGGAGTGGGGGGGCTCCCTCTATGGGCAGACTGCGATAATGATATGCTGGCTGCTCTCCCTTAGTGTGTTTTGTTTCCTGGGGGTGGGTGAGTGAGGGAGTCTGGGAGAGAAAAAGATAAAATGCACAAGTTGTGGGATAAGCTGAAGCTGCTCCCCCCGCCCCCAAATCCCCCCCCCCCCCCCCCGCACAGGGCTGCTCAGGCTCCATCTGCGAGAAGTACGGCCTGGAGGTGTGCACCTGCGCCAGCGTGGACGGCAAGGACGAGACGGAGCTGTGCCACGTCTGCTGCATGGAGAGAAGTGAGCCATGGCCTCCCCCCACATTACAGCTCACACCCTCACACAAGATGAGCCCCCCCGGCACAAATAACCTGCCGGTTTACACCTTCACTATATACATCTTCAACACAAGGAATGTCTTTTTATGATTGTAAACACTTGAACCAACCCAATGACAAAATGCCGATAAAATTACTCTGCGCCTGTTGGTCCCACCACGCCATGACGGTCCAGTCTCTCTCCATTCCCCCTCACAGTGAAGCCTAACACTTGCAGCAGCACTGGGTCCGAACTCTGGAACCGCTTCTTCAACAAGAAGGTCACCACTCTGCAGCCGGGCTCGCCGTGTAACGACTTCCGCGGCTACTGCGACGTCTTCATGAAATGCCGCCTGGTGGACGCCGACGGGCCGCTGGCCAGGCTCAAGAAGGCCATCTTCAACCCGGAGCTCTACGAGAACATCGCCGAGTGGATTGTGGTGAGTACACCTGGACTCGGGCTCCAGAACCGGACCCAGTAACGGCACAGTAGCCTAACTGGATATAGAAACTGTTCTAGGATACTTTTGGTGCCGTCGGAAGTCGATTTGCTGTGTGATCACTGTGTGTGTGTGTGTGTGATATAGGCACACTGGTGGGCGGTGTTGTTGATGGGCATCGCTCTCATCATGCTGATGGCCGGCTTCATTAAGATCTGCAGCGTCCACACGCCAAGCAGCAACCCCAAGCTGCCGCCACCCAAACCCCTGCCAGGTACGTCTGCGCGCACACATGCGAGCCAGTGGCTGTGTGCTTGGTGGTGCTGTGCTGATGACCTCTCTGCTGCCCCCTGCAGGCACGCTGAAGAGGAGGCGACCGCAGCACACACAGCCCCAGCCTCAGCCCCAGCGCCACCATCGGCAGCCCAGAGAGAACTACCAGATGGGTCAGATGAGGCGCTGAGGCGGCCGCCCTGTGCCTTGGTTCTACCTAGTGCCTACAGCAGGAAAACGTCACTCCAAAGAGTCACCAGTTCCAGCCAGTCATCGTCCCCCCGCGCCTGGACCCCACTGCACCCTCACTCTCTAAGCAAAGCCCACAACTCAACCCCTACGTCCCATTTCCACCTAAACAATGAAGGATTCGGAATCAGAGTGGTTCCTGGACACCGGGGGGGGGGGGGGGGGGGGGCAGACCTTTTTTTAACCGCTCTCTTCCAAACAGCGAGATGGATGAGAACCTAAACTCGTGTATGATTTGATTTTCCCCACTTACGTTTAATTTCTCCTCCCTGTAATTTATTTTTTTACGGAATTCCCCCGAATCCGGGTCACGGTTTTACTTCTATTTTTTGTTAATGGCGTAACGTCCCAGACAGCGCAGAATGCAGGCAACGAGGGTGTATTTTTTTTTTGCTGCCAACCGAGGCCTGGGATTGGAGGGGACCTGCAGCTGGACGTGACTGGATAGCCAATGTAATTAACGTTTGTTAGAGACCAACGACCACATGAAATCCAGGCTTCTTTCTAACACGGATGCTCACCGATCTTCTGTGTGCAATTGTACAGATTGGCAATATGGACTTTTTTTCCCTCGTTGTATCATAAGAAGAAAAAACAGGCTTTCTCTGCTGTTTGGAGATGATTAACTGTTTTAAATGTCACTCTCAGGATTCGAAAAAAGGATGCGAAATGGGGCGTTTGAGGAACCAGAACCAGGGTCTCCTGGGAGTCCATGGGTGCAGAATCGGAGGGAGAACGTCCTGTTGTATGTCACATGTCAGCATCCTGCAGTCGCTGGGCTCTGAATCCCTTTCATTTTGAAATAAAGGTAAAATGTTAGTAACAGATAGGAGCCTTTCTTTGGCCAAGTGGAAAGGTTCAGTTTTGAAGGTTTTTTGCGACTTTCACCTTTAAAACGTATAACTTTGCGTGTAGATTGATGTGGTTTCTGGAGAAGCTCATTGTAAGCCAGCCGTTCTCTGGCAGACAGTGGTTTTTACCATAATTGATGTGTTTGTTTTGCACCTTGAATATTACTTTTACTCTTAACACAACACGAAAGTCTTGTCAGTAAATAAATAGCCACTATATACAGCTGCGTGATGATGACATCATCTCTTAATCAGTCTGACTGCATTGGGGGTTGGGGGGGGGGAGGATTCAGATCATGTGAAGTAATCTTCTGGGACCTGACTAAGTATGTTGCTAATGGGTGAATGCAAGAAGGATAGCGGGGGGAGGGGGGGCCAGGGGGTGTTGCATCAGCGATGATGGGCAAACATTTCGCTGAGAGTCAGAAAATGTCAGTATTGTCTTCCCTCTGTACAAACCAAGACTGACCAATTTCCTGCTTCAAATGAAAACTGGACACAGTTTAATCTCTGTGACCCCCCCCCCCCCCCCATGCTGTGTGTCACACAGCTTGCTGCTTAGTTACCGAGAACAAACAGAGTATTTAGGTTTTTTTTTTTTTTTAAAGACATACATAAAGAGCAAAAAACCAGAGACATTTCTAACACTTCCTTTTTGAGCTTTTAATTCCCCTCTCCATATGGAGATAGAGCAGGTAGGCGGTACCGGACTCAGCTGTGATTGGCTGCGGAGTCCGTGAGAAGGGTGGTGCGCCTATAGCCAGCATCCCTCCTGCCTGAACCACCCAATCAGCTTCACTGTATTCATGTATGATAGCTGGAGAATGTACCTTTCTCTCGATGACATTCAGACACGTGTTCTAACACACAGGTCATACACTCGGGGCTTACTGGAATATTCCAGAGAGAACTTCATTACATCCTTCTGTGGTCAACAAAGATAATGTAACACATGCTCCCATAGTTCAAAATGGAATTATTTTATTGTGCAAGTTGGCATGGTGGTTTGTTGCTGGAAAATATATATTTTTTCCTCTTCACCTTTATCGAGATGTGATAGCCTTCAAATTTTTTTTTCCTCATTAATGTATTTGTTAATCTGTGGTATGATCTGGGCCAGTGGAAATGACCTGTTTTCTCCCAAGTCTCAGTAAGTCTTTGGAAAAAAGTGCACTGAAATGTCCCATGTTAGCTGAAGTATGGTATCTGCTAAGCTGAAAATGACATTAAGACAAGGTCCAGTACTACTGTCTGATTTTAATGTCCGCTGTGTTTTATACAGTATCTGTAATTTTCTGTTTTGTTCACTTGGAAAATTTTTACTAAAAATTGCAAAAGGTATTGTGCAAAGATGTAATTTTTTTGAAGTACTTGAAATGCATTAATAAAAATAGAAATGGACAAAGAATTCCGACAAACTTAAATTGCCCTGAAATGGCGTTAATTCAATGTGAAGGCGTTTGCCGTCTACAGCGCCCTCTGGCGGACGAGATATAGCTGGAATTAGGTGTCCTCAGTCTGGTAAAAAGGAATTGGCTGGTTTTCATCTGAACTCTTGATAAATAATTGTCAGTATTTTAACAAGAACTGGCCCGGCATTGTGTACGTCATACAAATACACTACAAACTGAAAATCGCTGAATAACACCACAAAATTAAAGGACATGCATTCCCCATCTCATTAGTTCCCATTTACCCGACGAATAGGAGGTAGAATAGCTTGCATTGATTGTATATTAAACAATTCGCGACAATCAACATCATTACATCTTTCTTTGGAGAATGTAAAACATGTATTAAATGTTTGTCTTAATGCGTTGTTTCTAAGTAAGCCGGGTAACATTTTCAACAAACATCCTTAGAATCCCACATTTCTCCGGATGCGTACCAAGCCAAACATTAGTTTTCATTGTACCTTCTTCGTAGACGGAAGCTGTCCGTTTTTTAACTCCCACTGACCACTCATTGTTTGAACACATCGCTTTTAACCACAAACAGCATTTTCTGTATTTTTTCCCCCCAATTTTACACTGGAAAATTCTTAAAGTTCCTCAAATCGCAGTATTTTCAAAAGTCTATTAAACCTGGTTTGGGTTAACCGGCCAACACAATCCTACGCGTCCACCTCAAAGAAATGCAGCCCTTTAGAATCTGGGATTACAAATATTTCACTGAGATTTTCCTACTCCTGATATGAATGTCTTAAAACAGTAAAGATCCTACCTTTATTTGGCCATTTAGTTTTATAGCATTTGCACGCCTCCCTGACGCAGCCGCTCCGCGTCCCGGTTCAGGTGCGTCTTCATGCCGGCTGTAGATGGTCCTGAGTCCTGACATTTACCTCGGTTTACTACACAAAACAACACTCTTTACACTTAAGAGTTGTGTTGCTGTTTCAATACTACATGCAGATTCTGCTACGTCATTTTAACCATGATTTATTCCCAAATGCACTCCGCAGTGTCACGTAAACCCTGTGTGGGTGCAGCCGCTGGCAATCGGCGTTTCAGAGGTATAAATCTGACTAGTTGGTGTAGCTGGAATTAGGTGTTAGTATATCCGACGCTAACTACGCAACATTTATCCAGGCGTGGCTGTTGGGTAACGATGGACGCGGTTAATATCGTCCTTAATGGAATGGGGTCGCGGCAAAGAGCCGGTGTTAACACCGGCATGTACCCGTGAGTCACAGGGCACAGGGCAACAGCGGCTTTGTACTGCGTGAACTAAAGCGTAATGAAAATAAGATATGAAACCTACTTATGATGGGATTTTAGACAAAACATTCAAGAACTTGAGTTTTTATTTTTTGACAAATCACCTTTAAATAATTTATGGTCTGTCTCTATATCTATATAACAGGAACTTTCTGGTTAATATGTATTAAGCCTGAATTATGTAACAGGTTACGTGATGAACCGAGAAACTTAAGTGAAGGCTGCGCTGCAGGACGGCCGACGCCGCGCAGCTTGCGATAACCATCCAGCAAGTTCCGTGCCTTTGTCTTCCTCGGCATGCTGAATGCTTCGAGTCAAAGTACACGCCATGCATCCTTAGTCTGAATCTCGAAACTAAATTCATACAAATACGAGGCCCTAGATTAATTTGATGGAAGGGGAGTTTGGCTGTTAGTATTCAGCAGCTGCTTTGCAGGACAAATGGAAGCTCCTGTAAGTTTCTCAGCCGTGGGTTCTTAGCCTTCCTAGGCAAATTCTGCAAAGCGTAATATATAATTCAAGTCTGTTTAAAATGCAAAATCCCAGAAGCACATTTATTAATTTATAACACTGGCATGTTACGTGGCATTTGAAAACATGGATAGGCGCCAGAAGACTTAAATTTAGGCACAGGATCTCACAGATTTTGCGAGGACGTCGCACCCAAGGGCTCGTCTTGTCATTACCGGTGTTTTGTGCGTTTTGCATCCGCAATTTTGCATTGGTACGTGAGTCAGAGTGCGGAGCAGCTGGGCCCACGTGCTGGTCCCGCGTGCGGCTCCGCTGCGGTCAGCTGGGCCCGCGTGCTGCTTCCGCGTGCGGCTCCGCTGCGGTCAGCTGGGCGTTCGCTTGGCGCGCGCCTTCTGCCCCCTTTGCTCACAGCGCACAAATACTTTCTCCTGGGACGGGGGGATGTGAATCACATCGTTCGTCTCAGCGCAGAATGATGTCCTGAAAAAATGATTTTAAACAGCGCCAGACAGCTTTTGCAGTTTATTGCGGCTAACATTTAACGTGATATTCAATTAAGGGTAACTTTGCAATCATTATTTTTTAAATGTGATTTTACATTTTATCTTTTTATGTACCATACATTACTTTCCCCAAAGTACTCAAACTTATGTGGTAGAATTCTGGGTACATTTAGATACTAAATTTTAATATTGTATGTTCGATCTACTAACATAACACAGTATAACTTCAACGAAACAATTTCATAGCCATTTTTGAAAGTATTACTCAATATTCTTTATGATCCCTATGTAATTCGTACGGCTCCTATATACACACATGAGTCGAACGTGGGGGATGACTGCAAGGTTAATTTCTATAATCTTCATGATGTAATCTCCCTGCATGACGTGATTGTCAGGAGAATTACCTACAGAACACACACGTTTTCAGGGAGATGCCAATCTGAATTCCGCATGGTTTGCGGAGTCGAACTGCTATTCTGACTATATCGCTCTTTGAACATTGTCACCGCAATTCCGCATTGATATTCGTCGGTGTGAACACTAGGGGGCGATGAATGAACACGTTACAGGTGCACTCCTGCACTTCGCGATATTCTCTCGGAAAAAAGAGAAGCAGAGGACAATAGTAATCCCACACTGGGATCAGAAATGAAGACACATTAACGGTATTTATGAGATATTACACTTCAGTAGGAATGCACAGAATATTAGCTAAACAAATGTAAAGACTTCAAGTAAGAATTTTGTGCCAAGCATGACGTGCTGGAGTGTGTTGTTTTAATAATAATTTAACTGTGTTGTGTAGCTAATGCCAATGCTTGTGTCCGGAAGGAGCCTCCATAGATCCCAGTATGCCCGGCCCCCGTATCGCCGTGTTGTGTTTGTTGAGTGAGAACCCCCAGTGCCAAAGCACAGGCTGACAGACCC
The DNA here is from genome assembly GCF_023856365.1 of Brienomyrus brachyistius. Taxonomy (NCBI): domain Eukaryota; kingdom Metazoa; phylum Chordata; class Actinopteri; order Osteoglossiformes; family Mormyridae; genus Brienomyrus; species Brienomyrus brachyistius. Next base: position 16,160,082 of record NC_064545.1, read on the forward strand.
CGACGTCTGACCTTTGTCATTAAATGCCACCTGGCTTCCTTTCTTACTGCGGTTTTCTGACCAAGCAGTTTGTAATCACTCAGCTGACTGGTCCTGGGGCTTCAGAATTCTGGGTCACCGTCGTCAAATGACCGAAGGCCGTGTTCCGAACATGGTGTAACTGTGTGCTTTTGTCCCTGAGACGCTTGGCTGCCTGCCTCCCAGTCTAAATCACTGCATCGCTCAGCCCAAAGGAAATGACTGAAGGAGTAACCCGGACTAACAGGCTGACATTCAGTCCACTAAGCACGGTACTACCTGTATCTTTAAACAGCTAAAAGAATGAAATGTTGAGCATAACGGAAGTCCTGCACTAGCATGCCAGCTATGATTAAAGCGTACGGCGTGGCTGCCTACTTCGTCTGCGTCTCCCCCGCCTTGACGCGGATCTTGCCCACGGTCAGCTCCGGCCCCTTGCGCCGCAGGTGCCAAGGGATGATGGCCTGCATTTTGTTCCACATGTTCGCCCACACGGCACTGCCCTCCCAGCGGAACCCGAGCATCATCAACTCGCCGATGTCCTTGTCCAGTGTGATCAGGAATGTGTACGTCTTGTTTCCTGAGATCTCCTCGATACTGGGAGACATGGGAGACACAGACCAGTTCAGCATCTTGACAGTTGTTAGCCATGTGTGAAGGGTAAGACCCCCCATATCCTAAATTAGTACGAGGTTTTAAAAGGGCAGGATCCTTGATCTGTGGAGATCTGTGCTCGGTTTGTGACCAGGCACAGCACCTGCTCCCTTTGCTATACTTTAACAAGCTCAGTACTTGCAATGATCCCGCTTAGCACATAACACAAACGGACACTGGTGTCCCGATACTGCCCATTCACAGCGAATTAGGGATTCCGAAACTGTACAGAGCGGGAATAACGTATTCTGCGTGAGATAAAACACGCCTCTGCGCCACAGGCTCCGATCGTCTGGTTATTAATGGATGGGAGTTGGGCCTTGGGAGCGCACTGTGCATTAGTGACCTCCGTCGCATTCCTCAGCTGAGAGCGGCCCAGTGCTACGAAACAGCCGCCAAGTGCTCACAACGTGATGGGCAGATTCTCGCTCGCTTCCTTGGTCCCAGTGAGGGAGATGGTGAGGGATGGCTCGATGCGCTCGATCTGGTTGATGAATTGGATCTTGAATTGATAGTGATAAACTGCAGGAAGGTAGAGGATATTTGAGTTACGCTACCCATCCGAGCACGGTAAGATATGTTAGTGTGCGGCTGAGGATCTAGGCCACTTCCATGGGCGCGCTGACCTTTGTAGGGCATGCGCGAGCGCGTCTTCAAATAGAGGCGCCGGCTGCCGCGGCCCGTGCGCATCTTCCGGATGTTGTAGCCCAGCGTGTTGCAGCGGTTCTTGCGGCAGTCCAGGCACATGCCCTTGTTGAAGGAGCTGTCGTCAGGGCAGCGGTAGGCTGTGCTCTGCATGTCCTCGTTCAGCAGGGAGTCGATAAAGAGATGGACGGCCCGCTCGTGGGCGCACTTCATGGTCTGCTGAAAACCTATCCGGAAAAGGGAAAGATGGGGGCGCAAAATCCACCTCCGAGCTGAAATACGTCGTTCTCAGGAAAGAAATTGCTACAGAAACGGATGCCTGAAGTGACTCTTTTAGAAACGTCATCTTTGCCTATTTTATTCTGGATTTTAGTTCTTTTTAACTGTCCGCTACACTTAACTAGCTGCCGTGCCCTTGGTAAATGTCAGCGAGCATTAATCACATATTCTGCTCCAATATACGCTGTTTGCTAATGACTAATAGTCAAGCTGTCTGTCACACTGTACCATGCGCAGATCCAAGGAGCGGTGCTGCCTCACTGCGCGTGACTCGCAGCAAATACTCTCGACCTGGGGGACACTCGGGGCTTCAGAAAGCCAGAGCCCTGGCTAATGTGAGCTATTAATGGCGAGACTTAAATGTGACCTGATACACAGTGTACACTTTGTATAAATCTGTAGACATGTACTTCAAAAGTATGTTTAAAAAACTTCAAGATTCATAAATGACTCAAAACAAGAGTCCATTGCATATAAATGACTTGAGGTGAATTATTATTTTTTATACAAAGTTGTACAAATATAAATATAGTGACACTGCGAAGGTGACACTGACTGCAAAGGTGACACTGCAAAGGTGACACTGTGAAGGCGAGACTGACTGCAAAGATGACACTAACTGCAAAGGTGACACTGTGAAGGTGAGACTGACTTCGAAGGTGACACTGCAAAGGCGAGACTGACTGCAAAGGTGACACTGACTGCGAAGGTGACACTGTGAAAGTAACAGTCACTGCAAAGGTGACACTGCAGGTGACACTGACTGCGAAGGTAACACTGCAAAGGTGACACTGAAATAGTGGCAGTGAGAGCATAATAAATGATAAATAAGGAGCCATGACAAGCACAGTGGTTCACATCTAATCAGCATCTGTACACGTTTCACACTCTTATTGCCTTCAGGATCTCATCTGCACACTGCCGAAGCTGTCAGCTCCACACCTGTGGACGCTACACTTCATTTATCTGTCTACATGTGAGTTTATTATTTGCACATCTTTATTAGTGTTTTACTAACTGTATATTACTTTTATTCTATTTATTAATTTTTATACTTTGGTTTCCATTTTATGTTTAATTGTATGTTTAATTGTTTATGTCATGCCACCACCTTCACCAAACAAATTCTTTGGACTTGGCGAATATTCTTGTTCTGAAACTGGACATGTAGCCAGACAGCCTGTAGCTGCTTTAACAGGGCACCGAACTGACAGTGTTTAATGCTGATAACGATATTCGGGAACGTCAAAACCAGCCTGCGCCGCCCTTTAGGGGACAGAGAGTAATACAAGCAGGGGTATAATGTGTTTGCATTCAGCTACGCTTTTCATTTTCTTTTCCTGCACTACGCCTCAGTTGACGCAGGGCTGTGTCTCACTGAGATGTGGCCGTACCCCGAGGTACGATCACAACAATGCAGAGTTGAGACATCCAGATAATTAGCATGGCCATATGACAGCTGCATTAATGTGCTTCTGCCTGACTGCCAGAGCCCCAGATCTGACTGACAGTCTTACTCACAGCCTCATTTCACAGGCAACTATTCGTCCTTGTATCTGCAGCACACGTGTACCAGGGCGATGCCGAAAACGAAGACGCGGAGCAGGAGGAGGCCTGTGGATGGCGTCAGGGAATGCTGAGGCCCCCAGGAAAAACAAACGGATTCTTCTGCAAATCAAGCCTGAACTTTCATTGGAAGCACCAGCGACTAGACTGAGGCCGACTAGATCAAACATTATTTTTCGACATACTAGGAGAAGATTGGACACTGTGGAAGGACAATGAGCAACAAGGTGTCTGACAATCTGTCTGACCTGAATGTCCCTTTGGACACAAGTGTCTACCAAGTAAATGTAATAAGAGGTGCTTTAGTGATCCCTGTGGGGAAATTCTGTAGGTGAGAGCAAGCTGGCCGTGAAAGGCAGCCACAGCAGCGACCAGGGAGCTGGGGATTAAGGGCCTTGCTCAAGGGCCCGCAGATGTACCGAGGCCGGGCTCAAACCAGCAACCTTCCAAGCACAGGCACATTAAATATATTAGCGTGTAACTTCCTTAGCGTGGTTTACAAAGAAAGCAGACACAGGCTGAGAAAGTAACGCTGAACATCTCACAATGAATGGGAAAGGGAGCAGATAATGAACATGCAGTGAGCCGGCCGCCGTCACTGTACGTACCCAGCAGCCCGTACTGGGTCAGATGCTCGTAGAGGTTCTGGATGTGGCAGCCAGGTTGGAAGGTGCCACCGTTGGGGTAGAAATCAAAGTGAGCCACAGGCTGCTTGATGCCCACACTGAGCCCCATGTGCTCCTGGGTGAAGGTGTGGATGGCGTCCACAAAGTTGGCATCATCCGGTGACAGCCTGTCTGTGTAGGACATGCCCTCGAAGAGCGGACCAGCGGGGTCCAGGCCTGGGGGGTCAGCGAGAAACGGAGAGAGCATGAGTCAGCCCTGCAACATCAGTACGGCATCTGCAAGGCAGGGCACGGTGGGCAAATACTGACGCAAGTGAATAGCTTTGAAAATCAGAGCTGGCTTCTACATGTGGAATGTCAAGGGAATACAAGACAATTTTATCGAGCTAAATGCCACAAATTGACAGGTACCTAGATGATAGTCTGCGTCTTGTACGATGGCACTAATATTTTATATACTTATTGTCTGAAAGTTTAGTTATGGGATCAAAAACCGCTGCACAATAAAACAATTAAAATGGGAAATATCATTTAACAGAACTTTAAAATGCTCAGAAAGGTGAAACAATCAGATGTTATTTGGCAGCTGTACTACTGCTTCTTGCAACTTTTTTTTTTTTTTTGTCTTTTGTACAAATAATCTTCTGGAAAACACACTCTGCTATCTTGCACAAAAAGATCAAAGAACATGCTCTGCTTTTAATCCTGAGGCTTCTGCTGGACCTGCCCCTCGCGTTTGATTGGTTAGGATACATCATCAGATAATATGACCACGAGGAGGGGGAGGGGCAAAAGTGAGCTCACTTTTAAGATTTGCACGGAAGATAAATCTATTATAATCATGGAAATTCATTCTAAGGGACAGTTTGAAAACAAAAGACGCGCATTTCATATTCATTCTTCAAAAAAGTTCAAAACAGCACGTTTAAAACACCAGTCTGCACAAAAAACTCTGATAGATTCGGCTGGATGAGAGCTCCCTCACCTGTAATCCGCCCGACTTTTCTGAATCCCGTTAAGTAATTCCCTGTGAATCCTGCAACGTGAGCCCCCAGGCTGTACCCGATCATGTGCACCTTATCCGTGGTGAAGTTGGAACTTTCCTTAAAACCGAAGACAGACACATGAGCTGCAGTATAATTCTGTACGAGAGACACAGTTATGGATCTTCCAGGGTGACGTCATCACCACGACGTCGTTTGACTTTTTAATTACTGCTGATGAGGTACGGGTGGCTCTCCTCGGGTCGGCCCACTACCTCCAGCCATTCCAGCAGGTACGCCATCTCCTGACCCACTTGTCGCGTGTTCATGGCGGCGATCGGGTAGTGCTGCTGGGCCAGAGGGAGCCAGTCCCCGATCATCACGTTCACGTCCCTCAGTGTGGTCTTCAGGGCTGTCGCCAGGTTTGCCATCCATTTCTCTAACTTCCCATCCAGCTGGAATAAGAATCGTCACATTCAGCCCCCGACCACCCAAGGCCGACGTGCGCCATGCAAGTATAGCACCAGGGGCTTGTTTACATTAATACTAGAGAAAAAATCTACAGCCTTACATACATGCAGTTACATCTGTTGTTGATTATGGTTCATTAAGTTAGTTTGTTCTTTCCATTAAAGTGGCATCTTTTGATAGCACAGAGGCCCAAAGGAAATTGGGAAGCAGTCGTACCGACCACCCGTGGATGATGATGACCAGTGGGTGACTGGAGTTGAAACCACAGGAGTCCAGAGTTTGAGGCTGCAGTGCCTGGATGGCGCACAAATCTTCCAATGAGGCCCCTACGTGGAACATCCAGAACCTGGACACGGGCTCATAGGGGGTTTGCGGTTTGACAGGTCTGTGGGTCCCGGGGAACTCTGCCGAACAAACCCACAGTCATGCAAAATAAAATATCAAGGATAAAAAATAACAAAACACTAAACACAATGGTGCTCAGATTTGGCCATACAGCGCAAAGCAAAGGAGATGATGTGCCACTCTCCTGTCTCACTCTCCTATCTCATAGGGTGCCACTCTCCTGTCTCACAGGGTGCCACTCTCCTGTCTCACTCTCCTATCTCACAGGGTGCCACTCTCCTGTCTCACTCTCCTGTCTCACAGGGTGCCACTCTCCTGTCTCACTCTCCTGTCTCACAGGGTGCCACTCTCCTGTCTCACTCTCCTATCTCACAGGGTGCCACTCTCCTGTCTCACTCTCCTGTCTCACAGGGTGCCACTCTCCTGTCTCACTCTCCTGTCTCACAGGGTGCCACTCTCCTGTCTCACAGGGTGCCACTCTCCTGTCTCACTCTTCTGTCTCGCTCTCCTGCGCACCACGTAGTTCCAGATCTGTATCCCTCTGTCACTGATGTTGTCCTTGCAGGCCTTGGGGTACAGCCTGGATGGGATGCCAGTCCATCACAGGGCACTGGGCTGGGGTACAGCCATGATGGGATGCCAGTGCATCACAGGGCACTGGGTTGGGGTACAGCCTGGTTGGGATGTCAGTCCATCACAGGGCACAGGGCAGGGGTACAGCCTGGATGGGATGCCAGTCCGTCACAGGGCACTGGGCAGGGGTACAGCCTGGATGAGATGCCAGTCCATCACAGGGCACAGGGCACAAGGCAGGGGTACAGCCTGGATGAGATGCCAGTCCATCACAGGACTCACATTCCAAGGGATGTTCACAGATGCCCGGCAGTCTGAGTGAATGTCTTTGCATTGAGGGAAGGTCCGCAAATACCCAGACACACACACACACACACATCACATGGGGAGAACGTACAAACTCTCCACACACACACACACACACAAGGAAAATATAAATAAATTAACATAAATAAATGATCTTTTTATCTTTCCTTTATGAATTACACCGGGCCCTAAGACACCACATAATACACATCATAATATTAGTATTATTTTTTTAAGCACTTTAGCAAGATCTATGGTGGGGGGGTGGTTAAATTTATGAAGAGATTCAAACTCCAAGAAAAATAAAATTGCCAGTCCAAGAAAAATAAAATTAAACAGGATAACTCACCATTTTTTACTCCCCTTGTCCTCTTCGCGTCACACAGGTGATATAAGAGAATAAGGAGGAAGATCAAAACTTTCACAGCAGCCATGACGCCTCCCAAGACGCCCTCCTGAGATTCCTCTGGGAGTGAAAGGAGCCGAGGGAAAATGTCAGAGAGCTGTTACTGAGCTGATAACCCCCCAGGGGAGGCTAGTTTGGCTGAAGCTGAACTCGCCCTGGGAAAGGCTGCGAGCTGCCCAGAGGTGGCCACTGGGACGGGCAGCTAATCCTGATTGGCCACCGGGCAGCTCATCCTGATTGGCCACCGGGCAGCTCATCCTGATTGGCCACAGCCCTTGTTGGGTCACCTTGCGAAAGAATTATAGGAAAAAAGAGGCAGCAAAGTCGGACAATATTTATGTTTGTTTCTGGGCTAATGACCTTCAAAACTTAGTGTGTTTAGTCCTGAGAAAAAACAATCAGTGGATTCCCAGTGCTCCGTATACTGGGAAATCAGGTCAGCGTTTTTGCTGCGTTATTTCCTTTGCGTATGGAGTTCATTAAATTTGAAATTGTCTCAGTTTTCGGAGAAGCATCTGTTTTACAGTTCACAGTTATACCTGAGCCAATACTCCAACACCCAACCAAAGCAGAACTTCTCCGTCTCCAAACTGTTTTTCCTGGCTGGGGGGTCAGGTGCACCCTCTGCCCGGCACCTGGGACGAAATGCCCTTCCTTTGCAGGGCAGTCAGAGTCACCCATCAGCCTAACTGCAGGTCAATGAAACGCCAACAACTCAGGAAGAACATGCAAACTCCACACTCAAGGAGGTGCAATTCAAACGTCCAACAGGGACATGTGAGACAACAGTACTGTCCACTGGGCTGGGATTCCAGTGTCACAAAACACACTGCAAATGTCAAAAAGCAACAGAAAATCAAAAACGCATTTTATTGTGACATCTTTGAGAAATAAACCATCCTAAGTCAGCGTTCCTTCAGTAGACACACCCTTAATATGCAAGTTCAAAAACATCCGTAAATAGTATAATTTATTCTCTGGCTTTCGATGAAGCCAACAGCTGGTTAAAATTATTTAAAATATTATATTAAGATCACTATACAATAAATAGCTAGATATTAATCACTTGAAATACTGTCTGGCTCTATAGTGATTACTTTCTAACATTTTAGCTTCAGTTTTAACAATCTAATTGTGCAGCATATAATGAAATGTACAGTTTTGCTGACTGCCTTCTGTCCGTGACAGCGAGAGATGGTTCATGTCTTTGAATGGCCCTGAAAGGGGGTGTCCCTGTTCTCTGTGCCCCCAGAGAGGCACGTCCACATCTGGCATAAGCATCCATATGTGCTTCTTAAACTGAAAATATGTGCAATGCCAGTGAACAGGTTGGACTCACTTATCCATATGAAGGTTTATTTTCTATTCTCTACGTTTTAGGATATTTATAAAGACATTCGACCTGTAAAATAACACATATGGAATTATGCACTAAAAAAAGTATTCAACAAAAATTTTCAGCCCTGAAGACACAGTGTGGGATGTTTCTGTGAAAAGAATAATGTCTGATTTTAACACTGTAAGATTGTAAATATATATTTTTTATTTCCCATACCATTCAAATACAACTTTTAGTTATTCATCTAACTGATGAATAAGGCGCTTGGTTTTCCTCTGTGATTTCCGACCACAGTCCAAACAGATGAAATGTCCTAGCAGCTCTGGAATGCCCAGGATTTGTGTGTGTGAGTGTGTTAAAAAGTGAAACTTTAAATAAGCATTAATACGCCTTCCTATAATTCTACGGAAAATGATTAGTGAGGAAAGCAAATTTTAAATTATCCGCACAGTCCCATGGGAAATGCCACCACCCACCCCCACCCACCCCCCAACAACCCTGGATACACAGCTGGGATACGGATGGATAATAACATAGAAACAAATGTAAATTAGCAGTTTAACTGTGATGATGAAACGGGTAAACAATGCAGGAAAGAATCTCCTAAATACAAAACATGCTATATTTCACTGTACCGAATAAAATCCTCTTCGCAGACACAAATCTCTATATCCTCTGTTACTTCAGGGTTTTTCAGAGAGTTTACTCACATTTCGCTCTCTCAGGGGAATGATATTTTGGTTCGTTTCATACACTATAAACACTCCGGCTGACAGACTTTTGTCAGATAGTTCAGCAACACAAATTTCATAGGAAGGAGATACATTATTCTGCCGGTGCACAAAACCAACGAGAGGAAAGGCACTTAATGAGGCCCTTTTTATGACCTCGGAGCTGAGGGCAAACGGCAAAGAGCAAACAGAATAATGTACCTTTGGCTCTTCAAACAAAACAGCCCTTGTTTGCAGTATGGCGGGATGTAGGTACAAGCCAATCAAACATCAGAGCCCATCCAAATTCAGCACCTACTTACATACGTCCAACTAGCTGTGCACTTCTCAAACCCTCGGATGCATGAGTTCATGTATAGACACTGCGGTATGTAGCATAATCTACTACACTCAGTTCCGATATCTTAAAATACTCCTTTTGCGATTTAAACTTGGCTGGATTGAGGATTATTTAGCTGCTCAAAATCCTAAACTCTAAGGGTAACAATTAAACTTTAGGGTGAGGAAGGTGCCTTGGTACCTCGTCCGCTGTACTCTTTGGTATTGCATGTTGCACACTCCAATGGCGCCTCTCATCTGTAATAGCCTTCTAAATGGGAGGGGCTTGCAGTTAAACACCTTATTAAATACCTGATGAGCTTGGGCTCCTGTCTGTCGCAGTCACTTCTTCCCTGTCGCACTGCAGAGTAGAATATGTCTGTCTGTGAGCGACATGAGCTTGTCTTATGTTGAAAAATGTAACAGGAGTGAAGCATCACCAATGGCTGGCACAAAAGGACAGGACAGTCCTAAAATTAACACGTATGCACAATGGTTTACAATCTGGAGAAGTAATAAAAAACAAAGAAAAACAAATCTTAGCACCACAGCAGCTAAAAGAACTGAAATGTAGAGTTATGCTCTTTGGAAGCTTGTTAAATAATGATGATCTCCCTCGGGGAACGCAGATGCTTCTGCTTGTCAGGCTATAAAATGAAACCTACAGAATTTCCAGAAGACAGATGAGATTTTCCTCGTACTTGGGCTCGAATCAGTAGTTTTTTGTTCTATAATGATCATTCCTACCAGCACTCTTGTTCCTGTGCTCTTGGTAGCACATAAAACCTAATATAATACTAAGTCTCTTAACTCTTTGCTGTGCCAATGGCTCTGCCTCTGTCTCTAGGAGTTCCCAGGTTACCCAGCATCCCTTGCTGTCTCTCCTGTTCTAATGGTGTGACCTTCATAAACGATTCGTTCGTGGGGTACGAGTCCCTTTCACTCCCCTGCAAAGATTGATTCTTTTCTTTCTTCCGCTTGTCCTGAGAAAAGGTGCTTCCCTCCTCCACTATGGCCAGTGAGAGCTAGTGGGGCATGTAAGGGCCATGTTGTAAGTTAGTATTTGACTGGTTGGAAACTAAACCTGGAACTAAATTATTAACCAATTAGTTTTGGTGTCACGCTTAGGCTCATGTATATTGAAATGATGTGCATTACATTTAAGCTCCTCAGTGCGCAACATTGCAAGTTGAACTCCTTAGCACACAAGGCGAATACAGTGAAATGCAAAGTAGGTTAGATCACACACATTCACCTTGCGGTGAAACATTTCTGAGCACAGAGGTTCTCTAGTGCTGCTGGTTTAGACAAACAAAAAAAATCCACTTTCGATAACGGTTTCAAATGTAGTGACGTTTGCAGTTCATCAGAAATTCTATATATACATTTTCCATGTATAGTCAGCTGTGGAGCTCCGGCAGTCTCCTCTCTGGTAGTTGCGTGACTTTGGGCACATTATGATACATCCCAGTGCTCTGGAAAAGCTGAAGGTAGAAGAGGAAGAAGGTGATCAGCAACGAGATGGATGTGGCCAGTCATCACAACAAAGAGCATGTATGTGGGAAGTGTAAAGGCACAGAGAGGAGACAGAATGTTCTGCGGAACCGCGGCTGTACAGTCGCCAGAAGGAGGCGCTGAAGGAAAGGCACCTGAAATGAATTATTCTCTCTGGCGGTGTAGTCATTTTTATTTAAATGTAATAGTAATTTCACTTGATCTGTAACAAATTCTCAGGTTTTTTTCCTCAAAAGGCAGATTGCGAACAGTTGGAACACAACTTGGAGAACATATTTAACTGCAACTTTTGGTTTTCATAGATCCACATTGACTAATGTGTCTCAGCATTATGCATCTGCAATGACTGTGGCCCTGAAGCGCAAGTTTCCTGATGTATTGCTTATTACTGGAGGGAAGCCAAAAAAAACCCACACTGTCCCTCCAAGTGGTGGCATTTTAACCATCCCGGTCGCCTCTAATACCTGGATGCATTTCTTTACGCATCCTTTTATGCTCCATGGTGATTCAAAATTCCATGCAGCTACCGGGCCTGTCACACTGGATCGCGGGCAGAGCGGCGATCGTGCGGGCGAGCAGGCAGAAACGGGCAGACAGGGCGTAATCAGGGCAAACAGGGGTTTATTCAGGGGATCCGGGACAGGGAACAGAAGACGCCGACTAACATCAATGACAGACAACGGGTTAGTACAAAACAGGAACTTAAATACATGGAACAAGGCAGCAGGAAACAAGACACGACTGGGCACGATCAGGAAATCACACGTGGGTAATTAGGGGGCGTGGCACACACGAGGAGCGGACGGAGCGGGTGTCACAGAACCCCCCCCCAAAGGCGCGCTACACCGGGCGCGCCCAGGAAGGGGGCGACGGACGGGACGAGGGAGAACAGGACCTGAAAGACAAGAGCAAAAATCAATGGGGAACCGGGAACAAGACAGACAGGCAAAACTGACACAGAGGCAGGAGCCAGGACAGGACACTACACAAGACAGGAAAGGCCGACAGACAGACCAGGAAGGGAGAAACAGCGGGAACAGGAGGAACAAAAGGACCAGGAGTGAACGAAGGGAACAGAGGAGGACGAGGAGCAGAGACGGGAGGAACAAATCGAGGGGGAGCAGAGACAGGCGGGACAAAGAAAGGGGAAGCAAACGAAGGAGGGACCAGGGCAGGAGAGAAGGGAGAGAAGGCGGGGGAACAAAAGGGAGCCCGTGGGAGCCCCAGCGGGCGACGGGCGGCAGCCGGAGGGGCCGCAGACGGCCGGGAGGCCGGAGCGGACCTCAGAGGGGCCGAGGAGACAGGGCGAGGGACCCGCGGAGGGGCCAGGGAGGGAGCAGGAGGGAGCACCAGGGAAGGGGACGAGGGAGTTGGAAGGGGCCAGGGCGAAGGCCCGGAGGAGGGGGGAGCCGCAGCAGGCGGCGACGTCCGGTGGAGGGCCGGAGGTAGGGGCCCCGCAGGCGACCGAGGAGCCGCCGTCGGGGAACCCCCAGGCGACCGACCAGGCACCGGAGGGGGGAGCGAGGCAGGGCGACGAGGCATCGGAGGGGGACCTGCAGGCGACAGCCGACCCGGAGGGCCAGGACCCGCAGGCGCCAACCGAGCCCCAGCGCAGGCGAGGCAGGGCGAGCCAGGGGGCAGGGCGGGCGGGACCCCAGCCCTACGTCTGTGTCCCCTTCCCCTGCGGGACACAGACAGGCCGACCCTAGGTCGGGGTCGACGCTGCCGGGGCGAGGGACCAGGGGTCACAGGAGCTGGGCCAGGGACAGGAGCTGGGCCAGGGACAGGAGCTGGGCCAGGGACCGGAGCTGGGCCAGGGACCGGAGCTGGGCCAGGGACCGGAGCTGCAGCAGGCGGCTGCAGTGGGGGCGCCTGCCCGGGAGCTGCAGCAGGCGGCTGCAGTGGGGGCGCCTGCCCGGGAGCTGCAGCAGGCGGCTGCAGAGGGGGCGCCTCTGCAGGAACAGGAGCGCGGTCAGGAACAGGAGCGCGGTCAGGAACAGGAGCTTGCTGCAGTGGGGGCGCCTGCCCGGGAGCTGCAGGTTGCTGCAGTGGGGGCGCCTGCCCGGGAGCTGCAGGTTGCTGCAGTGGGGGCGCCTGCCCGGGAGCTGCAGCAGGCGAAGGGGGCGCCGGGACAGGAACAGGAGCGCGGTCAGGAACAGGAGCGCGGTCAGGAACAGGAGCTTGCTGCAGTGGGGGCGCCTGCCCGGGAGCTGCAGGTTGCTGCAGTGGGGGCGCCTGCCCGGGAGCTGCAGCAGGCGGCTGCAGAGGGGGCGCCTCTGCAGGAACAGGAGCACGGTCAGGAACAGGAGCACGGTCAGGAACAGGAGCACGGTCAGGAACAGGAGCTTGCTGCAGTGGGGGCGCCTGCCCGGGAGCTGCAGGTTGCTGCAGTGGGGGCGCCTGCCCGGGAGCTGCAGCAGGCGAAGGGGGCGCCGGGACAGGAACAGGAGCGCGGTCAGGAACAGGAGCTTGCTGCAGTGGGGGCGCCTGCCCGGGAGCTGCAGCAGGCGGCTGCAGAGGGGGCGCCTCTGCAGGAACTGGAGCGCGGTCAGGGACTGGAGCGCGGTCAGGGACTGGAGCTGCTGGTGGCTGCAGAGGGGGCGCCTGCCCGGGAGCTGCAGCAGGCGGCTGCAGAGGGGGCGCCTGCCCGGGAGCTGCAGCAGGCGGCTGCAGAGGGGGCGCCTGCCCGGGAGCTGCAGCAGGCGGCTGCAGAGGGGGCGCCTGCCCGGGAGCTGCAGCAGGCGAAGGGGGCGCCGGGACAGGAACAGGAGCGCGGTCAGGAACAGGAGCGCAGTCAGGAACAGGAGCGCAGTCAGGAACAGGAGCGCAGTCAGGAACAGGAGCGCAGTCAGGAACAGGAGCGCAGTCAGGAACAGGAGCGCAGTCAGGAACAGGAGCTTGCTGCAGTGGGGGCGCCTGCCCGGGAGCTGCAGGTTGCTGCAGTGGGGGCGCCTGCCCGGGAGCTGCAGCAGGCGGCTGCAGAGGGGGCGCCTCTGCAGGAACAGGAGCACGGTCAGGAACAGGAGCACGGTCAGGAACAGGAGCTTGCTGCAGTGGGGGCGCCTGCCCGGGAGCTGCAGGTTGCTGCAGTGGGGGCGCCTGCCCGGGAGCTGCAGCAGGCGAAGGGGGCGCCGGGACAGGAACAGGAGCGCGGTCAGGAACAGGAGCGCGGTCAGGAACAGGAGCGCGGTCAGGAACAGGAGCTTGCTGCAGTGGGGGCGCCTGCCCGGGAGCTGCAGGTTGCTGCAGTGGGGGCGCCTGCCCGGGAGCTGCAGCAGGCGGCTGCAGAGGGGGCGCCTCTGCAGGAACAGGAGCACGGTCAGGAACAGGAGCACGGTCAGGAACAGGAGCACGGTCAGGAACAGGAGCTTGCTGCAGTGGGGGCGCCTGCCCGGGAGCTGCAGGTTGCTGCAGTGGGGGCGCCTGCCCGGGAGCTGCAGCAGGCGAAGGGGGCGCCGGGACAGGAACAGGAGCGCGGTCAGGAACAGGAGCTTGCTGCAGTGGGGGCGCCTGCCCGGGAGCTGCAGCAGGCGGCTGCAGAGGGGGCGCCTCTGCAGGAACTGGAGCGCGGTCAGGGACTGGAGCGCGGTCAGGGACTGGAGCTGCTGGTGGCTGCAGAGGGGGCGCCTGCCCGGGAGCTGCAGCAGGCGGCTGCAGAGGGGGCGCCTGCCCGGGAGCTGCAGCAGGCGGCTGCAGAGGGGGCGCCTGCCCGGGAGCTGCAGCAGGCGGCTGCAGAGGGGGCGCCTGCCCGGGAGCTGCAGCAGGCGAAGGGGGCTGTGCAGGCAGCGAAGGCGGCTGCGCAGGCGGCTGCACGGGAGCGGGGTCCGCCGGCAATGGCGGCTGCACGGGAGCGGGGTCCGCCGGCAATGGCGGCTGCACGGGAGCGGGGTCCGCCGGCAATGGCGGCTGCACGGGAGCGGGGTCCGCCGGCAATGGCGGCTGCACGGGAGCGGGGTCCGCCGGCAACGGTGGCCGTTCAGACGGCGTAGCCGGGACCGGTGCTCTCCGGACAGGAAAACCTGCCTGGGGAGACAGCTTAGCAGAGCTAGGGACCTTCCGGGCGATTGGGGAGACCTCCCGATCCTCCTCCGGGAGGGCCGCCGGGATGAGGGCACATGCCCTCAAGGCGATCGTCGGGGCGATCGCCGGTTCCTTCCGTCTCCTCCTCCGGCTTTTGGTAGCGGCGGGAGGTGGAGCTACGTCCGCCAATGCGGACGGCGGAAGGACGGGTCCCCGCTCGCAGGGAGCGACTGAGCGCTGGGTCCGGAGCTGAGCTATCCGCTGGAGACCCTTGCGCAGCCCCTCGGCCAAGCGGGCTTCCAGGTCGAGGGCTAGCTCCCCGAGGGTCCTCTCACACCAGCGGACAAGGCTCCACGCTGGACGATCCTCAGTGATACCGGGTTGGGATCTCCAGTACGCTACCTGTTCTCCGAGGCGGAAGTACTCCTCCTCGGAGATGTAAGCAGCCTTGTTGTGGTCTGTCATTCTGTCACACTGGATCGCGGGCAGAGCGGCGATCGTGCGGGCGAGCAGGCAGAAACGGGCAGACAGGGCGTAATCAGGGCAAACAGGGGTTTATTCAGGGGATCCGGGACAGGGAACAGAAGACGCCGACTAACATCAATGACAGACAACGGGTTAGTACAAAACAGGAACTTAAATACATGGAACAAGGCAGCAGGAAACAAGACACGACTGGGCACGATCAGGAAATCACACGTGGGTAATTAGGGGGCGTGGCACACACGAGGAGCGGACGGAGCGGGTGTCACAGGGCCCTTCATTTAAATAACAATGAGGTGCGATAGTGTATTTATTTTCTTAGTAATGTTAATGTGAAAATAATGGAACTATTCCGCGTTTGTTTTACTTTTACGCAGCAGACAGTGATGTACAAATGAGGATCAGGTAGCAGGATCGAGCAGCGTCCTGTTATGGCCTCGCTCAAGGATCCTGGGTCGACTGGCAGCCTCATGATGACAGGCACAGCCCTAACCTGCACAGCCGAAATTCACAGGAAGATTATTCATTTACAGAAGGATTAGATGTAAAAAAAAAATAAGAATACATATTAATGACTTTATAAAATATAATAATGATCTGGTAAATTCCAAAATTGTTGTAGAGTAGTGCATCACCAGTTTAAGCCATTGAAAAATCAATGGATTTGCATATTTCTTTAGATATTTGCTTATATTCTTTAGATATTTAAATATCAAATTTGAAACATATTATATTTTGTTTTTGTAAGTGTGACACTAAATCTGTTTGCTTGCTGGCCTCTTATTACTATACTTGTGCTTTTTCAGAAAACGTGTCCCTTGAGTTCTTCTATCATGCTGATGAGAGCATGAGTTCTTGCTCCTGTACTATAAAAAGCAGGCGTAGAAAGCAACGCTTTGGGTGAATTGCACACGAAAGGCAGCATTGAATTAAGGTATATTTTTCTTTATTCTCTCATTACGCAATAACGTAATAAACTGATGTATCTATTTTCCCACTTTTTAACACAATTGAAGAAGAAGACCCGTTAACATAATTTCCATACAAACCAAATGGGAATCCTCGTCACTCATCCTCGTTTTATATATCGTCTGAAATAATGTTAAATCTAAAAACCACTTTACCAAAAATAGTTCGGCTCGTTCCTTCCAGAACAGGACTCAACTCAAAGAGACAGGCCTACTCAGTATTTTAGGGGAATTAAACAACTTTGGTGCAAACATCACGAATCGTAAAAACTATTATTACACTTTCTGATATCAGCACTTTTTTTCTTTTGTTACTTCCAAATAAGCAATAAATGAATAAATAAACTGAGTGACGCGTCACCCCTCCCTTCCATGCTATTACAGCATTCGCAGGGATTTATGGGTTTTACGATGCAGTGCATCTCTCTTCCCACAGAGGGCGCTCCGAGAACAGAAAATAAAGCCTGGAGCGCGGAGGAGAAACAAAGAGCGACGCTTCGATCGCCTGCGTCAGGTCGCATGCTTTGCGTTTGAAACAGGTTCTCTCAGTAAAAACCCAGAGATGGGACATGGGAAAATCACATACTTCTATCATATTGTCTGGAAACGCAAATATTACTTAGAAGTCAATTAAGACCCAGATTTGCCTTATATTTAAAGTCCCCCATCTGATATAAATACAACTACTTTTATATCTACACCACTTTTTAAAAAGTAATGTAAATGTGCACTGGGGTATATTAATAAATGCAACTTAACTAACAAAGAAATTGGTGTGAAAATTAACCAGAAACATATTTTTTTTAATAATATGTGAAAACGCGTGAAGATAAACAAGTTTAGTAATAAGACGAGTGCCACTGAACACATGGAGCTTTGTGAAAATACAAACCCGAAGCTGAGTATACGTAAATATACTCTCACTGTCCCTACAACGTAGACTATTGTATTTAAACGCTCACTAAACTACAGGATTCATGCTCACTGACTTATTTAACTGCATTTATAACTGGTTCCGGCTACACCGCCGGAATATTAGAGTTGTTTAATATACGCGAAGTGTTTCTTTAAATCAGCCTACATTATAATTTCTCAAAAACCACAGTGGGTGTCTTTTCCTCCGCATGTAAGGTAGGAAATTCTGATGCCGAAAACGCGGAGCGCGTGAAAGGCGAACAAAAGACAAACTTCTGAAGGAAGAACAAAAACGTGGATTAAAGTAATGTTTCAGATATTACCATAAATTACCATAGTGCAATTATTAAGGCCTATAAAATAGTATTTATAAGTTTAAAAAGATTTAGTCATGCTTTTAAAACATAGCGTACTCTCCCAAAGCAAAGGGTCTCTGTGTTATTATGAGTAATAATAAATGTGGCGAAATGAAAGAACATAAAACACAAACGATTAACGCTTCAATAACGGCAATTTATAGCAGTGACTTGGAAGCTTTCTTGCTCGTTCTTTCTTCATTTTGCATTTCTGCTTCTTTATGAAGCATAGGACAGATTGTAACGAATTATCCTTACTTTAAGTTCCAGTGCAGGGTTACCATGCGTCAACACAAGGCATGTCTTTGCAAGTGTAAAGTGAAAAACAAGTGAAGTAACAGGTAAAGATAAGTATCATAACCAGGCAGTAATGCATGTAAAGCATTCTCTTTATAAAGAATATTTATTGCACTATAGTCAAGGCGTGTTCAATTGTTATTTTCACTCTTTCTTTTTCGGCGGAGGGGGGGATGCTCTTAATCCTAACGGTCGGCAGGAGAGCTTTATGTAGATGTTGGATCTTAATTGTATGTGGAGGACGGCCCTGCTCGCCGCCCAATAAAAAAGAACCGACGGCGACACCTGGATATAAACACGGGAAGGTTCCCAAAATCCTAATCAGAAATCTGCTGAAAAAGCCTAAGACGCATCTGCTATGACTTCCAGTGAGATTGAGCTGCCCGGTGAAGTGAAGACGGACGCGACGGCGCTGATGGCGTCGCTGCAGCTGATGCCTTCGCCGGTGACCAACCCGGAGATCAAACACACCAAGGTTTGTGCTCTAACTTTACAGTCGGCTATTTTAATTCATATTTTTGTTGTTTTTCCATGTGGTTTTTTTTTTATCCACTGTCGTTATGCTATTCAATTCTGTTACTTGTCTTATATGTTGTGACGCGCAAATTAGTACTTTTGTGATTTAACGAAGAGTACTTTAAAACAATAAAAAGTATAACCATCGCCGGGATGCATATTAAGCAAAGTTGCCAGCGCTGTGTAGTTGAATTGACTCTTGCACATTCAACAGTATCAATTAAACAGAAACAACACATAGAAAGAAATAACACAAATGTAAACGTAATTCTGCAGCCAGGTGTCTTTCAAATGGCCGGTTTACACCGAAAGCTTGTGTCACACAGTTCTTCTTTATTGGGGTTTAAGATTAATCTGCGTGAATTACCAGCGGTATCACGTTGGTCTTTGACAGTTATTAAATATATTTATTTTTCTCCCGTTTTAAATGTAAGTACCTGTCTGTCGCACAGTTGAGGGGTTTTGTATGAAGTGTCAGACTTTCACCAAAGAAAATCGGCGTCAGAGTCCCAGCGGCGTAGTTGGGCGGCGCGTCCCCGCGGTGATGCTGCTACCGGGACGGCCGGCGCGTCCCCGCAGTGATGCTGCTGCCGGGGCGGCCGGCGCGTCCCCGCGCTCGTGCACTGCAGGTGCCTCCTGCACAGGTTAAAACCTGGAATTGCAGACGCACCGCAAAATATTGTTCATAGGCTGCAATCGCGGAACCGGATGCATACTTATAAACTTCAATTAGGTGGTCGCCAGTACCGTAATGAGGTATTTTGAAGTTGCAAATCATACTACAACCACTACTGACGATTGCCTACTGCTATACACGAGTATATTTTGTTAGAAGCAAGTATTTCCCGTTGGAGTTAAGACTGTGTCTCCGCAAGCGTTCCTCAGATTTATTTTCCGGTATTATTTAGGATATATAAAGATTTTGACACTGACTAAAACACAAGAACAGATCAGTCATAAAAACAGTAATTTATTCTAGTTTAATGTGTGTTAGAATAAATAAAGTCATAAAAAATAAACAGTATAACATCAGGCCACAAAAATCTAGCTGTACAAACCGCGTTGCTGCATGTGAGCCTCGGTTTTCAATCTCACGCCTCAGCTGCAAAATTCCTAAAACTTCAAAATTAACTTAAAAGGAAGCTTGGGATTCAACAATAATGCACAGACAGGTGCAAAGTTTGGTGTCCAAGAGTGAAAAAGGGAACCTTTCGAGCTGCACTGGACTCGCGTTTAGTGGGATACCACAGGCAGACCTTCAACACACGCAGCTTCTCCAGTTTAAATTCCACAGGCTGCTTTTGGGACCAGAAGCATTTGGGAATGTCAGTGAAGCATTTGGGAATGTCAGTGCTGTGCTGTGAGGCCGACACAGGCCTTAGTGCTCGTCCCACTGCAGACAGGGCACCGCTGTGGGGTTTCCCTCACTTCCGCGCAGGGCAGACATGCGACACCTGTTTCTGAAGCATGAAAAAATTAAAGTTTTCCTAAGGCTCGCTCTGCATGCACTGTCGACTAGCTCTCCTGCTCCCATCCGTGCTTCTATCCTCTTCACACCCAAGGTATTTTTCCAAAAGAATGAACGACAAGAGTAAGCACCAGTGATGACTTTGTGAATGAATCCCCTGGAATTTAGGCATCTGGCTAATCCAGGGTCTCGGCCTGCATTTACGTCTGTATGGCAGGAGGAGGACAATTTATGGATGGCTTAACTATTCCTTAAACCTTTTTTTTTTTACACCCAGCTCCCACTGTCAGCACTTTAGCACCTGGCAGAATAAACAGGAACAATGGTACAGGGCACCGTAAATCAATTAAGGAGGACCAAGACCAATCACCAAAGACCAAGACCAAGACCTCCAACTGGATAATAGAGGGCAGATGTGTGAAAGAAAACACATAATCAGTTTCACTGTTGCTTAAGCTGAGGATTCCATAAACATGTGATTTATCCCCGATAATTAAGGAAAGTTTTTGGGAAAGAAAATGTAAATGATTAAATTATTACCTACGACTGCCCTATCCACCAGGTAGCTTGTATAAGCAGGATTATCTATCAACACAATATTAAAGACTTTTAAGAAAGACTTTATTAAAGAATTTTAAGAAACACAGATTTTGTTTTGGCCAAATGTGGGTCGCACTCTTTCTATAACGACTTTGAGACTGATATCTGATTTCCCCAGTTAGCTGCTATCTGAATATCATTGTTTGCATGGGCAAATATACAAGTATCTGTGTCTAGTGTCACCTGTACCAGTCTGGCCATAAAATCTGTAGTCGAAGCCGTGCTTACATTAGCATGGGGGGGGGGGGGGGGGCAGATCTCCTTTTGCACAGGGCGCCCCAAACTACTCTCCTCGCCACTTGAGCAAGTGGACAGCTGTTTGTCTTAAACGGCACTCAGGGCGAAGAGCTGGGATGCTGAACCTGGAATAAAAACAATCTCTTTGACTGGCCTCAGGAGAGAGTGGCCGTAGCTAAAGGGGATCCTGGTCTGGGCCGATCGCTCTGCCGCGGAAGCCGTAAATCAGCCGCCCCTGATGGCTATTTATTGATGTTTTTCACTTTTTGTGGAGAAGAGGAACAGAAGAGGAGCGACTATGGGTCACTGAGTTCCACGCGTTTAAGGTAATTAATACAAGCCTTTCTCAGGCCGCTGGTGGGCATTATCTCGTCCAGGCTGGACTTTAGAGGTCTTCAGTGACAGTTTGTGATTCCACCAAACGCCTAAGAAAATAAGTCCCGGTCTACATTTGAGGGTGCTGAGAGTGGGAGCGTAAGGGCTGGTACGTGGTGATATATGCCAATGACGCTTTGCTATTCAGTTCAAAAAAGATGTTAGATCAATATTTTTTCACTGATACGTGTTCATGTGAAAATCCTGCCAGGGTCGCATCACACGCCCACGGTTCCTCCCTGCCCCGCTGCCCTGGCAAGTAAGTCTGAGGTAAATGTTCAACCCAAGCGCTGTGGGCCAGATCCCGCCGAGTTAACTGATAAGCTGGCCTGGACAGCAGAATGAAGTCATCCAGACCAGCGATTCTGGAAGGAATTTGGGCTGTGACTCAAAATTGGTTTAATTTTCAACTTGAGGAACATGAGAAAGGTTAGAGAAAAATAAGATTCGTAAACCCTGATAGTTTGTAGGGTACAGTTCCCGAGATCTTCACAGCCATCTGTCCACGTGGTGCAAAACTTTTATGTCCATCAGCGTAACCATCAGCTTCTAGGCTTTTGAGTTCCAGACACTGCGATCAAGTTTGCCCTGACAAGTTACTTTATGATAGCTGTGTGGTGTAAGATGGTTGGAAAGCAAGTGTTTTTTGGGACAAAATAATATGCATGCATGTTTTTTCTGCGATGTTCTATTGTTAGAAATCCTAAGAGCAGTGAGGGAGAACCGGACCGTTTAGCTCATTCTGGCATCCTGAAGATACGTCTCATCTGTGCCATCTGTTGGGGCTGTAATGTTCAATCGCTGCCAGTGGTTTCCAATACCCTACCTACTACTGGTATATTCAGCTATCCAAACAGGCAGTGGAAAGCAGCTGACAATTCAATAGGATTTCAACTTCAGGATTGGCCTGGAACAGCAGGACAGAGTTATGGAGGAACTGGAGAGCACAGACAGTGCACCATTAAACCCCTGTCTCCCATTTAACATCAGTCAGTGTTACAGCCATTACTAACAGCACCTCTAGGGGTGACCGCAGAATCTAAAATTTTAAATATCAATTCAGAAGGAAATCTTCAGACTGAGAGTCTCAAACGTTGCGCTCCAGACCAGCTATTGTTACCAGTTTCACCAGTATGACTGCTCTGGTTTGCAAGCTGCTGATCCTATCCAGAGTTTCCCAGCTACAAACTAGGGTTCTCCAGCAACAGGTCAAACAGCATGCAGGGTAAGACCCTTTCACCACTGACCTACGACACCACCCAGAACCAAGACAAACAGGGACTGCAGAATAACTCAGCATGCAAATGGCACTATTAATCTCCCTTATGTTTGGAAAATGCCCCAGATTGAATTATACATTTTGCTTCCTGTACTGTAGTTCTGAATGAAACATCCAAAGCCTTTATTAACATATAAACAATGAACTGTCCTTATGTACATATAGTATGGGGCTGTGGCAACCTATACTGTGATGCAGTAAAGGGTTGATGAAGCCTGGGCATGTTCAAGTACATTCAGGAACATGCACATTACTCTGCTTTACTCAGCCTTACTATCATTTTAGATGTCTTGCTCGCTGCCTTACTGCACAAACTATTTACTTTGGACATACAAACAAAAACAAATCCTGGGATAGACTTCTTCCCCAGAAACGTTTCCCCCCACGCCAAGCAGACAGTCTCCCTCGCAAGTGGAGAACTGCTGCCCTTTATTATTGGGGAACAGAGTAAACAAGCATTTCTGATGACTCCGTCTGGCAGTGAATGACGTCGGGCTGCCTCTGCCCCGTCCGTGTTTAGCGTGATGCCCTGGGAGTAAGACTTCTGTCCTGTGCCCTGCGTCTTAGCGATTCCAAATGGAAGGTATGAGAACTTCTGCCTGATTGGCTTCTCTTCGTGTCAGACTTTTTGCAGCTGTTTGCGGCCTACATTTGAAAGTGGGCTTTTCTTTTGAAGAACGACATGAGCGCGAAGACAGGCACTTGGCTACCGGGCCTCCAGCTGCACTATACGGCCTGGTCCGTTCTGCGGCGCTGTAGTGCTCTAGTCCAGTTTTGCTTGCCGCACTAAAAAACATTGTACTTCAAGATTACAGATCTATGTGAAAGAGAAGACTTCTGAAAGTCCTTTATTCCAGAAAACGCTTGTTTTTAAATGTAGTAGTATGAGCATCTCCTACCCCTGAAACGAGAGGCATCATAGTGTATGAATGTCAAGGGAGTTAGGTAGCCGAGAGAGAAAAAGTAGGTACGGTTTTTATTTGTTCCTGGAAACAACTGTGTCCACTATTGTTCTGTAGCTCCAAACTATCAGAGGCTACACTACTCCTTCCACCAGTGACCTGTCAGTGGCTCTCTGTGCATGTCTGAGGCTGGATTTAGGCAGGTTCCACACAGAAGAAACAGTCAAGTAACGACCAGCCCAGACAACTGTCTAGAAATTGCAGGAAAATCTGCCTGTGTTATAAGCAGATAGACAGGTTTCCACTACACACTGATGTTTGTCCATTTCTTCGGGCTTTTTCTTGCCATTGAAAAATAGATGTCTGGCAGTTCTAAGGGGGTTTATTTACCAGGAACCTGAAACTTGCTCCCAGCAGTGTATGTGTTTGTAGCATGTGAGGGATCCGTTATCTGCAGGGCCTTCTGCTGCCAGCAGCTGCTAAGGTCTGTGTCAGAGGAGGGTATGAAACCACGACTGGCACATCTGCAATTCCCAAAGAGCAGCGTGTTTATCAATCTCTACGCCTGAATTCCTCAAAGCCTTTTTACACCATAAACAAAAGCAGACTGACCATATCTTGTGTTCTTTGTTGCGCTTCATGGCTTTGTCTGATAACCCCGGCGCAGTGAGATGGGAAGGCTGCAGAGTTTTACTCGCAGGGACAGAGTAAAGGGAAGGACCCTGAATGTGTACAAGTACGAGGCAGGTCAAAGCAACACTTGTGGGACTGGAGCGTTTTTACTGTGTATGGTGCCAAAGGCCTGTTATGTCTGTTTAAATGACGGAACTAGAGCAGTTTCAGGGGGTGGGTGGTAAAGGGGGGATTTGACCTCTGGTATTTTGCACTTTTAGCTCCATTCCTTTTTTATTAAGAAAAAAACATATTAAAAGAAATCTCAAGAATTGATTTACTACACAAGCTTGTCCCCTTAATCAAGTTCCTCAATAGGGGAAAACAAAAGCTTCAAGTTCACATTGGCTGCACAAAGCCGCGGCTGATGATTGTATTTCATCAGCCGTGATTTAGGTGGCGGTCTCATCCACTGTGCCCCTTGTTTGGGGAGACATGTGAGCAGGGTTACGTCGGGCTCACGGCTCCCCATGCTCCCAGTCTTCCCCGGCTGCCAGCTCTTCGGGGGACTGCCCCTGATTTAAGGTGGTCCACAACAGCGCACCCTATAAATTAAAAAACTAATTCTATACTCTCTGGGGCTTTCTGACTCCTGAGTGGGTTTCTGGGGTCACCGGAGCCACCGAGACTTTTACAAAGTGCCCGTAATGAGAACGAGATTAAAGGCGGCGCGGGGCTGATGGCTGGATCATCCGCGAGGAACATCGGAGTCTGTTTGTTGTCAGTGCAAAAGCAGAAGGTCTAGCATTGATTAGCCAGCCATAAATCTAAGCCAGGCTATGAATATGGTAGGAATGTGTTACAGAGTGGTACCGGCTGATACTGCATCCCTAAACCTTCTCATATGTTGCTGACCAGCTCAGGACAAAGCAGACTGGCTGGGAGAGCAACTGCTGGAAAGGAGCTGCCTCAAATCCCAGCCCAGCCACTGGTAATTTACACCCACTTCAAATAAAACACCCCAGGTTTACTACCAATTAAATGGTACTTACAGTTTCCTGTGAACATAAACCAAGATGAGTAATAATCCAAACTAGCCAGTAGCGAGCAAGGATCTGTTATCGGCCTATCAGTGAGCGCTTCTGATTTCACTACACCTTCAAAATGCGTGAAGCGAGGAGCTAAAGCGAAGGGAGGTGTTTTAAACAGCTGATACGTCAGCTAGAGACACGGGGGCTGTGGAGCAGAAGTTACTGCAGGGACGACTGGCTCAGTCATGCCGCACGATAACTTTCTCACGCAGATATCCGATGTATACGCACAAAGACCAAAACATGGCCTTTCTCTCCTTTCTTTCGTCATTGTTACCAAACATAAAAACCGTAAACCTAAGAATCCGCCATAGCTGTTAAACGCTTGGCTGCCTCTGATGGACTGCAGAGATCAGATATATCACGTGTTTTACAGTCTCATAAAGCGAGTTGTGATGTTGTCAAACGTGTGTTTGAGCGGCTGGGGGGAGGGGGGCGGGTGATCACCCTGCGATTTCTCCTTCACCCGGATGTTACTGGGGCGCTTGAGCTAAGACTCCAAAGCTCAGTCTCCCGTCACCCTCGGTTAGGCTGAGCCCCTTCACCGCGGCGGATTCCTCTGAGCCTCCATCCATTTCAGCAAGCTAATTGTCCTTATCTGGGAAACGAGGTCCAGCATCAGTCGGCCTGAACACGCTGCTTTAGACTGTAATGAAAGCTGCAGAAATCTGTCCCAGGTCCCTCGGAGTTTGTGGGCCAATGGCCGCAAACATAAATGCAGTGTATTGGTTTTGCATATTATTAGAGGAATGTATGGAAGCTCTGATCTGACATCACTTTAAAACAAGGGAATGAAGCCCTTTGGAGAGGCTATAAGGAGGTATCTATGGCTGTGGGCACCATGGCTATAAATGTACTCTGGCTTGGGGGGGGGCAAGGGTATATCCATCCCTCCATCCATCTATCTTCGAACCATTTATCTTGGGTGGGGGGGCAATATTGTGTTGGCCAATAATTTATGCTTTTATGTTTTGCATATTTTTCTGTTACAGGCGCCCACAGTTGCCTCATTGTCTAGTATGTTTCAGCCTGGACCTAATTTGTATGAGGGAGGGAAATTTCCAATTAAAAAAAAAAACATCAAAGACACTACAGCAAATTCCATTCTCCCTCCTGAATTCCCCCCCCCCCACCCACTTCCATTCCCCTCAAAGGTGCCAGTTCTCCATAATTAAAAGCTAAAGAATAAAGGCAGTAAATGTGACCAAACAGAAGAACCAAGCAGCACATTTTATTTTCATTCATATATCTTACAAAATACCCTGATTTTTCTTAAAGCTGCACTTGTAAGCGGTAGAGGAGATGCTGCTGTCGGACTCTGGTGCCGGAAAATTAGCCTGAATCGCTTCAGTAAGCATGCAGCTGGTAAACACATTACGTGTAAAGTTCTGAGCTCTGGATTAGATCAGTTTACGGCGCAAGAGCGCATGGCATGACATTCTGACTGGTGTGCGCTATATTTCAGGGATACCACAAGTATTTTATTTAAACTCTTTCTGCAGATATTCATAAATAACGAGTGGCAAGCCTCAGAAAGCGGAAAGGTGTTTCCTGTATACAACCCTGCTAATGGAGAGATGATCTGTGAAGTTCAAGAGGCCGATAAGGTAACATCTTCATGTCTGTGAGCATCCTTTAACCTGCCCATCCTGTGTATGACTTTCTGCAGCCTCTCCCCTAAAATCAGTCACGAAAAAAAATGACTCACCTCACCTTCACAGTCCAGCATGCCGATAGCAGATAAGAACACTGATGTGGGTGATATAAACAGAGAATGTTCTGGCAAAACTCTACAGCTGCAGGGGCATGGAAGCTCATCTGATTTCCAGTAAAGCAAAGTTAAGAAACGTAACAGAGACTCTCCACAGGCCGACGTGGACAAGGCGGTCCAGGCCGCCCGCCTGGCGTTCTCACTGGGCTCTGTGTGGCGAAAAATGGATGCTTCGGAGCGTGGGAGGCTGCTGTCCAAACTAGCGGACCTCGTCGAGAGGGACAGCACTTATCTCGCCGTAAGCATTGCCACACACTCACGAATCCTCATTTCCTGCTTAATCGCGTCAAGATGCAGTAGAAGGTCATTGTTACAGTCTGTTTAGTTACTCAGCCTGTCAAAGTCATTTAACAGTGTGTTCATTTAGATACAATTACTCATCAATGTGTAAAAACTATTAAATGTTATTTCCACAGCCCTACAATGTGCCTTAAAAGCTCGCAATAATCTCTTCATGTTCTTTCACGGACACTTTAGCTCCTTGCAAAGACTGAGAAGTGCTATTTGTCTATCTTTAGAGCATTTAGCAGCTAAAAGTGACACTTCTCTGCCCTACTATCCTCAGTAAAGCTGCCTCTCTCCCACGTGCTAAACACCGGTGTGCCCAGGTGGCTGGGCTCAGTTTGTAGTGTAAATGGTTTTTTAATGGGAAAGGCTGAGTTTAACACACATGCTCCCAGTGCTAATGACAGCTGGTGTACGGGAAATATAAAAGGAGATTGTAGCAAGGTTGGTGTTGCATGAAAACCTTTCATTCCGTTCCTGAAGACACATGCACATGCGTTTAATACAATCTGGGGCTAAGGAGAGACAATTAAAAACAAAAGCAGGATGACTAATGCATTTTAGAGCCAACTGAAAATATTCTTGACCGATGAGAGAGATATGAATTTCTTGACCCGGAATTTGTGAATTTACCTGCAACAAGGCGACCAATAAACAGTGTAATAAGGAAAAGTTCTGAAGAATAGATTAAGATCTGAGGTGGACAGTCCACCACAGCATTGTCAGAGGATTATATTTCCGTCTTGACAAGGTATAAACACACCGGTGTTCCAGCAATGTTGAATTAGACCTGTGAGAGTCTGCAGAGATCCAGATGTTTCTGATACCTCCAAAGCATCCGTCTTTCCCTGCGTAACCAAGAACCTTCAAGTCTTTTTACAGCTTGCATATTTCTCAACCGCTGCTCATTTACACCCCCCACCCCTAACAGACACTGGAGTCGCTGGACAGTGGGAAGCCTTTTCTCTCTACTTTCTATGTGGACCTTCAGGGCACAATTAAAACTCTACGATACTTCGCTGGATGGGCGGACAAGATCCACGGCCAAACCATTCCCATGGGTACGTTTAACGCGGTTCACTCATCGCGGGATCAGTCGATTATTTAGGTGGTAACTAACAATGGTCGGTGTCATCCGAGGTTAGTCCATGCTTTTACTTTATGGTGAGAGTGGAGCAGAGATGCCCTTTAAGATCAGAAAGGGGTATGGGGGGGGGGGGGAAATTTGGGGTCATTCTTAGGGAAGAATGCAGAAGATGTGATGAGTAAGTAAACAGACGTGCTCCCAAACTGGTAATAAATCTGAGTGCGAATGGCTACCCTCCTGTTGGGGGCCCCCACCAAAGAAGTGCAGACAAAGAGGATGGGGGTGGGGAGGTCCTGAGCAGCTTGGCTAGTTTAAAGGAATTCCCAGCAAGTCGGAAGTGATGTAATCTGTGATGTCACAACACGGCCTTTGATCGGTGCTTGCGGAACAGACGGGTGTTTAGCTGAATGTATTGAATATTATAGGATGGGACCATTTATTCCTCTTCCGTGTCCATAAAATGAGCTGAAATGCTGTAGGTGGGTGGTGAACAGAAAGCATTGTGCCTAGCGGAGCAGCCCCCCCCCCCCCCATTCACCATCTATGTTACATCTTGTGATTGTTTGCTTGATTTGTCTCCTACACGTACCGTGACAGTCCCAGCACAAAGAAAGACGTTACTTAGTAAGGACGGGAGAACGTCAGCAGGGTTTCTGTCTGACCACCAGAGGAGATGCAGAGTGGTGCTGCCCTTGAATGTGACCCAGCCTCGGAGCTCCACCTTACTGAGTATTTGTTAAATCAGCTGGGGCCTGTGCTGTCCGCCTCTCCCGCTACTTTCGTCATGCATAAGGAATGGGCCTGGCAGCAGCCCACTTGGAGGGGACTGTTCCTGCTTTATTCTCTTTTTACTGAATTATTCCTCAGTCACCTGTGTTTGTTTTCCATCAATGCAAATTCTTGCTTTTCATATTTTTGACTTAGGATTAGCTTTCAAAGGCCCGGGCTGTTTTTATAGTTGTTTCTTCATTGCAGACAGAGAAGGGAGAAGAGTAAGTCTGAGCAAACAGTATGGAGGAGCTTAGACGCCCCCCAGAGCTGGTGTTGCGGGGCCACTGTTCCGCTGTTAACTTGGATTCTCCCCATTTCCTTTTCATGTGGTGCCAAGCCCAACCGGACCACCAAAAACAATGGTGTTCCTCTTTGTTCATCCACAGATGGAGATTATTTTTCATTCACCAGAAATGAGCCCATCGGTGTTTGTGGACAGATTATCCCAGTAAGTCAACTTCGATCCCACACACACAAAATACAGGCTAACATGAGGAACAAACCCAGGGGCTTCAGATTTCCTCAGCGGACCTGGACCTCCAGGTGTAAGAGTTAGGTATACTATGCCCTCGGTCTGCTCTATGCCCTCGGTCTGCTCTGTGGGAGCCAGAACTTCTCTACTAGACTCTTTAAGACATGCAAGCAGAATGGTTCTTTAAACATGACTGAGTGCTATGGGATATGTGCTTTGTAAGTGTGTAACTCAGACTGAGCCTCTGCGAGTATGATCGGAAGTGTGACAGAGACCATGAGGGAAAGGAGTGCTGAGTGAGGTAGACTTGCTAAATGAGTGTTCAGTGGCAAAGCCACTCTGGAGGCTGGGCATCTGTTTAAGAGCAGAAGTGATATGGGCTCCTCAGGTGGTTCGCCATTGTAACTACGCTCTGGAATTAAAGGTAACTATGGAGCAGCCTTACCAGCAAGGCCATGCCTCTGTGCTAAGCCAGCAGAGAGAATCTCAGACCGAGAGTGAAGAATGAAGGTGGATTGGAGGGGAACGTGC
Source organism: Brienomyrus brachyistius (assembly GCF_023856365.1). Lineage (NCBI taxonomy): Eukaryota > Metazoa > Chordata > Actinopteri > Osteoglossiformes > Mormyridae > Brienomyrus > Brienomyrus brachyistius. The sequence continues at coordinate 16,189,893 of NC_064545.1, forward strand.
GAGCACAGGAGAGCGAGGCATCGGGCATGAGCGAGGAAGACAGGGCCAGTTTGAGGACAACGTGCAAGCACACGAGAGTGAGGCATCCGGCATGAGCGAGGAAGAGAGGGCCAGTTTGAGGGCAACGTGCAAGCACACGAGAGCGAGGCATCCGGCATGAGCGAGGAAGAGAGGGCCAGTTTGAGGGCAACGTGCAAGCACACGAGAGTGAGGCATCCGGCATGAGCGAGGAAGAGAGGGCCAGTTTGAGGGCAACGTGCAAGCACACGAGAGCGAGGCATCCGGCATGAGCGAGGAAGAGAGGGCCAGTTTGAGGACAACGTGCAAGCACACGAGAGCGAGGCATCCGGCATGAGCGAGGAAGACAGGGCCAGTTTGAGGGCAACGTACGAGGACACGAGAGCGAGGCATCCGGCATGAGCGAGGAAGACAGGGCCAGTTTGAGGGCAACGTGCCAGCACACGAGAGCGAGGCATCCGGCATGAGCGAGGAAGACAGGGCCAGTTTGAGGACAACGTGCAAGCACACGAGAGCGAGGCATCCGGCATGAGCGAGGAAGAGAGGGCCAGTTTGAGGACAACGTGCAAGCACACGAGAGCGAGGCATCCGGCATGAGCGAGGAAGACTGGGCCAGTTTGAGGGCAACGTACGAGGACACGAGAGCGAGGCATCGGGCATGAGCGAGGAAGAGAGGGCCAGTTTCAGGGCAACGTGCGAGCACACGAGAGCGAGGCATCCGGCATGAGTGAGGAAGACAGGGCCAGTTTGAGGGCAACATGAGACACACGAGAGCGAGGCATCCGGCATGAGCGAGGACGAGAGGGCCAGTTTGAGGGCAACATGAGACACACGAGAGCGAGGCATCCGGCATGAGCGAGGAAGAGAGGGCCAGTTTGAGGGCAACGTGCGACACACGAGAGTGAGGCATCCGGCATGAGCGAGGAAGAGAGGGCCAGTTTGAGGGCAACGTGCGACACACGAGAGTGAGGCATCCGGCATGAGCGAGGAAGAGAGGGCCAGTTTCAGGGGAGCGTGTGAGCACACGAGAGTGAGGTGTCAGGCGTATATGAAGAAGCATGTGAGAGCTGTGCCAGTGACCAATGCCCCTCCCCCCCCCATCAACAGTGGAACTTCCCCTTGCTGATGAGTGCCTGGAAGCTGGCCCCCGCGCTCTGCTGTGGGAACACTGTGGTCATCAAGCCTGCTGAGCAAACCCCGCTCAGCTGCCTCTACTTGGGAGCTCTCGTCCATGAGGTAACACCACCCCCCCGCTGGTCCTCCGCTACTCCTCCCCTTCCTCTCTCCTCATCTTGAGGATGAAGGGCTGGGCCCCGAAACCGCTCTCTGTCTGCCGTTTAGCTTGGCACTGTGATCTCCTCTGAAGCTTGTTTCCTCTCATATTGTTTTGACAGGCTGGGTTTCCACCAGGAGTCGTCAATATTTTGCCAGGATTTGGGCCAACAGTCGGCGCCTCCATTGCCTCCCACATGGGCATAGACAAAGTAGCATTTACAGGATCCACAAAGGTAACATTTTGCCTCAAAAAGATCTCATGGTGCTCTTCTAATAGTGAAAAAGCAAAGGAACGTGTATACATCACTTACAAAATAAGTGAAATACATAATAACTCTGGTACTTCTCGTTGTGACATGTTTGGTTTGCAGGCTCTATCCACAGAAGGTTCTGGAACATTTTCCCAAACTCGTCTTTACTTGATAAACTGTTTCAAATAAAGGGTACAAAAAAAATGGAGCGAGTGGAATTAGACCGAAAGCCCTGTAGGAGTCTTTTTGAAGTGAATATGAGGCTTCCTAAAGCTGCTGTGCCCCCCCAAGCATAGAGACATCACATCAGATTCAGGCCCACCCCAGTACCTCATGTTAGAGAAACCCCCCCCCTTCTCTGCTCTGCTGGTACACTCTGTACAACTGGCGGTCACTCCACCTGCCGGAAAATGGCAACCTCTTTGCATTTCTTTTTTAATCTCATAATTAAGGGGAGACCATGTTATTAGCCTTGAGGTCAAAAAGCTGGTAAGCATTAAATGTCAGCATAGCTAGAGCATTTACGCTAGCTGGCAAAATCCTGCAGTTAGTCACAGAGATTCCATGCAATAAAACAAGCTTCATATACTTATATAACACGCATGTTTTCCACATCTTGTGAAATCCTTCACGCGTGTGTCTGTGCCCTGGTGTTTACAGTGAACCTGGGGCGGCTAGCATTCCTGACTTTACTCCAGCAACTGAGGACATGTTTACGTTCATTGTTGGGCAGACAAGGAGCAGAGTTTCTGCAGGCTCACTGATACTGAATGTGCTTTCTACAACACTTAAGAATTTGTAGACATAACAGATTGCAGATTAATGGCAACAGCTACAACACTGTAAACACAAACCTATCGTCACAGCTTTTTGGTTTAATTTACTTCCAAAGTTCTTCCACAGTATTGTCAAGCATTCTTTTCAGTAGCAAATTTGGTGCAACCTACGAAGTGCAACATTCACACTTTACTCTAGGGCAACCATGGGTCCTTTTTCCCCCAGACTTGTCTTCTTTTTTGGAACAAAACATAAAACAAAACACACCACAATTGATGGTCGTTTTCCAGTGCAACTGCAGTGTGCAACTCCAGTTAGGAAGGGCAAAGAATTCTGGTAAGAATCTGGAGATCCCTGGTTAAGGGATGCAATTAGAACAGGTTGGAACAAAGTTCTGGTGATACTTCCATCTACTGAGCCGCTCGATATAAAATAGAGTCACCATGTCAATCTCCAGGTTCCAAATTATGCAAACACACAGCAGGCCCTGCTCCTCTGAAGGTAACCATCAGCAGGTTAGAAAGCGCCCCGACCATTAATTCTGCCACCCTGTAATATGGAGCCAATTATGTGCAGAACAGTCTACCCAGCAAGCGCATGCAAATACATAGACAGTGAGTCATATGTAGCCCTCTGTTGTTTATGGAGCAAGACAGAAAATCCTGGTTCAATCAGAAGAGAATGGTTTACATGGCAAGTATATGCGTTCTCACTGTTATTGGACACTAGAGGATGGAGATGGTGGAGAAACACCACCCAAGACACATTCTCCTTTTCATCCCCAAAGAGACATTAGTGCCATTTCTCATTATCACGAAGGACAGCTATTCCGGCGTCAAGGCACTGAAGGTAGAGATTACGACAAGGAAGACCCAGCTTTTCCACTCTACCTTTCCTCAATTCAGACTTTTAGAAAGCAAAATGCCTCCATTCATCCATGTTACATGCTATGCTTCATTTAGCCCAAACATCTCTTCATGTAGGCTATGTAGTGATGTGGAGTATGACTTCCTCTTTACTCCTTTAAACACGTAATGGATGTTCCACATTTGCACATCTGGTCCTTTCTGGCCTTTGGAAGTGTTTGCTCAGGCTGCCAGCTGTCTGCCCATTCCGCTGAGCTGTTCCATCCAGAATAGTCCCAAATTACCCCCCTCAGCTGCCAGGCAAACAAGTATCCTGAGTATCCAGGCCAAACAAGTCATACTTCCTCCCCAGGTTGGGAAGCTGATCCAGGAGGCAGCTGGGAGAAGTAATCTGAAGAGAGTGACGCTGGAACTGGGAGGGAAGAACCCCAACATCATTTTTGCTGATGCAGACTGTAAGTGCCAGTGTTTGTGCACAAAACAAAGGAAATATGGTTTAGAAAATGCTAAGAAGTACACTGCTGCAAACATGTCAACTGGCAGTATCAACTGTACGTAAAGTCCAGGTGCCTCCTAACCCTCTAAACTGGTCTAGCCTCTAACTTCTGCTGGTTTCTAACACTGAGCTCCATAAATGACTCTGGTCATTTATCCTACTGCATGCTGATAATGGGGCCCACATCTCATGTTAGATATAAAATTGACAAGAAAAGGTTCAGAAAGCCATAAAAAAGAAGGATTAAAGAATCATTGATCCACACCTTGACAAATGGTGTGACAAACCCAGCTCATAATGTAGTGAGCTGCCACATGCTCTGCTATCCACCATCACACAGTCATGTACTTTGAGTCCTTAATCAATAAAGTGTTATGATATCAAAAAATTTTGTGATTATGTAATATGCGGATTCTCGTGAGGAGCAGTTGTTCAGTTGCTGAAGAACACAGGCAAACTTTGGGAGCTACAGTTTGCACCTTCTCACTCTCCTCAGTGGACGTGGCCGTGGAGCAGGCCCACCAGGGCGTCTTCTTCAACAACGGTCAGTGCTGCACTGCCGGCTCCCGCATCTACGTGGAGGAGCCCATCTACGAGGAGTTCGTACGCCGGAGCGTGGAGCGGGCCAAGAGGAGGGTGGTGGGGAGTCCGTTTGACCCCAGCACAGAGCAGGGCCCCCAGGTACTGGCCAAGGCCGAGGGGGAAATCTTTGGACGACCGTGGAGACTCTGATTTAAACAGCTTATGCTAATGAACACACATACACGCCAGCCTTTTCGCTCCATTTGGTTTGCGTTTGTTCCTTTTTCATTTTTTCCCCTGTGAGAAGCATGCAGTGACTTGTATATTAACTCTCTAAACATGGACTGTGCTACCCGCCATCTCCAGATCAGTCTGGAGCACCAGAGCCGCGTCCTGGAGCTCATCCAGAGCGGCATCAGCGAGGGAGCCAAGCTGGAGTGTGGAGGGAAAGCCCTGGGGGTGAAAGGCTTCTACATCGAGCCGACCGTGTTCTCCAACGTCTGCGACGACATGCGCTTCGCCAAGGAGGAGGTAAGGGTTAGGGGTAGGAGATTATGCTGTCTGTGAGCTTCAGCTCAGCAGCACCGGAGAGGTTGAGATGATACTAAGTCGTACACAAATTCAAAAAGTACTTGGACTGCACAAAATGTGATATTTACCCTCATAACCATGTAGAACATGAATGAAGCATCCCAACCCCTCCTCAAATGAAATCCCGCTCCCACACAATAAAAACGCCCCCATCAAATTTCCTTTAATCCCACTATACTGCTATCACACCGGATAGCCTGATCCATCTAACCCCTTTATTCTATCTTCAGTGCATTGCAACTCGATTATTGAAGCAACTCTCAAGTACTTTGATCCTGTAACCGCTTCATACTCCATGCTACAGATCTTTGGTCCAGTGCAGCAGATCATGAAGTTCAAAACCATGGAGGAGGTGATAGAGAGAGCCAACAACTCGGACTACGGGCTGACTGCGGGCGTGTTCACGAAGGACATCAGCAGAGCCATGACACTGTCCTCGGCCATACAGGCCGGAACTGTCTGGTAGGAGCTTCGAGACCCTGCATCATCACCACTGGCAAATGGCCACAGTGCTTGATAAAGCTGGCGCTTTAACTGAAAAGAAATTATAATGCAATTTTGATTCACAGCCCTTTCAGATTTGTGCAAGGGGATAATGCCGTCAGTCATTATAATTTCCTACAATATAAGCAAATTTTAAAAAGTAAAAAAAGCATTTTGGCATTGAGACCAGAGCACTATATCAAAGATAGGAAATTACTTGAATTATGACTAATGAACTAAATAAATGTACAGTCGTCTTTTCTTTTTTGCAGGATCAACTGTTATAACGCTCTTGGCACCCAGTGTCCGTTTGGTGGATTTAAGATGTCTGGCAATGGAAGAGAACTGTAAGTTATAAGAATACTAAGGATTTAAGGATACTAACACATTAGCAGGGTGCAGTGTCCTACAAAGGTGACTGAGAACTGCTACCTCAGCAGCGAAGGAGTTTATGTTAAATTATTGAAAAGAGCAGCCTGATGTTTCTAACACATTTACATTCCATTATCGTTCATTATTATTATCTGACACAGACTCAGTGTCCCCACTAACGTGCTTAGCTTAACAGAAGGATGTCCCCAGGATGACACAGTCCTTCCTGGGTTTACGTTGTTCCGAGCCGTACATCAGACAGCAGGCCGCAAGTGGAAACAGACAGTGAGAGCGCGGTGTGTGTCTGCAGGGGGAAGCACAGTCTGCGAGAGTACTCAGAGGTCAAGACGGTCACGGTAAAGCTGCTAGAGAAGAACTCCTAAGCTGCACGCTTGGAGGTGGAGGCGGCTCGCGGAGAGGTGCTCGAGTGTCCACCAGCCGTAGCAAAGCTTCTGGGACGCGAAGGACGATGCCTGCGTGCCGACGGCTCCCGCGAGCGGAGGCCTCTCTGCTGAAGCCCGCCACTTTCTGTCCACACTGGGGAGGAAGCGTGTAGGAGGAAGCGGACATTTCAAAGCACGCACACCATCGAAGGTCTTCCATGTTCTAACTGCCTTATCTGAACATTAATGCTTAATAATCCACGTTTAGGCTGCACCTAGTCTACTGTCCTTGTTAACCTCCGAAGGAAAACTGATGTAATCACTCTATCCAGTCTAATCCTGCGTATGTTTTTCCTCAAACACTTAACACTGTGCATCATCTTCTATTGATATTTAAGAAGGACGTTTCATGCCACTGTAAGGAAAACCAAGCAGAACCTCCAACACTTTATTGGGTTTCATGCAGACAGACAACATTATACTGATGTCCATTCTGCTATGTTTATACATTTATGAATGATGAAAGGATAGTAATTAAGATATAGAAAACTACTGGAGTATCGTTTCCATTAAAAACAAAAAACAAAAAGACTGTGTATATTTTCTGAGACCATAACCGGAGACCATCCCATGTTTAAAGTCCTCGATTCTGAATCTGCATCTTGGCCTTCTGTGTTTAACATGTTATCGCCCGTAAGGCTGCACAGTGGTTCCGTTTGGACACGGATCTGAGAAGCAATTTTTGGCCAGGTCCCTAAGCTGAGCACATTCTCGCTGCCTTCTCTCAGACAGCCAGAGCGATTCTGGGGCTCACAGGTAATTTCTCAATGGTGACCAAAGTCCCCTATAACTATTACAGTCCAATAAGTATCAGTGTCGTTGCAGCAGTAAAACCTAGATGGCGTAACCAAGTGCAATATAAGCCTGTGAGACAGATTCCTCCTTTTTAATGTTCCTCACTTTATTGCTCTTTGAAAGCGTTTGATGGTGCGATATATAACCAGTGGAGATCCAAGGCCATGAAGATGCCTGCGAGGAAACAGTAATCTAAATAGTCAAACGAATAAGGAAATACAACTGACATGATCAGCCCTGGCCTCCAAACACTGACAGTCTCGTGGGACTGACAGTCCCAGACACTGACAGTCTGTGGGCTTTACCAGAAAGCTTTACCGTAGGTGCTATTGTTCGCCTGAGTGAGAACGTCCACGGAGAAGTTCTTGAAGAAGAACAGCTGTGTGCGGCCTGCGCTGGAGTCCCCTGGTGCTCGCTTCACAAAAACACTGAAACTCACTCCCCCAGCAGCTGCCCTGCCCATCAGAATCCCGGGCCGAATGGGGAGGGGGGCCAACGTTCCATAACGGCGGTTCGGGGAACACGGAGTTCAGGAATAACCTCTGGACGAGGACACGGGCTTGGAAGCGTACCACAGTCTGTGTGTGTGTGTGTGTGTGTGTGTGTGTGTGTGTGGGGGGGGGGGTTCTCCATATGCTGGGGAGATACCCAGCTATCCAGGGCTCCGGTCTGAGTCTGTGTGCTCCCCACTCTCCAAGCATGGCTGCCCGGGCTGCCCTGGGCACTGAAAGAGCATCCGGAGGCTCGGAGCCGGCCGGGTTCCCAGTAACCAAAGCAGAACCATGTGGTACGTTCTGCCAGACAAAAAGCAGGCGGAGCACATGGTTACCCAGCTGCCAGGGCCTCTGGGGAGCAGCCCCTGCTCTACAGAACGGCAAAGGTAAAGGGAAGCTTCATAATGCATAAAACCTGATTTATGAAACTTTGTACATTAACACACACCAGCAGTTTTAATCAATCCGCCACACTGATAAATCTTCTCACATCATTGGTCAAGCTTTTACTGGACACATTAAGTATGATGGGCAAGTTGATTTAAACAGCCTTGGATCCCATCCAAGGTTAAGTGAAGATTCTATACCCAGCAAGATTTGAATTCCAGTTTCGGATTTATTGGGTAGAGCACTTAAGGTTTCTGATGTGTATCAGACACTAACCATTACCCCATGCCATTTTAGATGATTCATGACAAGCATTCATCCATAACCATTTATCTACAGGATAAGTTGGAGGATTCCGAATGGCTGGAAAATTGCATTAATTCACCCACGGAAATGGATCCCCACAGATTAACCCCGAGGAGACACGCTATGTCCTGATTAGCACATTTACAATGAGCACAGACAGACGAGTGCAATTAAAGAGAAATTGCAAAAGAGATTCTGGCACAGAGTCAGGAGTTAAATTTAAAAAGTTTGACACACTTTCCCTTCAATTCAGAATTCATATTTACGTGTAACTTACGCTTTTTTGTATAAAAACCATGCAAGTAAATGTTTGCTACAGGCAGTTATTAAGAAAAACAAACAAAGGAATAAAGAACAGTCTAGAATTCTGCATTAGGCTGAAACCTCCTCACCTCCACACACACCTGCCCAGATTCATGTGGCCTCTGCCAATACAATCCCCCCCACCACCATAGTAGAGTGGTATCTTCCATACCACTGGCTATCATCAGCCCGCAGGTGCCTGACAGACCTGTAGGAGGAGCTGCTGCAGCGGCTGGCTCAGACAGCCTGGCTGACTTACCACTTCCTTCCTGCAGTGGAAGGAGGCCAACTATGTTCCAGTGCTGAGGGACTCCCAGCCATCAACGGACACAACCAGAACTACAAGAGCAGACAAACAATTATATATGAGTCTGAAACAGAGTCCTTGTCAGTGAGCTCAGTAAGAGAATGAACCAGAGACTCACTTAGCGTGAAAGAATCACTTTCATTACTAAAGTCACATGTCTGCAAACAGCACAGAACCTTAGCTAAAGCGAAGGACACGCTCCTGGGAAGCGTGCCCACCTCCCGCTGCCATCCATCATCTGCACGACAAATCTCACACACACAGCTAAACTGGCAGTTAGCTTAATACTGACAGCCGGGCTAAACTGACAGCTAGCTTAATATCGACAGCCGGGCTAAACTGACAGTTAGCTTAATACTGACGGCCGGGCTAAACTGACAGTATCTTAATACCGACAACCAGGCTAAACTGACAGTTAGCTTAATACCGACAGCCGGGCTAAGCTGACAATTAGCTTAATACCGACAGCCGGGCTAAGCTGACAGTTAGCTTAATACCGACAGCCGGGCTAAGCTGACAGTTAGCTTAATACCGACAGCCGGGCTAAACTGACAGCTAGCTTAATACCGACAGCTGGGCTAAACTGAGAGCTAGCTTAATACCGACAGCTGGGCTAAACTGACAGTAAGCTTAATATCGACAGCCGGGCTAAGCTGACAGTTAGCTTAATACCGACAGCCGGGCTAAACTGACAGCTAGCTTAATACCGACAGCTGGGCTAAACTGAGAGCTAGCTTAATACCGACAGCTGGGCTAAACTGACAGTAAGCTTAATATCGACAGCCGGGGGGTAGCTACCGATTTTGGGTCCCGGTAGAAGATTTTGCCAAGTGGGGAAGTGGGTTAGCAGGAGTCCCTCTCAATAGATTTTGGCAAGTTGGTGGGAGAGATGGCCCCCTTGGTAGCCTTTGCCAAGCGGGGGCCCCTGACGAGACATTTTTGGGGCCCTGTGAATCTGCCCCTCCCAAACCCTGCTGACAGCACACAGTGAGAAATAGCGGCCAGCACTTGGTTATATCAACCCTCACTCAGCCAGAACCACTGTAGTACAAACAAACAATACCTGGACAGTTACCAGGTTACACAACCACATATTATAAGTCCTAAAACTACAAATGTAAAATCAAGGTGACTGGTAAGAAAAAGTGAATGCAAAAATGGAGAATAAAATGGATTTCACAGGATCACACAGGAGGGTGTACACAGAACGGGAAACATGACACCGCCCAACAAACACACACACAAAATACTCAGATACTCAGAAAAAAAGACAGATGGAGGAGCACAACAATGTAACAAAGACAGTCACATGGTAAACTGAGTCCCCTTCATTCTTTCAATGTTACGTCTCCCACTTCTGCCCAAAGTTGGGCCCCAAACTGCCCAGTGGGATTTCTCTCGAAGACAGGAAACAGGAGTCTCACCGCATGTGGGGGGGAATTTATTCTTTTTTTTATTACGTCGTGTCAGATAAGACATCGACTGATGCGAGTTGGAGATGCGTGTCGTGCCTGGTGTTATAGCAGAAACTCCGGAGCCTGCTGTATTTTTGGATAAAACCACAGAGAAGCGCCTGATGGATATATTTAAGGGGCATTGATAGTGATCAATATAGACGTTCAGGCAGGGGCTTCAGGATAAGGCAGGGGGTCAGGACAGGCAGGGGGTCAGGACAGGCAGGGGGATTAGGGCAGGCAGGGGGATCAGGACAGGCAGGGGGATCAGGACAGGAAGGGGGATCAGGACAGGCAGCGGGATCAGGATAGGAAGGGGGATCAGGACAGGAAGGGGGATCAGGACAGGCAGGGGGATCAGGACAGGCAGGGGGATCAGGGCAGGCAGGGGGATCAGGACAGGAAGGGGGATCAGGGCAGGCAGGGGGATCAGGATAGGAAGGGGGATCAGGACAGGCAGGGGGATCAGGACAGGCAGGGGGTCAGGACAGGCAGGGGGATCAGGACAGGCAGCGGGATCAGGATAGGAAGGGGGATCAGGACAGGCAGGGGGATCAGGACAGGCAGGGGGTCAGGACAGGCAGTGGGATCAGGACAGGCAGGGGGATAAGGACAGGAAGGGGATCAGGACAGGCAGGCGGTCAGGACAGGCAGGGGGCCAGGACAGGCAGCGGGATCAGGACAGGCAGGAGGATCAGGACAGGCAGCGGGATCAGGACAGGAAGGGGGATCAGGACAGGCAGGGGGATCAGGACAGGAAGAGGGTCAGGACAGGCAGGCGGTCAGGACAGGCAGGGGGCCAGGACAGGAAGAGAGTCAGGACAGGAAGAGAGTCAGGACAGGCAGGGGGCCAGGACAGGCAGTGGGATCAGGACAGGCAGGGGATCAGGACAGGCAGGGGATCAGGACAGGCAGTGGGATCAGGACAGGAAGGGGATCAGGACAGGAAGGGGATCAGGACAGGCAGGCGGTCAGGATAGGAAGAGGGTCAGGACAGGCAGGGGGTCAGGACAGGCAGGGGGCCAGGACAGGCAGGGGGATCAGGACAGGCAGGGGGTCAGAACAGGAAGGGGGATCAGGACAGGCAGGGGGATCAGGGCAGGCAGGGGAATCAGGACAGGCAGTGGGATCAGGACATGCAGGGGAATCAGGGCAGGAAGGGGGATCAGGGCAGGCAGGGGGATCAGGGCAGGCAGGGGGATCAGGACAGGCAGGGGGATCAGGACAGGAAGGGGGATCAGGACAGGCAGGGGGATCAGGGCAGGCGGTCAGGACAGGCAGGGGGATCAGGACAGGCAGGGGGATCAGGACAGGAAGAGGGTCAGGACAGGCAGGGGGATCAGGGCAGGAAGGGGGATCAGGACAGGCAGGGGGATCAGGGCAGGCAGGGGGATCAGGGCAGGCAGGGGGATCAGGGCAGGCGGTCAGGACAGGCAGGGGGATCAGGACAGGCAGGGGGATCAGGACAGGAAGAGGGTCAGGACAGGCAGGGGGATCAGGGCAGGCAGGGGGATCAGGGCAGGCAGGGGGATCAGGACAGGCAGGGGGATCAGGACAGGAAGGGGGATCAGGGCAGGCAGGGGGATCAGGACAGGAAGGGGGATCAGGGCAGGCAGGGGGATCAGGACAGGCAGGGGGATCAGGACAGGCAGCGGGATCAGGACAGGCAGGGGGATCAGGACAGGAAGGGGGATCAGGGCAGGCAGGGGGATCAGGACAGGCAGGGGGATCAGGACAGGCAGCGGGATCAGGACAGGCAGGGGGATCAGGACAGGAAGGGGGATCAGGACAGGCAGGGGGATCAGGACAGGCAGGGGGATCAGGACAGGCAGGGGGATCAGGACAGGCAGCGGGATCAGGACAGGCAGGGGGATCAGGGCAGGCAGGGGGATCAGGGCAGGCAGGGGGATCAGGACAGGCAGGGGGATCAGGACAGGAAGGGGGTCGGGACAGGCACGTGAGGTGGTCTGAAGCTGATCCCGTGAAGCTCAGCCGCACGTTGCCTGTACAAGAGGCTGGCTAATGCTCCTGGATCACCTGGTCTGACCTGGCACCACAGTGCCTGGTGGGGAAATCATCCATGAGTGAGGTCCCTTTACAGGCTGGATGGGGTGAATTTATGATCTGTACATTTAAAAAGAACAGCGTTCTCAGCCCATATCTTTACCAAGGTATTTCTGCAGGCCCTGATCCTAAAAAGGAGCATGTGCTCGTATCCATGACAAAACTGGGCTCTTCCCTAGAGCCATTTATCCAGCTGTTAAAACTGATAAAAAAAAATTAACCATGCAAGCTGCTCGGAAAAGGGGGGGGGGGTCATTCCTACTGCGGACATTTCTCATGTATAAAACAAAATGGGCAGACCATTAAGGACTGCAGTCTCGGGTACGAGAAATATAAAGAGCAAAACATGAGAAAGAAATGAGCCAGGGGGTCACGCCCGTCTTTGAAGCCGTCAGCAACAGAGATTTCCACGGGACACCCCTGCAGATGAGGCAGCACGTGGACACGCTCTGCCCCGATACGTCAGTACCTGGGAGATACGCAAGCGGGAAACACGGCCCTTTTCCGCGCCGGGTGTGACTCACCGCCAAAGGAGCGCAGAGGGGAAGAGAGCAGTGGAGAAAAGCTTAAGTCAGTCTGGGAATCTGCCAGCTGGAATCTGACCCCTGTTCCTCAGCTGGGAGGGAGCCGCTTTCCTCTTTCCTGTTACATCACTTTCAGGGATTCATACAAAAATAATATAGTCACAATTGCATGACATTATAGCTTCCATGAATGCTCTGGGGAGAGGTCACTCACAACTAGAGGCAGCCGGCATGAGCCTTACAGCTGCTCTACTCACGGGAGGGAAGGAGAGAGGGACCCCCAGCCATCGCAGAGCCCTCAGCTAAATGCAAAAACATTTCCACTGGAATGAGGTGCCAGTGTGCGACATGCACTGCTTCCACAGCGCCCTGCCTGGCTGGTTGCAGTGCTTTTGCTTCCACCAAAATGGCATCACACGTTTTTTTTTCTCGTGAAAGTGCTATTCAACAGATTTAATGAATGCTGTCATTAAGTAAAACCAACCGAGGACGTGAAAGTGCAGTTATGACACTAACAAGGACAGATCATTACGGCCGTGATTATGTTTGACTCAGGGCTATAAAATTAGCACGGGAGGGGTGGGGGGGGAGAGAACTGGAAAAAAAAAATAGTAAAGCTAGCTGAATTAAAATTCCAGTCCAGATATTAGCCTTTAACAAAAAATGTCTGCTAGTTTGTTTTGAAAAGCAAAACTGCCCTAAGAAACCAGTGCTATTCTCCAAGTCCTAATTTGTTGTTGCAGCCTATATTGGAAATATGAGCTGAAAGCTAAGGCCCTCAGAAGACATGTACCTTGTGTGTGTATAACGTAACGTAAGCCAGATGTGAGCAAGGGCCACGGAAACAGGTGATGGTAGCATTCTGATAGCACCACACCCAGACAGACAACAGCTTGAACTGATTCTCATCTTTCTGTTGGGGTCATAAATATATCCCCCCCCCAATGATGAAAACTCCTCAAAGGAGCCCTGAGCTGCTGCAGCTCCGAGTTTTGTGTAAATCTTGTGGACCAAATGGCCAGGTTTTGAGCTCTGGGTCATTCCCACGCAAAACAAACCAAAAACCTTTTTTTTTTTTGTCATGCGTTAGTGTTGAGCAGAGGATTGCCGCGTCTGTGTCGATGCATTCTCCTCTGGTGGGGGGGCCACTTACAAAACAATGTGGACGAGCGTTACGTCAACCAGCTGGGACCCAACAGAGGGCTTGACACGGAGACATGTGCCATCCCTGCTTTGTGTCTGTGTTTGTGAAGCTGAGTTCATGGATACGGAAATAAAGGTTAGGGGGACCGCTGTCTTATCACTAAATCCAGACTTATGACTAAATCCAGACTTCTTAGTAACAACCTGTGATCACAAAGCTCGGTGAAACATACATTTCTGACGGTATACAGAGTAAAATGGCTCCCAGTCTCACCCCCAGTAAGCCTCACTCTGGCTCCCATTTGGTGGTCTGTACCCTCCAGCCCACAGAGCTGACGCTCACTGAGGGGTCTCAGCTCCGGCTCTCGCTCAGACGCTGACGAAGGCATTAAGCTGCAAGATTACCCAGCTGTCCACCAGCAGGGCTCCCCATTCTCCCTCCGCAGGGTGCCGGGGGGGGGGGTTGGTCAGGTGATGGCCCCAAACATGTAGGTGTCAAACAGGTCCTCTCAGAAGGGAAGACAGGAGCCCCAGACAAAAGGCCAAATTGGGCTGCCTTGTCGCCGGAGATGCACGGACAGCCATTTGTGGGGCTCTCTAGGGTGCTAATGCACAGGGACCGTCTGCGGGGAGTGAGCCGTGGCGTCCCCCCTCCTCCCCGGAAGCTGAAAGCTGCTTTGATGGCTTTCGATCAAATGCGGCCGTAGCGTGTTTGTGTGTGGAGACAGAGCCCTGAAACGCACCTGTCAGGAACAGATAGGTACACACACATCTGCTCAGTGACTGACCAGTTTTGGATTGGAAGGTATTACGTTTTTGAAAAACTCTCCCCAAACAGAAGTTTGCAGGAATCAATTTTCCCACCGAAAGAGATTATTTTTCTACCCATAAATACGTCCAGCGCTTGGCTGTTTTTTCGTTGTTCTTTGTCCTACAGTCAGGCTGTGAATAAAGAGCCACACACACAAAAGATTAAGCTCATTTCCTGCCCTGTCCGCAGGACGGGAAGCTCATGTCTTTCCAATCAACAGCCCATTCCTCAACAAACTTTACTGTGCAGGCACTCAGTGCCCAATAGCTGGGCACACCACCGTGGCCTTTGATTGGATGTGACAGACCACCTGGTCGTCTGCTGTCTACCCAGAAGCCACTCATGGCTGCAAAGACTGCCCTGAAGTGATGATATCTCTGTACATCTGGTTTATTTTCAGCTGCACTTCTAAAGTAGGATGAAGGATAGCCCCTCTTTAATGCACAGTTGTATATATCTGGTAATAATACATAAAACCAAAAGATATGATTTTGGCTTCCCAGTGACAATTTCCTGCACATGTCTGTGTATTTATTACAACAGATAGAAATATAATTCAGATGGATAAATATATGCCTCCTGTTCCATATCTAATCATGACCGATTACAAGAGATGGGCCTCAAGCTTATGAAACAGAGAAGGTTCCAGAAGGAACTGCAGGCAACCTGACGTGATATGAATTTTATAGCTAAAATTTCACCAACTTTATGGATCCTTTTTTTGTGACCTCAGAGTTTATGTCTTCAGCCCTGCTGATTTACAACTTCGTAGCTTCTAGTTATAAGCTGTTAGGGAAGCGTAAAACACAGGAGCCACGTCGAGCTGGGAACGATTCTCATTCTTCGGTTCTCTAACGAACATCATCTCCCAGTTTAGCAGCTGGTAAGAGGGGAGGAAGACAAAGACCCAGACGGATATTTGGCACGGAAGGAGGGGTCATGTAAAAAAAACAGCTAAACAGGAAAGGGGCCGTGGTGTGTCCGTAGTCAGGTGTGTGAGTGCACGGGGCGGGGGGCGGGGGGGGTGTGTGAATGGCACGATGCCCAGGGCTCAGCGGTCCCCCTGCTGAAGTGATGCTCCCAGATTATTACTGAGGCATGAGAGGGGTATGAGGAACCACAGAGCAGGCATAAACATTCACACCACATTCGAGGGCCTGCTCACATGCATAATGCGATTATCATCAAAAAACAGAAAGTAATGATCTTCATGCACACTCCAGCATTGTGAATAGAAATACAGAAACACAGGAATAGAAGACAGACAGGCAGGCAGGCAGACAGGAACGCAGGCAAACAGAAAAGCAGGCAGAGACAGACAGACAGGCAAACAGGCAGACAGGCAAACAGATAGGCAGACAAACAGGCAGGCAGACAGACAGGCAGGCAGGCAGAGACAGGCAGGCAGGCAGAGACAGACAGACAGGCAAACAGACAGGCAGACAGACAAGCAGGTAGGCAGGCAGACAGGTAGACAGACTTCAACCCAAGGGGGTAATTATGCATATACAAACTAAATGAGAGATATGAATACAGTGCACTTTGCAGTATTACTGGATTTCTTACGCTCTAACAGACATCTTTTAGCACTGCATACATACACTACCATACACTTCTTCCCTTGGACAAGCGGTCCAAACGTCCTTGAGATTGCACAGCACTCTATAAAACTTTCAGCACAATAACTCAGAAAGAGGTCTCCAAAACTTCACTTACTTCACAACTTCTTCCTGATTTACAAGAACAGGTCATTTTCCATCTTATACCAGCGTCCTGAAACCACCAATTATATCGCCACAATCTCCCTCTGGGCAGATTTCATAAGAAAAAGGCAGTTTAAATATTTACTTATCTTAACCCTGGCCCTGCCTGATGCGTGTCAGTGCATTGGGGGTTGGGCTTTGAGGCCTAGTGTGCGAACACTTATTTAAGCAGAATGCCAAGGTATCCCTGTTTTTCTTCCCCCCCCTAATTCCACTTCATTTTTGCCAGGGTCCCCCCCCCAACCCCAAGCTGTCGTTCCTGAAGAGAAGGGGCTGCTTTTGCTCTGCCACATGAGTGCTGAGGAAAGGTGCCCCCCCCAATAGGGCCACCCAGAGGAGCCGAGCTCTCGCACGTCACCTGTCCGTGTGGCCTCTCCGCGCAGAGGGGTAATGGGGAGGCAGGGGTATCACAACAAAGCAAAACAAAGGGAGGGGAGGCGGGAGGGCGGGGTTCACAATCTGATGCTGTCATTTCTAGAGTAGGGAAAGAAAACACTGGGACATTGGAGAAGGGAGTTGCAAGGCTGAGAGATGAAACAGGACGGCGACCACAGGGGCGGCGACAGAGGACAGCTGGAACAGCAAACACCCGGACACAGAACAACATCGCAGTTCACACTCTTACACCAAGCGACAGGCAGAAGATTTACAGAGGCAAGCTGAGATCCGGGACTTACAGTGCAGGATATCATTACCGAAACTCGCAGCTGGTCAGAGGTCAAATTCCTGAAAATAAAAATCTACCAAAACCCTATTAATCCTGCACATTCAATGCTTACACCATCTACTGACATGAGAATCGACACAAATAACACTATTTCTGTAAGTAATACAATTTAATATTTGGCCTCCTGGCATGTGAACCTGCCCAGTTACAGGTAGCGTCACATTACTCACAGAGGACTGTTTTGACATGTAGACGGCTCAACCCCTCAATACACAAAGAATGAAGGATTCTTAAACACTAAGGGTCAGTCCTCATGTAAACACCGCCTTATTAGGCGGGTCTTAAATATCCAAATACACAGACTGACGGAGTGCACCTACAAATACATAAATTGCTGGGTGTCGATTTTTTATTTTTTTTTGGGGTCATGTTCAGAAAAAACAGAAATCTTGAAATATCGTCACTTTGTACACCTCTGAAATTAAATTCGTATAAGAAGAAGGAACTGCTTAAAGAGTATGCAAATTGTTGTTTCGATGTTCAGGAAATTGCTTGATAATGAACACATTCCCAATAGCACAGAGAATCCATTAAAGACTAACTACTTCCTGAATCCCTAGGTATTAATGACCTTTGAAATTAGTTACTTAAACTTCTCTCAATCTACTGAGATTGCACACAAATTACACACGAATCTTTATGCGCAGCTGCTTGCAGCAAACGGCTCTGTACTTCGCTGTAAGGAAACTTGTCATAAAATAGCAGCGAATGATGTATATACATTTAAAGTAATGTTATTAGGCTCATTCGCACACGTCAAAACACCTATCTTTGTAACTTATTCTTTAACTCCCTCTAGTGGAAAATGCAGGAAAATATAGAACAATATGGCCCAGAGACGGTCGAAGGTGTATCCAGTAAGACAGATATTGTTGTGATGGCATCGGATTATTTAAAGAAACCATTAGCCTAGAGTTTTGCTATTCCTTATGCTTCACTAATTAAAAATGAACATGTAAGCCTTGTGACGATTCCCTCAGGTTTATTGTTTGTATTAAATAGCTATAAAATTAGTCTCATAGGCTTGTAGACAGTCAGATTATACGATTTAACTAGAAAATACTGAAGAAGAGTATCTGAAGTTATAATGAGTCTGGAAACCAGCCTGAAGGATGGGGGAAGGATGGTCACGGCTTCGCTAGAACTAATGTTAAAATACCACCGATTTCTGCCCCATAATCAGTTTTATTTGTGGCTTTCGGGATTAAAGAGGACTTTTCCGGTACACATGCAGAGGCTGCAGTGGCCCCGAGGTGTTTTGTGCAAGCAAGGCCAACACAGCTGACAGCAATTAATATATAACCCCTGCACGATAAACGCTGCCGACCCCGCGAGATAGCTGCCACGCCAGTCACAAAACTCTAAGGCAGAAGGCGACCGGTACCTTCCGGCCCAGGATTTGCAAAGCGTCAGCGGCAGGTGACCGAGAGTGAGGGCGATCTCTCAGAGACATGTGGCGCTGCGGACAGCTCTCTGAATGCCAACACAGGTAAATGCATCTCCACAGCAAAGGGGAGGATGAAAAATAAAGCCAAAAAGAGAAAGGAAGAAAATCCGACATGTGATATGGCCCAACTAAGTGCCAGAACAAGACAAAAAAGCATAGATAAAACACTATCTGTTAACTCAGTGACCAGACATCTGTGGCCTCATGCAATCTCTTGCCACCAGAAAACTGCATCGTTGTTTCTGGATATTTAGCACATTAACAAACATAATGGCATCTGTAACCTATGTCACCTGCACAACTGGATTAGAGAGGTGCCCAAAGCGTATCTGTAACCCGCGTGCCTGTGCAGACTCAGGCACCAGCGACACACAGTCGGCACTTAAAATGTCCTTGGATGTCTAGGCTCTATGACCTGGCATCCAGTTAAGAGGCCATCAACAGTCCCGACCTCTCAGCTCGACCGCAAAGTCGACACACACCAAAAACCAGGGAACCGCAAAGCCCTGCCCTTCCAGTAACACGCAGGACTCACCAAGGCCGAGCGGAAAGCAAGACTCAGCCAAGGGCGATGAGAAGCAACTCCTATGGCAAGTTCTGCTTCAAATTATAAGACAGGAGAAAGCTGAGCGCACTGCAAGGTGAGGCAGTCCTGAGCTCACCTCGGAGCTCCCCTGCAGGAAGTGCAGTTACTGCAGGCGCACAGGATGATGTTCCAGAGCTACACAGGCAGCCTGTTTGGTAGAGAATGCATTACTGCCCTTTGTGATTATCAGCATTTTTCACAGAACTATGAAGCTCTGTGATGCCTTTCATTCGTATGTCATGCATGGTACACATGAGTTTTTCCAGGGTTCACAACTTTGCTAAACGATCAGGAATGACCATCTACCAAGAGATCCATAAAAATGAAGCCATCAGGACATGCATTCCTGCAGCAAATGCCAAAATCAAAACTAAACCTCTAAGGCCATCAGGAAAACAAAGGTTGTTGGCCATCAGCAAACAGTTACAAACGCAGCCCCAGGGCGACGGGGATCCACCAATCTAGAGTCAGCTCCGTACTGCATAAAGAAAGAGCAAAATTCTGCATCATACATGAATTCATCTCAGCTAGGGTTAGCATTCATGACTGCGGACACTGGCTCTCCGAAACGCTCCTTAACTCTTGATATACTTTTACTGGTAGACAACTTGGTGACAATGAATATGAAATGTTTGAATAATCCATTTCAGGCACCAGTCTAATAAACGGATATGTTTGTGACCTCAGGACGTGATGCTCTCAGGACGGACATTATGGTGTGTAGGAGCTGGCCAGCTGCTGCATGCATCATCCCACCACGTCCGGACCAGTGGGTCTGTAAACCTTTGCGTTTTTGAAGCCAGCTGGTACAGAATGTCTGCCACACATTCTAATTCCGTCATTGATGGACTGATGGTGTGACCAGTTATCGAGTAGCTATGGGCAGTCACCTATTCACACAAGGATAATGAGTTTAGTAAAAGCTTCTGAATAAATCACATAAGATTACAAGCTGTCGGTCACAAATTGGTTCTGACTGCAGTCAGTGAAAGAGAACATCTTCCAGGACACCTCCCAGGAAGCACAAGCTTCTCTCGTGGAATCGTGAGCCCAGCGAAACTCCAGCACAGCCGCAGCAGAAAGAAATACACTCCGCATACACGGCGGGTACGGAGTTAACTGCCCTAGTACACCATCACCATTTTAGACGCTGTCCAGTGTTGGTCAGGACTCCCAGTTCATATGGTGGAAATGAAGGGGAAAGTGAATGTCTGGAACACTGCGCGAGCACACTCACGGGAGTACCGAGACTGAGAGCAGAGCGACTTCACCACGACAGACGGCATTTCCTGCCTGTTACAAACAGAAAACATTTCATGAGAGACATTTACCCACTGAATCACTAAACTGTTGAGCGAAAGAGACCATTTGTAAAATGAAACGGGGTTGGGGGGTCATGGCGCGGGGGGAGGGAGCCCCAAGAATTTAATCCATAAAAAACTCTTCCACCTATTTCTTTAATTAGGCTTTTCTGAGAGTTCGTACGAACAGCGGAGATGGAGCCTCCTTAGGGCAATAATGAAGGACTCACTCGTAGACCAAACAGCTAAAGACAAAAATCTTTAACTGAGACAATGTATATCAAACTGAAAAACAGGAAGACATTGCCGGCTGTAAGGCGAGAAACCCCGCAGCAATGCATGCGAGCTGATCGGCGGAGTGGTGCTCGGCAACCGAGCTGCGGCGATCTGCTCTTTCAGATCCCGCTAATGACTGTCCGTGTGGACTCCATTTCCTGTCTCCAAATCGCGGAATTATGCCTTCTCTGAGAGAGCCAGCCTTGTTAAAAAGCATTCCCTCCCCCTGCCCCCACACCGTGTCTAACTTGATGAACGATGGCGGGTCCACTGGGTTAGGGAGCACGCAACATCAAAACGGTCAGGCAGCATTCGACCAATGTATTTTCCTTGTGATTTGTTAAGAAAATAGTGACCCCCCCCCCAACCCAAGCAACTGCCACCACAAAACAGCCTTAAAGCCCTTGACACCCCAACCCCTCTCTGCTCTGCCCGCATCCTCTGTGTTGTAAATCTTGTTGAAATAGCTTGCAGGTGTCAGAATTAAAAAAAAGGGAAACATATTCAGAGAGGACACCAAGCCCCGGCTCCAGCTGGGCCCCCCTCCCCCCCCCCCTAGTTTCCAGTTGCTATTGTTGTTTTTAATTCTCTAAGAGTAACAGCGCAGGAACTAGGCCAGGACCGGGCCCGAGTGTGAAGAGGAGAGAGTCAGCAGGTCTCAGTGCCACACTCCAAGCGTTTGGAGTCTCTGTGACCTCCACAGCACAGATCGCACACGTCCTTGGCTGCTGTAGCGGTCTGAAGTTAGCATCAGGGGCACCAGGATGTCAACTTGTACGCGCAGCGGAGCTGGCTCATGCCCAGGCCGATGCCAACGCTAACCCATAGAGCAGAGGTGTGTACGAAGGGGCAAACCTACAAGCTAAGACCGTCTGAATAACTGAATAACTCCACATTCCAGTAAGCTGATCAGAGCTAAACAGCTCCTGCAGCATTATCAACTGTACCTGCACTGCTAAGACTGTACATACGGCAAACAGCTAGTGCTTCTCTTATAATGCTTACAATGTTATAAAAACCGCAATCTCTTCATTTTAGCCATACATATGACCTGAGTCACAACATGCACAGAGAAAAAAAATTAAGACATTTAGCATTTCATGCTGTACATTTGACATCGGCAAGGTTACAATCACAACAGCCTAAATGACTTTTTAATTCAAACACTGAATTCACTCAGTCACCTGTTTTTACTCAGCTCTGGAAGTTGAAAGAGCTGAAGTGCAATTAAAAATAAAGGACTCTAAATGCATCCATTTAACATTCAGCAATTGTAAGGGCTGCCTAATCCATCTTCCCACACTAAAGGCCACGGTATCACCGGACACCATGCATAAGTGCTGCAATTCCATGGCAGTTTTAGTCTGAGACAAAATAAGCAGCAAGTAAACGCACTGAGAACACAAGATGCCAAGCACTTTTAAAAAAATTAATTTTGTACTATTACAAAAAGTACAAAACTATCAAGGAATCTGACACCACACGCCTTTAGATGTTTGCCATAGCGGACTAAAGACATGCCTGTCTCTGTAATGAAAAGGGGCAGTTTGTGAAATCCCTGCCCCAAAGCTTAAGCAGCCCTCAGAGAGGCTGCTATGTGAAGACCCCCCCCCCAGAGGTGGACAAAACCAGCTCATGGTTTTCATTTGCAAGATTTATGCCACCAACAGATGAAGGTTTGGGACGAACTGCCCCCAGTAGGACTGTTAATCTAAGAGGGTCTCAATATCAGGTTATGTACCGAAGGTATTTCAGTAACTGTCAACGCTGACAGATTTCTCATGTTTTGAAAAAGAAAAGTGATAGAAAAATAACAGGAAAGAGATGTGAGGACCTTGTAAAGCCAGCTTTCACTTTCGTTATTACAGGCAGCCAGCATGGCTTTTCCCACGCGTGGCTCAGAGTCTTCAAAGCACCTTTGGTGTCCACATTCGAGGGAAAAAAATCAGCGTAAATACTGTAGCGGTGGGCTTCCTCGGTGTGCCGCTAAGTGGGACACTAGCTGCTGCCTGAAACTCAGACTAACCACACAAAGGCAGTCTTAGCCACCGCACAGAAAACCACGATTCTGGAGGGAAGATCGCATGCTGTTCGAAACAAAGGATCTCTCTGCATTTGATTTGTTAGGCACGGCTAAGCAACTGTCGTCAGTTTGGGTAATTTATGGGGAAAACAATCTACAATGAGAAGAGTTACATGAATGTATGGTTAAACGCACCACATAGCCAACATTGCATTATGCCCACCGAAGATTTGTCACAAACTTGTTCGACAGCAAGCTTCATGCACGATGCATCTTAGGAATTATAATGCAATTTTGTGGCTTAACAGCAAAACATCTGCACATACAGAGTAGTAAGACATAAAGTGTTGGTAAGGCAAACTGTTTTGGACTAATTCTCCTGTGTATTTCAGTAGGAAACATCTCTGAAAACTTTATTACATGAATGAAATATGTCCTAATCCTCTAAGGTCTGTATATACACACTGTTCGGCATTAATAAAGCAAAAACTGATATCTTAAAGTATATTAAACATCTCAGATAGCCTATTAGGACAAAGTGTTTCAAAATATACATGGAAACTCATCACCCAACCTCTATAAAGCAGTAAATAGTAACGTAATATTATTTTATAAAGTTGGATTGTTTATAAACTCTATCAAACTTTAATGTGAGTTTTTGTTCAATATTTTAATTGATTTTTAATCGCTGCAGCAACTTCTTAAGCTGATAGTTCAAATAAAATATAAGCAGAAAGCACAAAGCCAATTCTTAAAAAAAAAAAAAAAAAAAAAAAACTGACAAAAACCATCTGCTCACACGAACGCACGAAGTGATTCCAAACTAGCCAGCCACCTGGTGATGATGCTTTAAAGTTCTCCACCACAGTGTGCCCCCTGCTGGCAGGTTCTCTTAATGCCTCTGTTTGCTTGTTTATTTGTTTGTTGGAGACACACAAAGGGCTAATTTACAAGCGTGCGGAATTAACAGGGACTTCTGGGTAATTGCTGATGATATCCCTCCAGCTGCTTGTCCAGTGCATGGTTGGGGGTATTTACCCGCTATTACACTGCAAAACACAGAACCAGGGTCTTGTGGGTAAGAGCAGTGCAGTAATATTAAGAAACGTTGCGTGAAATGTGACTGAAGGTGTATTTCCAGACATACATCTGAACAGCTTTTAACTGTTGGCAGAGAAAGTGTGAATTTTCAACCAAGATAGAAAAACATATATGGACAGTAGAGCAAGAATAAAAAAGTAGGATTCTAAATAGAAATTTCAGTCAGAAATTGGTAACAAACCAGGGAACAAAACATACAAACCCCACGTCTGAAACATATTCAGAGGGCAGGTCAGAAATGTACCATCGGCATCTGCATTCCTGTTTATCGATCTCTAAATCAGTGTTTCTCCTTGACTGCTGAGGTTATGCCGCACAACGCCAAAGGGAAGCTGTTCCCACCAGTTCACAGAAGTGTCCTGGCACACTGCTGACCGTGTTCTCGTGGACAGCGCCCTTACAGAACTGGCCTTTTGACATTTCCAGGTGCACATTTCGTTGCTCCTAAATTCCACTTCCTCCATCAGTTACTTTTGATACGTTTCAGGCGTTGAAAACGTGCATCGTGCATGAAAAAGCGCACACAAGGCTGCCATCTAGCGTCTCGTCATAGCCATTGCACAAAGTTCCGCACTGGCACATCCGCCGCAAACCGTTACTTAAACCAAATTTGACCTAAGTGGAATTTACGCCACTCCCTAATACCATTCAAGACATCTTACATTACTGGCATATCTGTTTTTTTTATCATATTAGCAATACATACTAAATAACACATATTAAATAAAAGAAAAAACACGCATTTAACCCATATGTGACAATGTAACACAACAGGGGGGAGCTAATTCAGCGCCCGGGAAGCAGTGCTCAGAGGTGCCTTGCTGGTCGGGGATTCGAACCTGCAACCTTTCAATTAGGAGTGCACTTTCCTAACCATTAAGCCACCACTGCCCACTAATTATGCAATACCTATCAAAACGCTGAATTACTAATTCAGACAGAAAGTCCACCATCAAAAATGCAAAGTGTTAGAAACAGCCGACCGCATTATGACTGCAAATATCTAGCTGACATCGTTAGGCAAGGAAAGTACACTATGCAGCAAACTCTAAATATAACATTGCGCAAAAAATAAATTTTACCAATTCAGGCTTGTCAAAAGTCTAACAAAAGGAAATTAATATCCTCTGCACTGAGGGGAAAAAAATAAGAAAGTGAACAAAGGAGGTGAGCTCGCAAACTGGCAAACAACACATTCACACTGCAGAAGAACCCAAATATACATATCCGTATCACGTGAACCGCCAGACTGCACTCAAGCATATGAAATGTATTTTTCATCATATTTTATTTCCCTCCCTTTTCCCAAAACTGCTCCAGTTCCCATGGGATCAGAGCTGTGCAGGGACCACTAGTCTATTTAAAACAATAACTTACAGGCTTCAAGGGTAATTTATTAATATGAAATGTATATTGTGGGATTCACACTTAGTATAAACAATCGTATTAAGCTAACTTGGTTCCAGCCCAGCAAAGTCAGTATATTTTCCAGCGATTGCAAGCACGAGGCTGGACACGGTAGGCAAGGGGATGTTAAAAATGCTCTGCTGAGTTGGTAACGGTTTCCATAGTTATGTAGGTGAGGTGGGCTTAATTAATACCAGCACAGAGACGATCTTCATGATGACATATTTATTATTGGGGGCTCAGCAGCGCTGTCTGGAATTCCTCAGGCCGTCAGTCTGAGCGCGTCCTCCCGGTGTTTGTTTAAACCCCCCCTAACGTCTATGCTCCAATACCAATTACTAGGGTTATCAGAGAGCATCAAGCAGCTGAGTAACACAGACTCCGCACATCCTCCAGCCATGTTCCTTTGAAGTTCTCCCCTCTAGTTCTCATCATTAAAATTCCAGACGTGTAATAAAAGAATTGTCTTCAAATAAGCTGAGAGAAAGAAAACTTGCTTATATAATGTTGACGTTGGCTCCCCTTACCCAGAAGGCAGAGTTAACCGCCCTTTTCACAACCTCTTATCTCCGCCGACTCCATGACATTGCGCACAGCGGCCCAGAGGAGAAACCGAATCAAAATCCGCTCCAGATGCGCAAATTGCCGCGGCTGAATTCATGCGGTCAGGGCTGCCGGAGCAGGAGTATAAATTCGCTGCAATTTCCAAAATTTTCACAAAAACTTTTGGAAATCTAACATGGTAATGATTAACTTAATTTGGAACTTTAACAGCATGCCGTGATAAGATTAATAAAACATTTCACAGAATATATCTAACATTAATTTTGCAATATATAGCTATTTTGTCCAAGCGGGCAATGCATCACAATATCTCTACAATATCTATGCAATACGCTGCTGCTCCAAGTAGAAATAATTGGTAACCAAATGGTGTATTTGACGGTGTCAACTTGACCCCCCTTCATTCAATTAATGTACTGGCTGAGTGTTAATTATTTTTGCATTTCTGGAGAAGTACAAAACAGTATTTAATAAACGCTATCTGTAGAATAGGGGTTCCCAAACCCCCGTTTCCTGCCCAGTGTTCCACCGGGCCGTTTTTGTTTACGCATCTTAGAATGACTCAGAGGGGGGATTACGGATGGGTTAGTTAATTTCCAAAAATAATTCTGTATTTTTGGTCCGGTCCGCCCCCGACCGCTTTACCAGTCAGTGCATTTTTGTACGGCGGAAACGGGATGGTTGGGAACCCCCCAGTGCAGAGGACGGGGACCGGGCTCAAGGTGAGGGGGTCTACGGGGGCTTGGCTCTCACCTTTCGCTGGTTAGGAGTCACTCCTGTTCTGTGCGAATGCAGGGGCCCAGTAGTGTCTTATTTGATTTCAATTTCTTTCTTATATTTGAGTATCTGCTGTTTCATTCTCTTCCTGGGCGCTTCAAAAAGTCCCGAACCCTCGATTAACTAGGAAACAAACTGCTGGCTCCAGTACTTTAGACAGTGCTGACCTGTGGCGCTTTTCCGCCGGCATACCGGAACCCAGCCGTACCTCAGCCGTACCCCGAAGAGAGTCTGCATGGTCACGGTGCGGTTCCAGCTCGCTTCGCTTTTTTCGCAGAAGGGTCAGTACAGAGGGGGTTTGGAGAGCGACAGTGACATAAAACCGAAAAGAAGCTTATTTACTGTTCACATGGTACATCATAACCCCGCGCTAATAACCGCTAGCACTTCTGCTGTTATATTAGCATCAGACGCCAGCTTGCCAAAATTTGCATTACGAATCCATTCCGTTCACATGTTCTTCAGTACTTCACTAAGTAGGAGGTTTGGAACTATCGGGAATACATCAATACACCATTATATGCGATACTACTGATAATAATATATAAAATATGCCCCTTTTCCGTTCACGTAATCCGTACATATCGGCACAGATCACCGGTATTCTGGCAAATCAGGTAATGGTGACGTAACCAGCTTTCTTTTCTGGCGTTTTTCCACTGCCATGACCGCGAGCTGACGGTTTTCCAACGTAAATTACGCAGGCTGTACTCGAGCGGGGGGGGGGGGGGGGGGCATGTCAGTACCGACACGGCTTGCATAATTTACGACGAAAAACCGTCAGTTCCTAGTTCGGTTCTATTGGTTCTCGGTGGCAGTGGCAGGTTTGCCAACTTTGGTCAGCTGACTGGCGTGAGATTTTCAATTGGAGAGAAGTCTGCACACACATTTACATGTATAAATTGTTAAATTGCCTTGTAAATACTATGCCAATGGAATATAATGGGATAACCCTGCAGCAGAAAAGCGCCATAAATTGCCCATATTGGGTATGTGCCTTGTAATGCAGAGCTACCCCCTGAATGAGATCTTGGTATATGTTGTACTGGATAAGTGGTTGGGGGATGGAAGGCTACTGAAGCTATATGTTCTCTGCAAGTTTAGTTCAACATATTACAGTAATAAAACCAATCACA
Organism: Brienomyrus brachyistius; assembly: GCF_023856365.1. Taxonomy (NCBI): domain Eukaryota; kingdom Metazoa; phylum Chordata; class Actinopteri; order Osteoglossiformes; family Mormyridae; genus Brienomyrus; species Brienomyrus brachyistius. The sequence continues at coordinate 16,217,683 of NC_064545.1, forward strand.
TTGTACTCATTTCTCAGCACTGAAATGGGGTAATAAGCAACATGGGCTTTATTATCATACTTATTACATATTGTTGGCACAATATTGCACATTTATTTGAGCTTTTTAAAAATCAATGGAAAAATACAGGCCTTGCAGTCCAGTTGCATATACATTTCTGCAGGAAGGTGAAAACAGAATATAACTTAAAGACTATGAAGGCACATATAACCATGAAGTCCAGGGTCTAGAGAGGGTGGGATTTAAACACCCAGTGCTGGAGGTGGGAAGCAAAAGTGCCCTGTGCTGCCTGGACGCATAAGGCAAATAACAGGGAGCCAAATAAAACACACTTACACAACTTCTACAGAGCAAGTGTGAAACAATCAAAAACCACCCATCAGGACAGATTAACAATGGAGTTAAATTAAAAATTCTATATAAGCATTCAACAATACACATTTGTGTGTGTGTGTGTATATATATTAAATATCTGCAAAATAAAATACATCTGGTCTTAAAACAAACAACACAAAAGTGCAGCACCAAACCTTATTTATGAGGAAAATCAGTTTGATTGCTCAGAACCACATGAGGAAAGTGAAAAATAACTCCCACCCCAGACACATGAAGAGGGACACAAACAAAAAGTGTCTTTTTAAGAGCAACGTCGGCACGTTCCGGTGATCTTCACAGTAAAAAGCTGCACATTAGTTTTAATCTTATCCATCTTCTTTATTGATCTTAATTGCAGCTGTGATTTCCATCAGCCTCATGTAAGGCGTGTATATTCTCGATGGGACGGACCTTGGATGTGAGGAGGGAGGGTTAGACTGGTCTGCATGTGAGACTGCGGCTTGATTTTGCCTCTCAGATTCCAGCGAGGTGTAATATTTCAGTTTGTCTTCTAACTCGTTATTCTGTGGAGGGAAAAAGACCAAACTGGACTGTCAGCAAACACGATGACGCCTGGCACTGAAATTAACTGTGCTGCTTGTCTGATGCTGAGTAAATGGTTAGTGTTAACTACCTGGACACCACTGGTAATGTACAGGCTGACGCATAGCTCAAAATGCTTTAGTAGTGGAAATGTAATGAATGATACTATGTCACTTAAGCCTGGAACACACAGAACTGATTTTCGGCCATTGAAAGCCAACAGTTTGTCAGTGAGAGTCAGTGACTGTCGTGCAGCTGTGTGTGACACGGCCGGACACGGCTGTTCACTGATCGAGCATGTTGAAACACCATCCAAGCCAGTTGGTGAAACTGAGCTCTCTGATTGGGCTGTATGTTGCCTGTCACAACCGACTGGAGGGACAGAAGGCGACGGGAGCCAATCATTCATTGGCTTTGGTTGGCACTTGTGTTTTGCCGTCTACTTGGTACCCAGCTTTGGATTCTCCAAGGTGCGCTGTGCTGCGGTCCGATATATGCGCTGCACGCAGCTGCCCTTTGGATTGGTAAATGTCCCCCAAGAAGCCTTACCTCACACTCCACAATGGCTATTCTGTCCAGCAGCTCTGTAATATATTGCTCCTTCTGTTCCACCTTAGCTTTCAGAGCCTCAATCTAAAAATTCAGACATAAAACAGCATAACTCAGCATGGAGCAGAGCTGTAGAAGATGGATGACAGGGGACCGAGGGTTGTAGATCACAGAAGAAATGCCACTATGTCAGTCAACATTTATCTCTTCAGAAAATCCTCATCTGATCAAAGTAACCTGTCATACCTAAGGCTGCCTGGCCAGCAGCGATAGAAGTTCATATTTCAGATATTACTACAGTCTCGTATTCTTGTATGCTTGGTATCACTGAACTTGTTCCTGGATTGGCTGATAGTGAACAGAGATGGACAGATACTGCACACTGACTCTGGGTTTCATGAGACCTTGACTGGAAAAGTACCATGATGTCCAGCCTGCTGAGTATGTGATTTTTACTTTCTCAACCTGAACTATCCATCTCTGCTGATCACCACTGGCCCATGTTTGCACATGGACTTGTGTTCCTCACCTGCTGAATCAGGCTCTTCACCTTCTTCTGCTGACTGAACACCATGTCATTCAAGTGCTTGATCCTCTCCTTCAGCCCAGCCGCCTCCTCTTCCAGCTGTCGGGACCTGCAAGGTAGCCGTGATCAGTGGGCAGCACTGCTGCCAATAAGGAGCTACGAGGCCCTGGTGCTCATCGTCAGGGGCCAGCGTGAGGTCATTACAGTCAGCCTCCAAAGGCGACACATTGAAACGTCACACTGGAGAGCAGGAGTCCTATTTCCCGTGACATGAGCACAGGGGCGCCGCTAAGGGGGGGAAAGTTGGGACAATTCTAAGGGCCCACGCCCTTTAGGGGCCCCCAGAGATCTGAATGGGTGTGGTAGGGGGGCCCAACCTCATATTTTGTCATAGGGCCCAAAATTGCTAGCGGCGCCCCTGCATGAGCAAGATTTTTGCCTCTAATTGCTTCAGCCAAACACCCAGCCATGTTTTGGATGAAGAGATCAAAATGATATCAAGTAAAACAGTGTGGAGATGAGGCCGAGTCTCCGCCCGTTACCTCCTGATGGTCGCTGCGTCCGCATGCTGCACCTGTTGCAGCCGTTGAAGCCGCTCCTCACATTCCCGCAGCTTTCCCTCCAGCTGCTTCCTCTCCTGCATGGACGACGGGCGAGACGGTAAGAATCCTTTCGCGATTACAGCCTCCCGACGTGGCACCCAACAGTCTGGCCAACGCTGCCGATGTGACACGATGCTGAGATCCCATGGAGCGGCGTGACTCCCCCGCTGCCTCACCTGGCCCATGCAGCCCATGAGACGCTCCACTTCATGGACCCTCCTGTCCTTTTCTGCTATCTCAGCCTCTGCCAACTTGACCTTCCTCTCCGCTTCCTCGGCCCGTCTAATGCACTCATCCAAGTGCGTCTGGGAAGAAGAGAAAATCAACAGCGTCAAACTACAGCTGACAACTGAAGTAGGTCTTCCTCCATGCTGGATCTGACCTCTTCGCTCCCATTAAACCTTTTGTAATTGCAATGCCACAAGTCACCACTAGATGGTGCTGACTGAACTCTACATGCTGAGCATGCCACATACCCAACAACAAAAACACTAATACAATACTGGTTTCCAAATTGACACTTGCACCTATACCTGATTGGTCCAGGTCACTGACCAGAGAAGCTTTTTTTTTTTTTGCTCGGATATGTACTTTTTTGATAAGTCACAAATTCCACCTGTTGCCTCCCAATGGTTGACGTGACCCGGAGACACCAGCCAGGCCAATTTACCTTGAGAGCTGTGATCTCCTTCCTGTACTTTGCTTCCTGCTCCTGGAGCTGAACCTCATACTGGCTCTGCAGTCTCTGGGTCAAGTCGAGGAGAGCTTGCGAGTTTGCGTCCTGTGCGGATTCCACCTAGCGACAGTGAAACAGTGACAAAGCGTGTAAGAAGTGAACATGTGTGGCCTTGGGTCGGCCTGCCCTGTGTGCATGCAGCTGCCATGCTGGTCAACAAAAGCATTTGAGCTCATACAAACATGTAAAACTTTATTTAAAGCATCAATAAATTAGACTTGTACAACATTCTAAATGCTGTTTCATATATGGCTGAGTACAAGAAAGTGGAAGATGGATGCAAAACAGACGTTAAATCAGGACCAAACGATGGCCTGATGGTGTCAAAGTGTATGCTCTCTCTGTGTTAAAAGGCGAGGAATAGTTCTCTATGTATTAGTGGTTCCACCCTGTTTTATTTATAGATTTACAAGTGGATTAATTGCATAACTTTCATTATTCCTAAATTACACATGAACTCCCAGTTGCCCTGCAGCACTGACTGGCTCACACCCCACTGGTCCTTCCCTGTTTTATTTTGATATGCTGCAGCTTCCTGTCACATGACCGGCCAGTGGCAGGCACCTGCCTATCCCCTGAGACCCGAGCTGTACCTGTAGCCTGAGTGTGTGGTTCTCGGTCTGGGCTGCACTCAGCTTCCTGTCCATCTCCCGCAGCCTCTCCTCTGCCTGATCCCAGGAGCTGCGCAGGACCCCCATCTCGCTGCGTGCCTCTGTGCAGCCGACGCATCTATCCAGCAGAGGTTTCTGCATTGCGCGAGTCGCAGAGAGGTTAGTCAGACGGCCAGACACCCTGTGAAGCAGCCACCTTCAAAGCATGACAGTGTGCATAATGCTCAAGCTTAAGTACATCAACAGAAGTGCCCTGGGCCATTCTGCTGAACCCACAGCAGTTTGGGTGACACTACTACAGTCTTATTGGCCTCCTGGGGCAGCCAGACTGAGGCAGGGGCACAGTTTCTTGGCATTTCAATGTTGGCATCAAAATCTACTTGCAGATCAATGTTTACAGATAGGAGATGCTCATCAGGTCAAAGCAATCGATCACCGAATTCTTCATCCTTACATCTGCCTTTTGGTTCCTCTTGTTGCTGCTGGCAATCTGTGACTAGGGATGTGAGCAGACAGAGGTGAAGAAGTTACATTCCTGAGAAAATACCTTTCAGCTCACACATTCTTCTGAGGGTGCGATCCTTCCCCCTGGTTTTTGGAATCTTATCGTGACACAAACATCTACGGCCACCTGCTGCTTGTTTCGACTTACCCGCATTTCCTGCGACAGTTTCTGCATCATCTGCTGCGTTCCGCTAAACTGCCCAGACATCCTCTCCTTCACCTTTTCCAGGGACTTCCGCACCTGTGCAATGTTGGCAATGAAACATGTAAATGCTTGATATTATAGCACTATATTTGTCTATATTTTGATCTGAACAGAACCTTCTCTATCATCCATATACTGACAAACATTTCCTTCTCCATGTTCTTCCTGAACCTCCTGACGGCTGATTGGTCAGCTCCCTGCACACGCACATCCTGATTCAACGTTTCCCTGGGTTAACAAGGGAGGGGCTTGTGTTACACTTCTTTGACCAATCACAGCCTTCATTGTGTGACATCATCTGTTTTATTGGGTATGGTTTTTGTTAAGGGACATGTCGTAGATACAAAACAAAGGAATATTCCTACCTGTAACGGCAATTTAATGATAGATCTAAAAATAATAATTGTATACACATTTACTTACACACAGTACTGTGCAAAAGTCGTAAAAAATAGTAAATGATCATGTAGATGTAAAACTATGATATGACCCCCCCCCCAGCATTTGCAGCAACTACCCAATATATCCACAAATTTTTTGACCTGACCACTAGCAGACAACATATGGTTAATCAATACTTCACTGACTTCATAAGCAAATTAAATTTATGAGCTAATTGAGCTGGATGTGAATACGTGGATTGGCTGAGGTGCCCCTGAGGAGGGAACCAAAGCGGTGATCATCTAGCCGTCCACCTAAGTATCAGAAAGCTTTTGGAGAACAAGAAGCCTGTTAGGGTTTATTGTTTTACTTATAATTTGTATATGTTCTATTATTAAATGGTGTTTTTCCATTGGGAGAAAATACACCCTTACTACCCAAATAAATGATTTAAACATTTCTTATGACTGTTTAAGACTTTTTCACAGTACTGTGTGTGTGTGTGTGTGTGTAAAATAACACCGATGACAATAACAACAAGCCGAATGACCATGCTAAAGGGCCCACAGACGCGTCGACATTCCGAGCAGGTCTCAAACCAGTGACCTTCTGATCATGAGCACAGAGACATGGCATACTGGGTCGCACACCAGCCCAGGCCAAATGGCTGGGAGCCTTGAGTTTGAAGATGAACCAATGAAGTGATGTCATACAATAAAGACTGCAATTGATTAAAGAAATGCAACACAAGCCCCTCCCTTGCTGACCCAGGGAAACCTTGAATTTGGAAAAAATCAATATGTTCCCCAGCACAGCGTGGTGAAGCCCCCCCCTCCACAGGCTCACCTCCCGGATGTAGTTCACCTCATTTCTCAATTGATCGACTGGCCACTCGCAGGCCTTTACTTCCTGGCTGCTATCAGCTCCAGTCCTCTGTACCACCGCGTAGATCTTGGGCCTGTCCGGCGGTGGAGAGAGATGCTCTGCGCCATTGGCTACCCTGGGCTGACTCTGGGGGACAGAGGGTCACCTGAGTCAAGCCTCAGAGTCACACGGGCAGGAATCTATGCAGGTGTGTGTCTGACGTTAGCAGCTAGCACTAAATGTCAATGGCCGACTTCTGTGATTCAGAAGACCTAATGCATCACAGTGGTGCGACGAGACTGTCACAAGACCGTCCCATTCCAAAGGCTCCTTCATGCCGCCTAGAAATGCATCCTTCTTGCAAAGGATGCACCGTGCAGTGGGCGTGTCCCAGCTAGACAACAGGAGCAATGCTTAGTGACTGAATGGTTAGGGTGGGAATACGCCGCTCACCGTTTGACCTTCGAAAATCTTTGAAGGATGCAGCCCCTGAGTTCGGGCACGGCTAAAGTCCTGAAAGGAACTGCGACGATTTTTTCCCACATGCCCGTGAAAAACCTCTTGTCCTTATCTGATAAAATACACCCATTTAGATCTTATTCGCAACGCTGGCATGTGCGATGCATCCTGTCCTCTGAGATCTTTTCTCACATGCCCTGCAGCCCTCCTGCCAGTGCTGTTGTCTTGACGTTTATCCTCTGCTGATCGTTCTTACTCAGGTGTGTGACATGAACTGTATCTGAACTGTTGCTATCTTGCCCCCCCCCCCCCCCCGCTCTCCTGTGTGAAAGGTACAATAAACACTCGATCACAGAAATACAGCTTTTGTTTTTTCATTGCTTAAGCCCTGAAGACAGATCACAACAGAGCCTTATTTCTGGCACTTATCTCCTTCTGCAGCGCAATCGGAGTTTTTGCAGAGCAAAGATCAGAGCCGCCCCGACTGACTGTCCACACAGAGGGTAACGGTTCTGAGTGTGATTCTATGCAAGCAGCCTCGAACTCCGAGGCACGTTCCCCACCTTCAGAGGCAGCTCCGCGCCCACTGGCCTCTCTCGCCGTGCATAGCCACTCCTCTTCCTCTTGGAGAGGCTGCCCTCTGTCGCCGCCTGCAGAGGCACACATGCACAGGAACACGCTTAGAGCTCATTGTGTGTGGGGGTGGGGGGGGTTGGGCTAGTGCTCTCAAAGACAGAAAGGTGTTTGATCCCAAAGATCAAACACAGCAATCCCCTTCCTTTGTGTGTATGGTCTGGCCGGCAGAGTGGTCAGAGTGATACACCTGAGGTCAGAATTTCCAAAAAACGCCCCAGCGCTTAACAGAAGGTCAACACAGCAGCATAGCAGCAAGCATAGTGCAACAGGAGTGGCGAAGGTGTGTGTCATGAGGCCCTCCTGTGTGGGGCAGCCTGCATTATTAACGAGCCCAGCCGGGGGGTGCATCAGCGTCATGCTGCCGTTGTCGTGTGTTTACCGCGCATCGACCGCCCACGATCGTCGCCTGTCGGAGTGTCGCGCCCCTCCTCCACGGCCATTCGCTCTGGTGCCTGAAGGCGACGGCTTAGCCATGTCTGTAAAGCACGTATTCCTCGACGGGTGAGATGCAGGAGGCATGTGCACATTCCTGAATTAGGTAAACTGAAGATTTCTCCATCACCACATTCCGGCAGGCGGCTGGCGTCATGCGGTTGTACGTAGGTATGCCCTTCCGGCTGGGACAACACGCCCGCAGATACAGTCACTGTCAGGAGAGGATCTGTCATTTTCATCACATGACTCCCCTGCATGCCCCCCTCCCTCTCTCCTCATCTCAGTCATCTCCCCCTACACTGTCCGGGGTGCAGCGCCCACACACTGTAGCTGAAAGGCGCCCCCCTGATAAGAAAGCCCCCTCTGTTAGAAGCTTCTCCAAAAAGGGCTTGATGCATGATTCTCCGCTTTTACTGACTGCCAGTTAAATTTTTTTTTATTCCCTCTGGGAAAAACCTAGCAAAGTGCTTTGTGAGAAATGGCTCGTAATAGCGTGCTGCACTAAACCCGAGCACTCAAGGCGCGATGAACATTTCCACACCCGCACCGAGGATACCTTTGTCGAGGCCTCGGGAAAATGTCCCTGATCACCCCCCAGATTTACTGACACATATTCCAGACCACAGCAGTAGCCCTGGGTACAGGACTTCTGCTTACGATGAGATGTTACACATACAGGCACATTGCACTTGACAGAGCTGGGTCTCCTAGCACACTAAACCCGCGATCTGGAGCCAACCCACACTGCCATCCCTTATGGCCTCCTGCTGGTTTGCTACACCTCCCAGTACAACACCACCCTGTTTAAAGACACTGAAAATGATATACTCTAAGCCTATGATGTCAAACGGGATGGTAAACGGGGTAAATATTTTCAGGCCAAAGTACATGTCGCATTCTTTCTTTCTGGACAATCTGGTTGGGTTCATCTATTAACTAATCATCCATCTTGCACACAGTAAAGAGGTACCTGTATATACACAGCGATGCTATGTTGTTTAATGGGCACATGACCTCTGTACCGAGTGTCTCTGGAATGCTGCCGGAAATGAGGGAAACGCTTGGAAAAACATCGTCAGCCGAAACCGCGGGAAAGGAGATCAGATACAGATAGAGGTACGGAGACAGATGCTGGCCGTGTGTGTGTGTGTGTGTGTGTGTGTGTGTATGTGTGTGTATAAGATGGTGACAGACAATGAGAGATGGTGTTGTCCAAGCATGAGGAGGATGCTTTTCGCATGTGCCCAGACTCACGGGATCGCCGGCAGCTCGGCATTCCTCCTCCGGTCGGTGGATTTCGCTGGGATGGAGGGTGAGTCGCAGCCGGCGGATGGTCCTCTGGACACAAACAGAGAGACAGGCGGACTCAGGCAAAGCTTTGCAACATGGTACCCAGTGTCAGGCCCACTTCTTCTAGGAAAAAGCTTTTTCATGGGGGGGACACAATGGATTCCCCCCATGGATTCCAGAATCAGCTTAGTGGCTGAACAGGTTGCCATGTCATCAAGGAGAAACCTGGCAACCAAAGATTTCGATATACTAAAAATATCATTACCGATTTGACCGTCATCCAGTAGAACTACCGAGGTCACATATCATCTTGCTTAACCCCCACTTTCTCAGGCGGGGGGGCAAGGCAGTTAGAAAATCTGACAATGAGCAGCTTTCTTCGTAGGCCGCAGATGATGGGGCCACACCAGTGATGACGTGCAGTGAGAGAGAACACTGCTCCCAGTGCAACAATCATCTTCACCCTTATTTACACTGGATTTTCCCCATTGAACCCACTTGGCAAAAAAGACCTTAACACCTGGGACTCCTGGTTTAAATACTTACACATTCACAGCTGAAATCCTGAATGCAATGTGCCCCACTGCACGAAAACATTCCTGAAACAGCTAACACCCCATGTTTAACTTCACATCCCACCCCAAGAGTCCTTTCAGAGGAAGTTAGGCAACTGTGTTTCGTTATTTCTAAGATGCCAAGACATTTGTCCTTGCTGTCAAGCCTCATTGTTTCCTGTGTCTAATGCGCACATGTGAAGTGAATTTACACAAACCCTGAAATTACACTGACCGGCACATGCAGAATGAGAAGTATGTTTGACTACAAGGCGTTGACCAGAGCTATGGCAGATATCATTCCACTCTTTCAAAATCTGAATATCAAAGCCATTTTACTAAAAGGCCATAATAAGTACAACTGAAGAATCTTCTTCATCTAATCTTGTCATTAAATATACCTTTAAATATTTATATAGAGAAACCAAATGCCTGTTGCTGCAGGACAAAACCTACTCAAGTTATTAGAAAGGAAAAACGAATTGTGTTTGAATGGCTGGTTATTTACTGAAAACTTATCTCAGTAAATATGAATAGTGTCAGTAATACCCTCCAAGGTTTTTTTATGGATGGGAACATGCAGATTTTGGAGGCTGGGGACTCATCTCGTAGGCATCGCTTCCAGCTGGCTACTGCCCAAACAGTATCACTCCCCCCCGCCCCCCCCCCCCCACACACACACACACACACACACACACACAAACAGAGCAGAGGAATTTCTTCATGTTTCTGGTTTGGGAGTTTCAGTGATAAATTTCAATGAACAATTTGTCTGCTTAAATTCTAAATCACAGAGTTGTCTGCTAATGCAGTGTGTAGCTCTGGGTTTTAGAAGCAATAATTCGTTACGTCGAGTGTCACAAATGCAAAGGGCTCTACATTAGAGTGCAGGGACACAGCAAAGCCACACAGACGCAGGATTGCCAGGGCCGAGGAGGTGAGTATGCACCTTAAAATAGCAGGTCAGCCAAGCGGCTCGAGGAACAACTGGCACATCAATGGATAGGACAAGAAGGTCCTATCGGAGTGAAGCTAGTAGAGAGCACCTCTGAAAGCAAGAAGCCCAGCGGTACGGAAGCAGATGTACGATTAGCAGTGAGGTGGACAGGCTGGGAAAGTCCAGCCAGGAGCCACAAAATGTGAAAATGGGAAGGGGGACAGTAGGGAGGCAGGCAGAAGGAAGCAGCGAGCAAACACTGCAATTTGGATGCAAGAGACGGCGAGTCACAGATGAGGGTGCGGGAGAGTGTGGGGGCCCGTGGGGGCGTGTGGGACAGTGCCTGGGGTGTCGCTCTCTCCACGCCCCTCGGTCTTACCTCGTTTGGTTGCTCCGGGGCTTCTGCCGCGGTGGAGGTGACAGTGCTCACTTGGGAGCTGTAGCTTAGCATGTCGTCTCCGAGATGTGTCACTGTCCTACTTGCTCACAGGTCCTGAGAGGATAGCTGCCCTCACCCTGTCCCAGGCACCCTGGGTGGGGGGATCGGCAGGGAGAGAGAGATAGGGAGAGGGACAGGCAGAACTTTCCACGCTAACGGCTAAGCGGTAGAACTCCCCCCCCACCTGATAAGCCTCTGGCACCCCGCAGCTGCGAGTCCTAGTCCGAGTCCGAGTATGAGTCTGAGTCCCAGCTCTGTGTGCTGCCGAGCGCAACCTCTGCCGCAGGTGGCCACACCCGGCCAAAGGGGACGTCCGTCGCCAAGCAACCACAACGCATTACCGGGCGGGGTCGCCTCGCCAGACAGGTCGGGCTGCATTTTGGCTGTCAGCACGCAAGTATCCAGCACTCAGAGGGCCTAAGGGTACAGTCGTGCCGGGCTCTCTGGGTGGCCCTGGTAGCCGGGGGGGGATGATCTGTCAAGTGAAAGGTTCTGCTGAACCTTCACCTGTATCTGCCTCCAATCCTCTGGCAGAACTTCAGGCATACAGATGTGCCGCAGTGATATAGCCAGCCTGTCACCAGGTAACCCAAAGGCGACCTTATGGCATGTTCTGAGCTGTCAAGAATGCATGTCTTAATAAGGCTTGTCAGCCCCCCACCCCCAAACAGCCAAAGGGTGTCGGGCTATTTGTGGAGATGGTGGGAATGTGTGAGCTGGTTAATGAGCCAGTCAGACTGCCCCGTTTGGTGCGCCCTCACTGTGCCGGTCGGTGGGAGCAGGCTTGACCGGAGGCAGCTGTGAATGAGGAGCGTATTAGACAGGGTGAGTGAGAGAATTCCTGGCGTGACACGGTCTCTCTTACGACACGATTCCTCACCACTGGCGGTGGAGCATGGAGATAATGCTGAAGGGACTGAGAGAAGCTCAGCCCAAGGTGACAGCAAACTATCAGGGTACACAGACTGACATGCACATTTTCCAGATTGTTCTGCGGTCCAACTTAGGTCCAACAAACGACCACCAAGAGACCATCATAAAATGAGATTCTAACATCAACCTGCTGCTTTTGATCGGACGGATGTTACTGAACTGCATACAATCATCTTTACCTGTCAATCTTACCAGAACTCCCAGGTTGAACAAGTCAGAACCGAGCGACACGGACCATGAACCCGCAGGGGCCGTTTGTCATTAACCGCCATCAAAACACACAGGCCCATGTTACCAGAGAACATCAAGATGCAAACGCACAACGACAAGAGGGACTGAAGGTCACATGTCTGCCAGGCGTTCATGCTTCACTACACAGGGCTGCAGGAAGGTGGGAAGACAGAAAGTGAGCCTGCTGTAAGGACAGCAGGAACCATTGTGATATACTGCCAGGCAGACATACATATGATGCAGTACAAATAGTATACCAACTATCATCCCAAAATCTGCTCAATATCAAACTCAATGTTAGACTAAAGCGGAACGTATGAGCAGGTCTGTCATGGAACATTGGTACAGCATCAGTGTATCACTTAGTTGATTTTTTTTTACATTTTTGCTCATGCAGAATATTCATTAATAGGCAGTAAATATTATGACTGCTTCAATGATGGGGACATTTATATGTCTACACCAAAATTACAGAAGGTCCAACAAAGACCACCATGAGACCATAATAAAGGTTTGCAGCCAGTCCCATGAGAAATTGGAGTTAAGAGATTTGCTCAAAGGTCCACCTGGTACATCACTCTGTCAGTCCCGCGCTTTGAACTGGCGACCTTTCGAAGACAGACCGAGCCACCCAACCCACTGAGCCACCCATACAAAGTATTTTTACGGACATTTTACTAGGGCTAAAAGGAATCTGTCGTTATCAGTCGGCCAATCCCTTGACTTTCCAGGCAGTCTAATGTGAGAGAAGGTGCTCAGCTTCCCCGCAGCAGCACCGAGGCCCAGCCCAGCTAGACAAACAGCCCGCGGTGATAATGAATCCAGCAGCGGACGCACGTCTGCCAAACTGCGCCAACAACGGCGTGGCGTCTCGCGTCTGCTTCGGAAACAACAATGTGAGCCTGTTTACAAACACAGTCACGGCTCCGCTATGCCGCCCTGCGCTTCAATGGGGGGCGGGGCGGGACGGGGCCGCTGTGTGTAACAAGCGACTGGGAACAAGCTGCTTGCCTTTCCGCCCATGGACCTACAAGGGGCACCTGCCTACTAAAAGGCCCAAAGAGTCTTTCCTACGCATTCACAGCTTAAGAAAAAATACTCATAATCAGAAATACGTACATTAGTTACGCGCTACCACCACCTGACGGTAAAATAGAGTAGAGTCGCCTTATCTGCCTGCCGCTTTTATGAATCACAGCTTTAGTGCAGAAGCAGAATCTCAAACCAGAATATCTGTGGCAGTGCCGATGACCGTTAAAAAAGGTCGCAGAAACCAGAAGGGTCAGCCCCGGCACCTCTGCTTTAATGTACTGCGGGAAACCGACCGTCCGCGTTCAGCACGCAAGCTGTCGGCGAAACTGGAACCTTCTATAATTTACGCGTATTTTGACAGATTATCGCTAGAGGGCAGCAGAATACCAAGAGTTCAATGAAATAGTGTAATTGAATATGGCATACAATATTTATGAAAGACCCCAAAATATCAAAGGCAAACAAATTATAGAACAATAGCTACATTGTACAATGCTTTGGCCGACCTGCCTGTTTCTGCTGCTCGAGCCGGCGTGTTTGCGGCACACATGGGAAATGCGGGACACACAGCTTTCCCTCTGAAGCGCCCAGAGCGCTGTGTGCAGATCCAGTTTGCACGCTCCGTTTTCAGCGACACACAACTGCACCATTCCGATGAGTAACGAGGCGTATATAGACGCCTTTGTTTTTGTATCAAGCCGTTTCTCCTTGTTTAAGAGACAAAAACGAAATACAGTAAAAAGTTTTCTTTGCTAGGCAGTTTCCATTTGTCCAAGTACCGATGTTAAATATCTTTTTCAAGGTCATAACGGCAGTGTCCCTTAGTTTCCACCACACCAAGATACAAGCATTACCTTTGCATCTGGTGTGTCAGTAAATATGAATATGATGGCAGTATGAGGACAGTTTGAGGGCAGTTTGAGGGCAGTATGAGGACAGTTTGAGGGCAGTATTAAAACAGTTTGAGGGCAGTATGAAGGGAGTATGAAGGCAGTATGTGAGCAGTATGGGGACAGTATGAGAGCAATGTGAGGGCAGTGTGAGGGCAGTATGGGGACAGTATGAGAGCAATGTGAGGGCAGTATGAGGGCAGAATAAGGACAGTTTGAGGGCAGTATGAGGACAGTTTGAGGGCAGTATGAAGGGAGTATGAGGGCAGTATGTGAGCAGTATGGGGACAGTATGAGAGCAATGTGAGGGCAGTGTGCACAGCTGCCCCCTCACCTTCACTGGCCAGTGCCTGAAACATAGCAGGGACTTCAGACAAAAGAGGAACCAACACCCATGTGTCCGGGGTGGGTGGAGGGTCACCAGAGATGCCCCTAAAAGGACTATGGGTAACGGGTGGGAGTTTCTTCACAACATTTGGAGCACTGTCTCTGTGGGTAACAACTGGACATTATGGGATGTGTGTGCATACTCAGGCAGTGTCACTGTTGTCTCGACTTCCCTCCCCGTAAATAGATGGGCTCTGTGAGTAAAGCGGGGCTCACGCACCCCCAGAGCGCTCACTGCCTTATTTGCATGCGTATGAACTCCCCCCATCCAGAAAAAGCTGGAAGATGACATTCAGATGACAGAGAGACAGAAGAGACCGGAACAGACAGAAGATTCCAAAACTGTCAAATTGAAGATCGCCTGATCATGATCATCTGATCAATCGTGGATCAACCGGCCAGTCATCGTTAATGCATGTCAGTGATGTCACAGAGGGAAGTGACCACCTCCTCAGACTGACTCGAATACCGCTGGCAGCCAGTCTCATGCTGAGATTCTGTTAATGATTACCTTACAGCTCTGTCTGTAAGGATCACAGTTAAAATAATGTATTTCACATCTACGACAAGCAACAGACGTACAAAAAGCACAACAGCTGAAGAATGAAAATTTCCATCATTGATCATTGTTTACTAATACAGTATGAGAATATGTGTTATAAATATTTGATCTTTTTTTGTTTTCTTTGATACACAGCAAACGTATGTAACATGTTTAGCCTTGATTTATATACCTGAAAACTGAAAAGTACATCAAGAAAATACATTTTAATACATTTCTTATATGCATTTTGGGTCTGATACGTAAAAAATGATGTTTTTCCCTTCTAACATGTTCCCTTAAAAAATTTACACTTCATCTTTCAATAATAAATAAGGAAAAAGATTTAAGTTTTATCTTATTTTCAATTTTAGCAGAGAAAAAAAAATTGAGCTTCTAAAATAAAAAATGCACAGACTTCAATTGACAAAGCTTCAAAAACTATTAATAAAGCTTTTTCCTCCATTTTGCCGTAAAAGGAATGACAAGATGAGAATGAGATGACGGAATTTGAGAAGGTGTTTCTGCAGAGGTGCCGTGTGTTCCTGGAAGTATCTGGAACATAAGCGTACGCTGAGTTCGAAGGGAGCCTCAGTAGTCACACTTCCCGTTCTCCGTAACGATCTTCTCCATGACGCTCGGCATCTTCCCGTCACACGATGGCTGCCGACACGGACCGCTTGCTACCGGAACCCGAAGAGTAGTACGTCTCCCCATCGGTGCTGATGTCATCCTCGTCCTCATCATCCTCCAGATCATTCAGGATGGGGGCGGAGGTGCTCTTGCGCCTTAAGGGACAACAGCGTGAGAATTACCACATGGATGCTAGGGTGTTAAAGGTCATCAGCTCTATAGCACAGATTTAACACACATACACACACACACACACACACACGCAGTGCTGCACACTGTCACCTGGCCATACCCACACCCATATGTAGGTGGGATTGCCCAGGATGTGTGAGCCCGCCCCTCATGCCAGGGGGCATGGCCAGCCTCTGGTCCCCGGTCAGCCTCTGCTCCCCAGTCAGCCTCTGGTCCTTGGTCAGCCTCTGCTCCCCGGCCAGCCCTTACCTCATCTCGCTGCGCAGGGCCTTAATCTGTGCCTGCAGCTCCTCATTGGTTTCCAGCTGCTCCTCCAGTTCCCGCTGTAGCTTCTTCTTTCCATGCTCCAGCCGCTCGATCTCTTCCTCCGCCTCGTCCATTTGCCTCTTCAGCGTCTTCAGGCGCAGGTTGAGCTGCGGCGCGGGTTACGAGGGGTTAAGGCACAGCAGGCAGCGGACCGGACTCTGTCCACCGGGGGCAGCACGGCATCCGCGTGGCTTTCAAACCGACTTGAGGAAGGGACTCATTTAGCCTTGGAACACCAGGTGAGGTGACTTTGCCCAAATAATGACTGTAATTAACCAATTAGTGAGGAAGGAAATTGAAAGCCAGCAGTCCGTGAATAGTGTCTCATCGACAAGTCTAGACAAATGAGTCTTATTTAAGGAGCTGATGTTCTGGCTCAGGTGCCAACCAGCCAATCAAACGCCCTCAGAAAGGTGAGTTTATGGGGTGTTGATGGCCACCTTCGGCGTGTCTGTTCCTGCACGATTTCCATGGCGACCTCTGCACTCACCTGATCCTTCTGGTCCTGCAGAGAGTGGTGCTCGTCATCCACCTGCATCATCATCTCCTTCACCTTCCTCTCCAGGCGACGGTTTGCCAGTTGCAGGTTGGCACGGTCCCTGGCAACAGATGGCACCCCGGGTGAGCCCTCTCCTGCCAGTGAGCCCAACTGCCCAGATTTTAATGGCACACAGCCTCTAGGGGTCATTTCACAGAGAAGCGGCTGCCCTGATTCCGTCTACAGGGCCCCTACCCATCATCAGCTCTTAATTTATGAAGAGGGAAGCGTAGATGAGGCAGGGGGCTAATATAAGCGCTGATCCTGTGCCCTCCCTGGTGCCCGAGTGTCTGCTGGGATGGGACCCCGGCCACCTACCGCTCCTCCACCTCCAGTCTTTGCTCCAGCTCCTGGATCCGCTCTTCCAGCTGAGGCACCATGCCCCCCTTGCTGGATTTCTGAGACGCTTCCAGATGAGCCACTCTGCTCCTCAAGTCCTTGTTCTGTATCGGTTTGGAGGTGAAGTAGAACTTAGATCATTTGAGCGCTATGACAGCAGAGTTTACAGGCACCCGGCAGCGTGCTGCTGTCGTGCCACATGGCGGGGCACCCACCTGCCTCTCCAGAGCGATCTTGTCACACTCCAAGTCCTGCTTGGCTGCTCTCTCTTGCAGGAGGTCGTTCCTGATCTGATCCAGCTGCCAAAAGTGCATGAAAGGCGTCAAAGAAGCAAAAAACCACACAAGAGAGCTCAAGAGAACGGAGGGGCGCAGTGTGACCAGGAATGACCAGGAGCTCAGGGGACGTCACTCAGCGGCAGGGAAGCACTGTTACCTGGGTGCTTATGGAGAAACCCAAGCCAGCTGCATTCCACATCCATGGCGTGCAGCTCTAAGGTTAATGAATCTGCAGTACCAAGAAATGCTTTTTAAACACCTGAGCGGGAATGTGCTGGCATCTCTGCGCTCCCTGGGAGCCACTGAAGGTCGGAGCGAAATTAGCATTTAAACGTTAGCGACGGGGCCTGGCTTCTCGCAGCAGCCCTTTCCAAAGCGAGGGTGACACACACAGCGAGATCATTTTAGGCTGCGAGTACGACGGAGCACCATGACCTTGACATGGAAACAGAACCCAGGCTGTTCAAAGTTTAATCACATCCTGATTAACTAGTAATAACACGATGTTTGAAAAACAACTTCCACGATCGAAGCTAAAAGCTAGACCTGGAAACCGCCACGTATGATGTGAAAGCGCCCTTTATTTAATGAGCCTCTTACCCATACAGAATAGATGGCTTTTTTCCCACAACCCGGACCTGAATGGGCGATATTTTATGCCAATTAAGGGCCGGCCACAGCCCCATCTGAAGAGCGATGGCCTCCATTAGGGGCACACACAACTCAGCGCGTCGGGGATCTGAGTCAGCAGACACGGCAGACAGGAACACGCGGTAAAAATAATCAGCTTTGGGAGCACTGGCGAGTGACGGGGGGGGGGGTTCATTTGTACGGGATGTGAGCACCTGGCACCAAGAAGGAGACGCAGGTGTTCATCGCGCTGCTGAGCCCCCCTACCCTCCCCACCATCGCTCGACTCCCCCAGAAAGCTGCACTTTGCTGTTTCCGTGGTAACTCACCCTGGCACCCCTCTCCCCAATCACAGCTCTGTGGAACTGGATTCCTTCCTTCACACCCTGGGATTACACACTTGGGCCTTTTCTGACTGCCCCCCAACCCTGCCCCCTGCCCCCCCCCCCAACTCTGGTATTTTGTTTCACCTGATCTCAGGCCAATTTTAAAGGGACCCGTTTCACGTTTTCAGTTCATGCACGTGATTCAGAGTGATGGGGGAGACTGTGCGGAGACCCCCATCCCGCCCCCCCAGGCAGGCTGGCTGACGAAGGCTCAGGATGCAGGTTATAAGAGCCTCACTGATACTTTATCTGGTTAATTAGCTCAGGAAACCTGCAGTTCCCTCCAGATAGCTGTGTGTTCCTGACCTCTTGCATCTGCCCCTCTGCCTGCATCAACATCGCCATGCGGTTAGAACCAGCCGATTCGGCAGAATTCAGCCACATTCTGCTGACCGGCTCCCATTTTCCCAGGAATCATTTTTATTCTTGAATTTAGACTACGGGACAACGTCTTTGAAACTGGGCCAGTGCAGCGTCTACAGAAGGACGTTCAAAGCATTAAGGCCTCGTGAACAGGACCTTACGAAGGCGAGAGAGGAACAACATTTCCATTCCCCTGTATGTTATGAACATGTACGGAATTTACAATAAAAGTCTAGTTGATTGATTGATTGATTGACCTTCCTATATCCTGCAGTCTCCCTCTCCCGCATTGTCTAAGTTGAGTATCTTATTTGCCGAGCAGACGCCTGTCATCTGGGATGACCCTCACGTATTGCGTTAACGTGCTTCCTATTAGTACAGCCTCAGGTTTGCTGAAGGGAAACCTCAGAGGTTTTCTTAGGGAACAGGGTGGGACCCACACCACACACAGCTGCTTGCACTTGCTGGACTGTATATTGTAAACAGATACAACCTTTTATACTGTCCCGCATAGGAATAAGTAAGTACGTCGTACTGAGTAATGCTGGTTTGGTGAGCTATTGTGGTCATCAGAGCCGGTGCCTAATGAAGAAACACAGCTGACTGGGAACTCAGGTTCAGGATCAGCTCCGGCTTGACTGGATATTTTGGGTGGTCAATAGCAGCTGGTCTGTTGTGTGTCAGAGCGGCCGGCGAGCTGGTGTGGATGGGAGCTGGGCGACACTGTGTCCAATCTTCAGCATAGCGTGGCTGCTAAGTGAACCTCATGGCTGAGGAGTGACCAGGACTGGTGGGTGATTCACTCAGCTCCCACCCTGACCAGCAGGGGGCAGTGTGTGACTGTGTAGGACTCACCTGCTCCTTCCCTCGCTCAAGCCTTTCCATGAGCAGGTCTCCGCTGCCACGCTCCTCCTCCAGGTCCACCTCCAGCTGTGAGATCTTCTCCTGGGTGGGACAGAGAAGCCACGTCGTTCAAGGAGGCCAGTAGTACCATTTGTATCTCAAACACACGCCCCTGAGGCAGATGCTTCGGTGATTCACTGTGAAGGGAAGCAACCGTGCGGCTTCCCTCTGCAGGAATTCCTTCCTTTTTGACCTTTTTCCTTTATCCCAACGAAGGATGGCTGGTTCCACACCAGCATGGGGGAGCCGGAGAGCACACAAACCCTCCCGCATGCGTCCTGTCACCTGCCAATCTGAGTCAGCGGGGAGCTCTGCTCATTCGACACCACCCAGCGCACCGGGAAAGCGAAGGGGGGCTGTCCAGCCCCTGGCCTGCTGTGCTCCTGCTTTGACCTTTCAGGCTATCAAAGCGCTCTGTACTGTTTGTGGAAATGTTTGGTTTCCATTTGTAGTGTTTTGCCATCAGCGGGACGTCCAACCGACAACGAGTGCAGTTTGCCATGGTCAAAGCTTCCGTGAAACTCATTTAAGTCCGACGGACTTCCTGTATGCTAAAGGGTGAAGAGAGGCTCCCTCAAGGACACGGGCCCAAGGGGATACATGCAAGACATCAGACGCGAAGAGCCACGTGTCTGGACTGGGGGGGTAAAAAAAACAAATGGGACAGACGGACTCACACTGAAGAACACAGGGAAAATAACAGTGAAGGACAGAACTCAAGATGAGTCGCTTGGATTCACGCTGAACGGGCAGCTTATAAGCAGACTGAAGGATGGAGCCGCCAGCCGTGTTCTTAATGTTTCTGGCTGCGTACCTCTAGCAGTTTAATCTGCCGCCAGCGTTCATCTTTGGCGCGCGCTTTGGCCTCCACCTCCAGCTCCAGCTCCTGCACCCGCTGCCCCAGACTCCGGCCCTTCTGCTCCGCCCCCTCCAGCTCCTCCCTGCTCAGCCTGAGCTCTTCCTCCAGGCTGGACAGCTGCACACAAACAAACACACCGAAACTACTCTGAGTGCCGAAATTAGGCCGTGTGCACTGCGGCACTTACCTCTGTTCTCATCACCAAACTTGTATTTATGCAAACACTTATGTTTCCATTTACAGGGAGAGTGACATCACTGGGTCTGCTGCTGTTTCACGTTTGGCCGCAGTGGCTAATCACTATGAAATGTTATAAATAAGTAATTCTGCATGTTTGTGGGAACATTGTTTCCTGTTTTTAGTTATTTATATTAAGAATTTATAATTGATTATTATTCATAATTTATCATTTCAGAGCTGTGATGAGATTATCACAGGGAGGGAATCTGCGATGACTCAAGGCCGGCAACACAAGCGACAAAAATAAGAACATGATTTCACCAGGGCAAGACCTGAGGTGACACATAAACAGCATGTGTCCTTACTGGTCTCCCAGCCAGGGGAAATTAGGGGGGCGTCTGGTGTCCGGAAGGCTTCGGACACCCATGTCATGGCCTTAGCCAGACGGATTCTCGATATCATCAGCTGCTGGAGCTTCACAGCCAAGCCAGAAAGTGAAGGAATTAATGCAAAAAGCAAAATTGTACCCAAGCAAGACAGAACTGTCATTAGGACCCCAGCAGTGGCCTGACACATTAATGCAGGCCTTCACATCAGCAGTGGCCTGACACATTAATGCAGGCCTTCACCTCAGCAGTGACCTGACACATTAATGCAGGCCTTCACATCAGCAGTGGCCTGACACATTAATGCAGGCCTTCACATCAGCAGTGGCCTGACACATTAATGCAGGCTTTCACCTCAGCAGTGACCTGACACATTAATGCAGGCCTTCACATCAGCAGTGGCCTGACACATTAATGCAGGCCTTCACATCAGCAGGTTACGGGTCATTCTGTGACAGCCCCAATGCTCGTATCAGAACACAGAGAGGCAGCTCTCGGCACAGAGGGAGTGGTTTGAGTTCAAGATCCGCCTCTTTTCTGAACCACATCACTTCGTGTTAGTGACCTACATGTTAGAATTAGGTATGAGTATACAAGTTTCTTAATGAGTGGCATTAGCTCTAGGGTCTTCATTCTTCGTGATACTCTGGACTTTCACCTTTCACCCACAGCTTCCACAGCCCTCTCCCATGGAACGGACACCTGACATCATCACGATACTGTGAGACCAGCGCCCCCCAGAGGCCGCACCTTCTCCTGCAGCCTCCTGGTGGCCTGCTGGGATTGCTCCAGCTCTGAGACCTTCTCTCGGAGCTGCTTGTGTAGGTCTGCCTGATCCCGGCGGCTCCTCTCCTTCATCTCCTCCAGCTGTCCCTGTAGCTCCTTGGCAGACGTCTGAGATGCCTTCACTCTGTCACTTAGCTGTGGGAGGGGCAATGAGGAAGGTCACTCTGGGGTGTGTACTGGCAAAACTTAATTTCTGAGTTCTAAGTTGGAAATTTCAACTGGAACGCCCCCTGAATTTGGAATTCTGACTCGGAAAGTCAGAGGAGCCACTATAACATCAACCTCAGAATTCAAGATGGCTGCGCCCTTTATCAACAGAAGTGAAAGCTGTAATTATATCCTGTTTATTAGCACTTACGTCTTATTTGTGGCTCATTAAATGGGTCGTACACACAGTATTGTCCAAGCGTAATCTGTGGACTTTTATGCGTAAAATACCGCATAATATGTTATTATCAACTGGTATTGGTAACAATGAACCAGGCTAGAACTGGGGTCTGTTTCAGAAAGCCAGATTTCTTGCTTAGCAGGATAACTTGTTGGATTGAAGGTAGTCTGGGCTAAATGTAAGTGACGAAGATACCTGAAATCCAACAAGTTATCCGGCTAAGCAATAAATCCAATAAAAGCAATAAATCCTTAGCAATAAATCTTGCTTTTTCAAACATGACCCTGGTATTGCTAAATGGTTTTTCAGCTTGTGGTACTAGAATGCGGTTAACTTAGGTGTGAGGTCATTCCCAACTCCTCCAAACTAAATGGAATGTGGCATCAGTCACTGCTGCAGGACGACATACACTGGGAGCATTTCACAGCATCGCCAAGCAGCCCGTTGCCGAGTGAGCAAGCTGACAGAGGCTAACTGGGGCTAACCTCCTTCTGCAGCTTGTCCATGGCTCTTCCCAGCTGATTACGCTCATCCTCGACCTTACTCGAGGACTTCCTCAGCTGCTCCTTGTGAAGCTGCTCTT
This sequence comes from Brienomyrus brachyistius, assembly GCF_023856365.1. Taxonomy (NCBI): domain Eukaryota; kingdom Metazoa; phylum Chordata; class Actinopteri; order Osteoglossiformes; family Mormyridae; genus Brienomyrus; species Brienomyrus brachyistius. The sequence continues at coordinate 16,240,093 of NC_064545.1, forward strand.
CCTTCAGCCTGCTGCTGAGCTCCGTGTGGTCCTGGCTCAGTTTTGTGAAGTCCCTCTGCAGTGATTTTTGAAAGATCAGCCTGAATGACCCATCACAATGTTGGAACAAGCCATAAATTTTGAAATGACAAAAATTTGAACTTAGAACTAATTGAGATTAAAAATATACATAATGAATCACTTTCTATCTACCACAGCATTTCCCCAACAAATCTCTCAGCAAAACTAGCCAACCTGCTTGTCCTCCAGACGTGAGACCAAAGCCCTGTTGGCTTGAGACATCTCCTCCTCCTTCGCTTTCATCTCCCTTAGGGACTCGTCCAGCTGCTCCTTCTCCCTCTGCACACAGACAAGACATGGACACCAGCCAAAGCCGGTGATGTTGGTGCCAGTCTACTAAAGCGCAAACAACGTAGCTGCATGGAGAACAAAGAGGAACTCCTCCGGTTAATCAGAGTGCATGGATTTCAGTGCTTGATATGGTAAACCTCTCAAAGTTGTTAGCCAGCTATCCGGTTTAGGACAATCGATTCACATTAATTTATAGACTGTTTAAAGGGAATCTGCCTGTTTGCACTCGGGACGGCCTAGCTTACAGTAAGCAGGATCGGAACAGCACAGCCTATTGTGGCCATTTTGCTCCCAGTAGATGACCTCCTTGAAGGCTTGTAGGCAGGATGTCTATTTGGGCCCTAATGGGTTGGGAATACCCGCCCCAGATTCCCGAGCTGACCCTGGCTCACCTCCAGTCGGGCCACACGGTCACTCAGCAGGCTCTCCTTCAGCTTGGCCTCGTCGATGACGTAGTTGAGTTCGGCCACCGTGTTCTCCAGCTCGTGCTCTCGCCTGCGCAGCCGCTCAAGGTCCTGTGCCAGGCGCTCCGCCCGGTCCGCAGCCTCCCCCCGCGCTGCCTCCAGGTCTGCCTTTTCCTGGCACGCTGCAGCACTGCCCTGGGGGGCGTGGGGGTAGATGAGGTCTCATATCAGGACACGGCAACTGATACTGCTTGTATGGAAGGAAGTGCACAGCGAGGCATAAGATGGCTACATTTAAACCATCTGCGTGACCCAAGGCGGAATTTCCCTGACAAACGAACAACATTCTTTATATTATAGATTACAGGAGACCACACACCTACACACTAGCTTCACACAGAAGAGCTACTGCTGATTCAAATCACCGTTTATATTAAGGGAAGAGCACCATTGCTGCCAGAGCCTCCCAAGAGACCCCCAACATATGTCTCTGAAGCGCATGTGACCAACCATGTGACCAACCATGTGACCTACCATGTGACTGGCTTTGATGATGAACCATTTGACATCATACAGTTTGATGTTGGCATGTTTCCCTGCTCAGATATATGAAAGGGCTACATTCCCCAGCCATCTGCTGGAAGAGGTTGGAAGAGATTCCTTTATGTCATCTTTATATGTGCTTATAAATTCTTCGGTATAGTTCCTTTTGTAGAGTTTCTTGCTCAACAAACACAAATTAAATGTATGTGGAAAAAGTTGTTTATAAAGTCTACAGCGTTTAAAAAACTTCAAATGAGTCGTTCAGACCAGAGAGCCACATCGATGCTAAAAATCCACGCAGGGATACGAGTCCAATCTCACAGTGCTTCACTTTTACAAAAGTGGCAATTCACAGTAAACATTCTGCGTGACTGGTCCTGAATTCTGACACTGCTGTAACAGTAAGTTTCCATGACGCCTGAGCTACCAAAGGTCAAAGGATTGGCCTTATTTGTAGGCGATTATGCGTGTGCTAAAATTACAGCCATTATGCACACCACTGATGCGTACCGACATACAGCTGCACTGAGCATCTTGGCTGCTCATTAGCCCTTTCGGAGATGGGCTGCTCTCTGATCTCTGGAGAGACCATAGTCCAGACCAGGCTTGAACCTCCACCAGCCGGTAGTAAGGCCCGGTAGTCCTTCACGAGGCCTCTTCAGCTCTCACAGTTCAAGCCGGACACAGTGTCAGGTCATTTATCAACCCGCAGACAGATTATTAACCACAGTGAGACTCCCCTGATTCCTGGCCAGCGAGGTTTCTGGAACTTGGAATAGTTTGGGAGGAAACGTATGGTCAGGTCGTGTTCTGTGATGGTGACTGAATACAAACTCAAACAATAAAGCACTCAATTAACCTGAAGATGCAGATGATTTCCTAATGAGGACATTCCCAGCTGATGAACTCCCCTGTTCTACCCTGAAGTTACGTGCAGATGTTACATGACGCTGCTAGGTTATCCTACACGCCGGCCCGCTCCGAGCGCAATCTGTCATTAGGCCTAAATGCCATTGACCCGCCTTCTTCACCTCACCCCAGGCCTTCGTTAGGCTTAATTAGCGTGAAATGTCTATATAGATGGCACACCCCCAAGAACTCAAGCCCAGGAGCCGTACAGGGACTCACCGGGCCTGGGACAAGGAAGCAGTGGAACCCCCCCCCACCACAATGCTCTCAGAAGCCTCCGTAGCCGCTACAGCATTACAAGAAAGACTGTCCTATGTATCACAGTTTCACAGACCCCACCCTGCCTGGTCGTCAGGTCCAAGGGCCACTTGTGTTTTCTTACTGTTTATTTATAGTTTAACATTAATCACTTCTACTCCAAAGGGGGTGGAGCTGAAGGGGGCCCGTGGTGGGGACCCCCAAGGCCCCACATCACCCACCCCCGCGTGTCAGGCTGTGTCCCTTCGCCTGTGTGTCGTCGCTCACAATGCAGTGACCTCATTCCCACTGCATCACGCATTCGCCGAAAATGACCGTGAACCTGCTCACAAAGTCAAAGTCAAGGCCGTGTGCTTAACTGGTTACGGTGGGAGCCGATGGTCACGGCGATAACCTAGTTAAAATTATTTGTATGCATGAATTATGGTACAATTAAATCAAATTCAAACATTTTATTTTAATTGCTATAGCTCTTACAATATCAAATACCGAGAAGAGCTGTGCTAAGCAGGACAGAGCATAAACGGCACGCGGGTATTCAAGCCTCTCTGAAATGACTGCGGACTGATCTCACTCCGTTCCGCGTGACTCGCAGAGCGGGAGCTCAAACGAAGCCTTCTCCATTTGTCACGGCTGTCACGCAGACAGAAAGCTGTCAGAGAGCATAACGACAGCACACGTCAGCTCTGCTGATGGACGTCTTCCCTGCGCACCCTTTGACAGTTACCGAAATCTGACACAGACAGCGGTGAGTCTTAGGCGTGCCAAGCATACTTCATGAGGGTGCTATCCAAGAGAGAGAGACATTTTAAAAGAACAATACAACTATTAATAAACGCTAATTAGGTCATTCATTCAAGATACAAGTGAGCTCTATTACTGAGATGCAAATGAATGAACTCTCATTTTAAGGTGCCCACAAAACAGAGGATTCAAGCCCTTAAGACAGGCTTAAGATGTGTTTGTTGGGAAAAATGCAGATGACTCGCAGCCCTCGGTCCCTGCTGTCTCTGCCACAGCACGGGGCATTTCACTTTGTTCGAGGATCACAATGGAGGCGGCGTATGGATTTCCTGACCGCTGAGACCAAAGGCATGCCGATCACGGAAATACACAGCACACGGTCGAGATCCTCAGATCCTCAGGGCTCTGACCGGACTCAGATGTTTGCTTCTGCACAGATGTTCGGAAGACAGGAGGGCCACTTCAAAAGCCCAGAGGAAGCATTGGTTGTTTAAAAATATGAGTGGAGATCTCGACCCTTGATGCTAGAGTAAGCCGAGATAGCGAGATAAGGTGCAGAGCCGACCCCGAAGTACCCTGAGACTCTCCTGCGGAGGAGGCAGGATGCGACCGAGTCAACAGCCCAGAGCCACCTGCAAAATGCCTGGACAAATTAACAAGTAGGCCAGGGCTCAGGGTCTTGCCAGGCTGCAGAGTATTTCGGCACGAGTGCCTCAGATGGCAGATGGAGTTATCGGAGGTGCTGATCCTCTCCCCGCCTCTCTGGGACCAGCGTTCCCACAATGCTCCTGTCGCCAGTAGTGAATCGTCTTGACAAATCCAGGCTCCTCGCTAATACCCGGAAAAGGCTGTGTAAACCCCCAGCTTTCACCTTGCAGTGAGAAATAGTCCGAGACACACAAAGGCGAAGGCCGCCCTCCCCAGCACCGAGCACCACCGCCCAGAAGAGGGTAACTGTGTGCCCCAGAAGGGCTTGCGGGCAACTTGGCACCTTGGTTTCCCAGTGCTGCCAAGTCACAGTCCGGGAGAACAATGGAGAGAGGGGTATTCAGGCCAGTACTGCGCAGACACAGCTCTCACGAGGTCCGAACAATGGGCATTCACGCGCACAAACAGAGGCCATTGTGCTCGGAGAAATGAACAACAAATAAAATGGAATATTTTCACAATACACACACACACCTGCCTCATGGCCCCTGTTGCTGTCTGTAGATGATATCCATGCATGTCCAGCAGGTCACCAGTCTCGGTACGAGTCTACCCCAGACGGAGCAGTAATGGAAACATTCTCACATGCATTTTCCACGTAAATGGGAGGAACACGCGGTGGATGATGTAAGTGACACCATTGCTGATTTGGTGCCTTGATCCAAAGCCAACGAGCTAAGAACAAAAGGCACTACACATGCAAGGGGAGGGGCACTTATTTTCCAACTTAAGTGGGGGAGGAAGACCAGCGGACACAGCGGAGGACACAGCGGAGGACACCGCTACGGGTGAAATCCTCAAAGGCTCTGATGCATTTTAGTTACAGGAGTCAAAATTTGAAACAATTTAGAAGATGATCTAAAAATGACTAAAACATTTGCACAATTTAAGAAAGGGTTAGGGTTAGGATTTGTGTATCAAATACATTATATGAACGCGTTTTGTGTGAGATTAGAGAATGGGGGTTTTTTTATTGTTTTTTTGCGTATATTATAATTAGGTTTTGCATTTCGCTTTGTATTTGTACTTGTTTTATATTTTGACTATTGTACTTTGAACTGGTGTTTAAAATGAAGGATTAAATTGTAAATTTGGTTTGAAAATACAGGGTAGGCCTCACCTTTCTGGTTCTCAGCTGTTGCTGGATGTTATTTGTATGAGGTTGGATTTATAATATGCAGAAATTGTTATTATAATTTTGAAATTACTGTAAAAGAAGCAGAACAGAATTCATTCATTCTTACAAGCAGCCCCTCACTCAAAATTACTGCACCCCTGCCAAGCCCAAGTCTCCCCTCAGACAAAACTCAGCATGCTCTATAAGAGTTGTATGAATGTTTGAAATAAATGGCTTCAAATGGTTGTGTCAAAAAATGGTGTCATTATAAATTCTAAGGCGATGTAACGAAGAATGATCCAGGTCAGAGACCTCATCTTGCTAGTGTCGTCTTAACTGGTCGAGAAAAATCTCACCAGCATCGTGGCCATTTAGCAGCTTGCTGCGTACAGCCCTCAGCTGACGTTCACAGCCTGTCATCTGCTCTGTGCTTTGTATGAATTTCACATTCCCAGCTGGTAGTCTGGTGGGATGAAACTGGACCAAATTCACACAGCATGAGGGGTCTGGGCAGGACCGGGGTCACACCCTTGAGAAAGACAGTTATCCTAAATTGTTTCAGTAAGTGTAAGCTGTTACATTTGCTAAACCCCTGACAAGACATCCCCTGCTTCCCCCGGAGGCTTTGTAGAATCTGCCAAATTTCATTCCTAATTATCAGTTGTTCAAGGTGACATGTATTTATCTTCTACCAGGTGGTTCTTGAAAATAAGCGGACAGCTTATAGCATTTACGGCAGAACATGTTGGAAAAACAAAGAAGGTTAAGATGATCTCTGAAGGTCAGTACAATATAACCGTATCACCCATAAGGACAGAGGCCCTTTATCAGCAAACATTCTTGTAAGTACTTGTCTGCTTTGAATAATGTTAACCTCAAATGCTGTGATCTTGCACCACCAACTCAATGTCACTTTGTTCTGACCTGTCTGGCCTCCTGAAGCACAGTCTGCAGCTTGCAGATTTCCTGCTCGTACTGTGCCCTCATCGCGTCCACCTCTTTGTCGTGCGTAGCCACCTCCTCCTTCAGCGCCCCCTTGAGGGCTGTGAGCTCCCGCTCTCGCCTCCGTAGCAGCTCCTCCTGCTCTTCTTTCAGGAACAGCACGTCCTGGAAGTCCAGTTTCATCTGCATCATGTCCTATAGGATCATTAGGGTGGGCTGGGTGTTACTTTGGCTTTGCACTATAATAATGCAAAATGCCTCCTGAAGCCGTTGCTGACATCATATGGTTATTTGCTGAGCAGATCAGGCGATTTTCAAACATGCAAAAAGATGACTCTTTTAGCCTGAGCCATCACCAACAACAAAGTCCCCACAATTCAGTCAATTTCTTTTCTTAGAGTAACAGGGAACTGATTTACTTCAATGATGGCGTCCTTTTCCCCAAGGTCAATCACGGCCCTCTTGGCACCGTCCAGCTCGTCGTGCATCTCTGACAGCTCCTCCTGCAGGTCCCTCACCTCCTTCTGGCACTGCTCCCTCTCCAGCTTCACCTGGAGGAGCCTAAAGAAACACAGGCCAGTCCATCACTTATGACACAGCCAGTCTACCCAAAAAGTAGATCACTCTTTGGGTCTTTCTCAATATGTGTACTTGACCATACTTGTGTTCTTGTGTACCCGTTTTACGTCATCTTCCATTGCCAAAGACCAGTTCCAATACTCAAGAACAGAAGTACAGAAGACGGTAAAAATCCCCGGATGCCATTCTTTCCTCCCCAAATATCACTGACACATCAGTTGCATCCTCACCAAACGAGACCAATCCCATGATTCATTGCACCCCAAATTCATTCTTGGAAAGCAAGTTAGCAAGATCGGTCTTGCCAAGACCACAAGTACGATTTTTATGTACTTGGTATTGAGAAACACACTTTGTCTTCTGGAAGCTATACCAGGTTACAAGTAAAATAAAAGCATCTGCAGACAGTGAGCTCATTGAGCTGTAGAAATTTCCATCTCATTGCACCCCTAAGAGTCTCCTCAGTGGATGATGCCGGGTGAAGCATCATGGATCTCCTTACTCTTCTGTGGTATTCCGAAGGTCAGTCACAGCTTCAGACAATTTCTCCTGAAGCACCGTGCTCTCTTGATGCTTCTTGGATAGTTCCTCCTTCATCTTCTCCCGTTCTGCCACTTCCTTGTCAAATACAGCTGCCAGACTGTTGAGCCTCTGCAAAGAACATCATAACCAGCAGTCAAGCATAGGTCTGTATATGCGAAACCATCAGATCAATCAAAGCCAGACTAACCAGCTCCGACTGCCAGTCTAATTCCCAGTTCACTGATCCCAGTACCTTCTCCAGCAGCAGATATTTTTGTATTCACATAATTTCCAAAAATGACTGTCCATACTCAAAATCTACACTCCACAGCTCTCATATCGTGTCCTGGTGACAAACCGAGGAGAATGTGGCAGAAGCTTGCCTGTGGACAGCAAAGTTACCTCAGCCTTCTCCTTGAGCAGCTTCTTCTGCTCGGAAATGTTCTTCTCCAGCTCCTCCTTCTGAGTCTGCAGCTCCTTCAGCTCTCTGGCCACTTCAGAAGACTGTGACGGGCATAACACAGCACTCTCACTCATCACCGTCCAGGTCTCATGCACTTAAGTGGGCCACAAACTCAACATCTAACATAAAAGGTCTGAAGCCCCACTGTTTGGGTTGTCCATGTTGCCCTTTGTATCTAGGCAATTCTAAGAAGATGGTGATCATCATAACCATAAACACAAACAAAACAAGCAGAACTGCATGTGAGTTTTCACCATTTATTCATCCATTTGTTCATTCCAGGAAATCTGACACACAGAGCAAATAACGGTCACCAACTCATCTTTCTCCACACTATGAATCAAAACCAGGGTACCACATATGTCATAAAACTGCAGAATCCACAGAGGCAGGTGAGATTCTAACCCACAACAGGGAAGTGTAACGTGACAGCACACCGACCTAACCTTCATCTATTTTTACTGAAAATGCCACTCTCTATATGCTTGCCAGACCAGCCAATATGGACGCAGTAGAGCCTCACCTGGCTTCTGTCCTGCACGTTCCCAGCAGCTCTGGATTTCAAGGTCTGGATCTTCTCAAAGACAAGGTTCACCTTTCTTTTGGTGGCGTCATCGTTATCACTGCTCCTATGAAGATTTCAGACACAAACTCACAAAGTTAGGCAGCCTGAGACGTCCAAGGGTTGTCACAGATTTTGATGTTTACTCAGCACAAAACCAAAAGCCCTGATGAAGAAACATTCAGAGGTCAGTGAGATTATATGTTTAGTTTCCTACACAGTAGAGTTACGGTCCTTAGGTGACACATTTCAGCAGAGAAGCTATGCTTAATTCACACATTCTGCTGTGTCACTGAGAAGGAGAGAGGCCTGAAAGCTGAAGCATCCAGCTGTCCAAGAAGAGCCCTGAGCTGACTGGAAGCCTTTGCTATCACCAGCCAAACCCAGATAAAACTGGAGCAACTTATATCAAAAGCTTATTAATTAGCTACTTACAAATGTTTATACTTCCTTAGCAGTGCCTCAGACAGTGACACTGTTTACTGAGAGGGAAATGTGACCATGTCATGTAGCCAGATTCCCAAAAACACTGCACGACATGCGATATGTTCCACCTGGGTGCTGGCTGATGATGTCACGGAAATGACATGGCACATGGGCACTCCATGATTAGCTATGTTTATGTTGACCAAGTGAAACCTTTATCTTTCTTAAAATGATGATAATGAAACTGATCTGGCTGCTATTCTCTGGAGCACAAAGCAGTCCTTTATCCGACTCTGTTCACTTTCTACATAAATGAAGATGTACTTGCCCGTCCTTTAGGTAATTAAACAGTATTTGTTTAGCCGTCTCTTCGTGTGTTTGTTGTGAAAGCTCTTGCTGACCTTTCAAAAGATCAGGAGTTACCTGGATGATAGATAAATGATAAAAATTCAATCAGATTGCAAATATTTACAGTTATATCTTTCCGCTTTGCATATTTAAATCTGCTGTCTGTTAAACTGTTTGTTCACTGGATGAATGTCCAGCAGTTCTTCTCATGTCATAGCTGCGTTACTTCCGGAATAAGGCTCGGGGTATCTACGACATCTACTGGAGGAAATAAACTGTTTACCTGAGCACGGCTTTCTGTACTGCTTCTTTTGCTGGGTTCACCAGAAGGCTTGGATGAAGATGTCATCGCCGGGCCTGTCAGAACTTTCACAGACCTTAGCGATTTCTCTGCTTCATCTCCAGGGCTCTCTGCTAGCTTTGTGGAGGATCTGCTCACCACCCTTTTATAGCCCAGGACAGAGGTTGTTGCTATTGGGACAGTGCCTTGTGGGGAACTAGAACCACTACTGTCTTGTGGGTAACCTCCAAGGTTGGGTTTGCCTTGGACAGAGGAAAGGCTAGAGGGGGACTCTGTCTCTTGGGGGTCCCGGTGATGTGTCCACCCTTGAGGCTGTAGCTGCGAGGGTCGTAGCTGGTGCTCGACGGACCTGTCCTTGTGGGACTGTTTCCCATCTTGGCTTAGACGGAAAGCCAAGGCACTGTCCACACTGCGGGACCGCTTCCGCTCCTCTAGGCCAATGCGGTTCCGATGCCCAGCTCGGCCTCTACGCTGCACGGCATCCTTCCCATCGAACTTGTTAATGAGCTCGTCGACACCGGGGATGGAACCAGTGTCGATGTCACGGCCCGTTCCAGGCAGAAAGGGAATGTAGCGCCGGTTCTCATGCCGGTTGATAGAATCGGCATAGAGTGTGTCCAGCTGGTCGTTTGAGGGAGGTCTGTGTGTGCTGCTGGAGGTAGATGGTTCCAGTACTGGACCGCTAGAGCCATGCCTGCGTAGGGGAAGCACGTCGGGACTGGGTCGGCCTCGCTCCAGGCTGGAGCTGGCGCTACTGCTGGTTGTGCTGGAGGACCTCCAGGACTTGGTAGGCTGCTGAGGTGCGCTGGTGTCATTAGGGGGCAGAGGCTGCGGCCAACCGATCTCTGGACACAGAACGGATTCAGGTATGCTACGCTGATTTGGGCTAACATTCCGGGAGTGCGAAGGTACAGGGGAGATGGCCCTGGGAAGGGCAACCAAACATGAGGCACTGGGCTCCGCCAGTGAGGCTGGTCGGGATGAACGGCTCTGATAATCCCCCAGCCCCAGTGCATTGCTCTCTGGGTCATAAGGCTTAAGCAGCTCTGGATGCCTCTGGAAGTTCAGCAGGGCTTTCTGCTTTTGGGAGCGGTACTCCACAAACGGGTCATGCGAGCGAGACACGGCATTCCTGCCAGTGAAGTCATATTCATGGTAGTTATCAAGGAAGGAGCCGTCCGTGTCCCCATTTCTATCAGTCGCCCTGTGATCCTGGGACTCCGTGTCTTGCTTATTCAGTATGACAAAGGGGTGTCCATCGATGCCCTGGACTCGGACACTGAGCCCATACACGCTGTTCCCGTTGCCCTGAACCCTGTCAGATTGGCCGTTTCCTCTGTATCTACACTGCAGCCGCTGACCTGGGATGCTGCCAACTTTGTGGGACGCCATTGAGCAACGGGGGGGGAAAAAAATTACACAAGACTCCTCTTCTTGGACACGGTTCCCAGCTGCAAACAATGAGAGTCTCATTATTATTCTGAAATAAGATGGAAAGATTCTTTTTTGTAACAGTTCTGCGATTTCGCAGAGTTAAACTTTTGTGCTGCTATCCACTCCGGTTTTTGAATGATTTGTTTGCTTGTCAAACCATTCACATTCCTTACAGCAGATTCAAGGGACAAATCAGTCCAGGCGAACGGAAAGGAAGATAGCAGCACACAACAAGATGTTATTCCCGTAAAACAGCTCGCAGTGCCAACATCGAGCCATCGAAAGACAGTTCATCTGAAATACGAGTTTACATGAATGAACGTTATGTTTTGGTGCAGCTATGCTGTGCATGTCCCTTTAGTCACACCTCCAGCACACGACACGCCCCTGTAGACTAATAACAACTCGGTGGGTCAGTTGTTACTGCTCAGGATTTCCTAAAGGCCACACAAAGAGGAAAAACTCGTAGGCATTTGAAAAAAAATGAACAACAGGTCCAGCAGGCAGCAACAATACAGCGAGTGACAATTTACAAGACTAAGGGATGCATAAATTTATCCTCATGCAAGAATGACCATGAAAGAATGACCAGAGAATGACCATAACTTCTGACCCTCGGCTGTTACAGTGCACCACTGGAAAGCATCCAGAAACAACACAAGCCACGATCATCAGAGGCATTCGTCCCGACCGGCCTCACTGGCAGTGATCTGGGTGCTCAAAAGGTGTCGGGGGGAGCAAATAAAAGCAGGACAATGCCTGCGTACACCAGTCACACCTCCCACCTTCACGCGACACATGTCACGCTGAGCGAGACATACCACCGCCTCACAAACACAATAAGCCTTCTGAAGAGGCCCTCGATAACGCCCTGTCGCTTGGCACCGCTGATAACACTGAGACGTCTTTGCTGACAAAATTCTGTCTAAAACAATCACATCCACACTCTTTCAAAAGCTGACCTGGTTATGTGAAAACCAGGCATTCTGGTTTGTTTGCTTGGAACGAAACAAAAAAAGAGGAGATAACTGCCAAAGGCTGAAAGCATCACAGTTATGCACAAAGGGAAAGGAAAAATGAGTGACTGCTCATCGATGTGAAATGCATGTACAAAAATTCTTTGAAAGATTCCAAAGAACGTGACTGTGCTCTCAGACTGCTCAGAGCCGTCTCATTAGCACCAATCTGGCCTCTAAACAATGGCCAACGGCGTCACTGTACTTGAGAAGTTCAGGCCTACTGCCCGACCACACAGACAACCAGGTTCTGCGTGGAGACAAAAGGTCTTTATCAGCTCCTCTTGCTGGTACCTCTTTGTCACACGTCACCTCTCAGAGCGCAGGCATCCTCCGCAGACCACGCCAGTGATTCACCCCTTTATACCTGCTTGCTGTTTGGATGAGATAAGGGAAACCGCGACAACAGCGCCAAAAGGCCACTGCGATCTCCGACAATAGAGAACAATTAATGTTTTTAATGTAGCTCTTAAAGACAAGGGCCAGAAGGTCAGGGGTTCGAGTCCCAAAGCTGCCTTACTGTATCACCCTGTTTTCTTACAGTCAACAAATATTCAGTCATATCAAGGCACTTACAATACAAATAAATAAATAACAACACATTGTGGATCCCCATGAGGAACTTCTCTAATTTCCTTTCCCATGACACAGATGCAGGTGACAGCAAGCGCAGCAGCAGTAAAGGATCACATGGAGCTCAGGGATAAGGTCCCAGCTCAGGGGCCCGTGTACATGACAATGTGGGGCCTGAACAGGCAACCTTCCACTCACAGGCACCCATTATTACTGACAGTAAGTTATAAATGTCAGCAAAGCTATTTTTATATAATAAGACTACATACAACACAAATAACATAAAAAAAACATGTAAAATTGATTATTCACCCTCCACTACCCTGTAGGGGCGGCATGGTGGTGCAGTGGTTAGCACTGTTGCCTCACACCTCTGCCTGGGTTACATGTGTGTGGAGTTTGCATGTTCTCCCCATGTCATCGTGGGGTTTCCTCCGGGTACTCCAGTTTCCCCCCACAGTCCAAAAACATGCTGAGGCTAATTGGTGTGTGAGTGTGCCCTGCGATGAGCTGGCCCCCCATCCTGGGTTGTTCCCTGCCTCGTGCTCATTGCTTCTGGGATACGCTCCGGAGCCCCCGTGACCCAGTAGGATAAGCGGTTTGGAAAATGGATGGATGGGCACTACCCTGTACAGGATAAGTGGTCGATAGATGGATGCAGGACTGGACTAGCCATCTGGCAAACGATGCGTTTTTCTGGCGGGCCGATATGTATGGGCCGGCAAAATTTATCGCGGGGGACCCCCTCCAGTCGAAGAAAGTTTTCATATGGGATCCAGCTCCCCACCCCCAGGTTGGCAAAATTCACAGTGGGGAACCAATTTTTAATTCCAGTACAGCCCTGGAGGATTCCTGAGGAACACATGGAACATGATCGTTCACTTAATCGCTAATTTTCCTTTGAATACGCCGACACAGGGAGTAAAAGCGTATTGTTTGAGGCGCCGTCAGTGTAAACTGAGAGTCCGCTAAGGGGTATAGCGCCGTAACATGTGCTGCACGGACAAACATTTTTTCCTAGACCGACAGAAGCCGCCAATGCAGGCAACAGGCGCCAGGCCAGCCGGAGTGAGCTGCGCTGCAGCCGCGGCGACCAGCTTCTCCGGCGAGCCTGACGCGCGATCCCGGCGCTGAAGGTACCGGACGGAGCCTCTAACGTTACAGATAACCGTGCAGCGCAGGGGGGGACAATGCGCTTGGTTAAATGCGTAGTCCTGCTTGCAGAGGAATAGTGTTTCAGTTCAAGGGAAAAAAAAGAAATCGCACAATGGTCGCATTGAGTTAAAGTATCACATGTATTCAGTATAGAGAAGATCTTAAAGAGCGCTATTGCCCCCCACCCCCACTGTTTACTCAATCCCACTCCTACCGCTCTCACTTCACACTAAAGCCACCTTCTGTTTTGTTGTTTTTTTAACAGTCCCCCTTTCTCATGCGCGCCTTAGAAACGACACTTCACATATTCTGGTTTAGGATTTCTGGTCTAACGAGTCAGGTGACAAAATCATACCTACAAGACTGGTCTGGGGACGAACTTTCATTAACCAGCACGGGCACCCGGCGCGGAATGCACCGCTTTATCTATAGAAATATGACATCATCCCGAAGTCTGACAGTAACTTATTTTACACATAAGTAAAATACTCACAATGCATATACCTCGTGCAAAAAAGTAAAAACTTCAAAGCCTGGAAACGCGGATACAAAATTCAAAGTCTGTCAAATGTCGGGTTTAATAAAGTCTTGAGGTATAAAAGGATAGATGGATTAATTACAACATATATATTAATTATAATATCACATTATTATTTTAACATCTAAATAATATAAAAAATATAAAATATAATTTATTTATTTTTTTAAATTTGCAACAGCATACTCAGAACCGACTTCTTATCTTAACCTACACGATGAGGCCTGTGTCGTGGTGTATTTCTTAAACACATATTTTCTGTATGGGTATAGGTACATAGGTAAACGGAAAAATGTTTTTAAATAACATGATTTGTATTTTAAAATAAATATAAAAAGCCACCGGAGTTTTGCTAAAATAGAGGCAAAACATTTTTAAAAGAACGAACTTAATTCGACAGGTTGTCATAGTATCAGCTTCCCGGGAAAGTGGAGCAGATCGGAGATATGGCAGACTGACAGTCTGGAAAGGCGAGGACGATTATAATAAAATGATATTCCCGCAGCCCGACACTGCACGTTTAACTACAGAGGAACGGCGCCACACTCACCGGTGATTTACTCCGGGCACATGCGCACAACTTGGACAGAGTTATCTCAGAGTTGGAGGGTGCACGCAAACATCCATTCTCTCCCACACCAAAGTACTGAGATCACTTGTTGCAGACTCGCTGTGCCAGATCAGTTCAGCTGGAGCTGGTTGCGCCATGGCGCTCCGCCCCTCGTTGAACGTTAACCGCCCATTTTCAGCGCAATGTAACAGGACAGGTAGATCTCTAATGCAACAAACTGCACAAGGCACATACAAGTTCGCGAACTTACTTTATGTAAAAGTAACCTATTTTTGGATGATCGTGTTTTCTTACTTTGAAGGACACAACAAAAGGGACTTCGTCATGTTTTATTACTTAGAAGGGCACATCAATGGCACTTCATCGCGTTTCCTTACTTTGAAGGGCACATCAATGGCACTTAATTATGTTTCCTTACTTATAAGGGCACATCAATGGCACTTAATTATGTTTCCTTACTTTGAAGGGCACACCAATGGCACTTAATTATGTTTCCTTACTTTGAAGGGCACACCAATGGCACTTAATTATGTTTCCTTACTTTGAAGGGCACACCAATGGCACTTAATTATGTTTCCTTACTTTGAAGGGCACACCAATGGCACTTAATTATGTTTCCTTACTTTGAAGGGCACACCAATGGCACTTAATTATGTTTCCTTACTTAGAAGGGCACACCAATGGCACTTAATTATGTTTCCTTACTTAGAAGGGCACACCAATGGCACTTCATCATGTTTCCTTACTTAGAAGGGCACATCAATGGCACTTCATCATGTTTCCTTACTTAGAAGGGCACATCAATGGCACTTAATTATGTTTCCTTACTTTGAAGGGCACACCAATGGCACTTAATTATGTTTCCTTACTTTGAAGGGCACACCAATGGCACTTAATTATGTTTCCTTACTTTGAAGGGCACACCAATGGCACTTAATTATGTTTCCTTACTTAGAAGGGCACACCAATGGCACTTAATTATGTTTCCTTACTTAGAAGGGCACACCAATGGCACTTAATTATGTTTCCTTACTTTGAAGGGCACACCAATGGCACTTAATTATGTTTCCTTACTTTGAAGGGCACACCAATGGCACTTAATTATGTTTCCTTACTTTGAAGGGCACACCAATGGCACTTAATTATGTTTCCTTACTTAGAAGGGCACACCAATGGCACTTAATTATGTTTCCTTACTTTGAAGGGCACACCAATGGCACTTAATTATGTTTCCTTACTTTGAAGGGCACACCAATGGCACTTAATTATGTTTCCTTACTTTGAAGGGCACACCAATGGCACTTAATTATGTTTCCTTACTTAGAAGGGCACACCAATGGCACTTAATTATGTTTCCTTACTTAGAAGGGCACACCAATGGCACTTAATTATGTTTCCTTACTTTGAAGGGCACACCAATGGCACTTAATTATGTTTCCTTACTTTGAAGGGCACACCAATGGCACTTAATTATGTTTCCTTACTTAGAAGGGCACACCAATGGCACTTAATTATGTTTCCTTACTTTGAAGGGCACACCAATGGCACTTAATTATGTTTCCTTACTTTGAAGGGCACACCAATGGCACTTAATTATGTTTCCTTACTTATAAGGGCACACCAATGGAACTTAATTATGTTTCCTTACTTAGAAGGGCACACCAATGGAACTTAATTATGTTTCCTTACTTTGAAGGGCACACCAATGGCACTTCATGACATCTTCCCACCACAAAGGCACCCACAGGACCCCTCAAGTTTACTCAATTGTAAAAACACCTGATACGGCATCACATTTTCTCCACTGGATGGACATCTTTTAGGACAATTACCCTCATTCTCAGACATGGACGGACAACCTATACAGCACTGAATCCCATTTTATCCACTGGAGGGGCACCAATTTGAGCACTTCATCATGTTTTCACACCACTTAGGAGTACCTTTTATCGCACTGCATCCTCTGGGACCTTTAAACATGTAGGGGTGGGAAGGAGGGCACTTTATAACTGCGCCATTTTCCATTGCACCTGATAGAACATGCGTCATGTTTTCTCCACTAGAAGGGCACTCATTTAAACACTTAATCACATTTTCGTGCTCTATACACTCCATCATCACACTATCTCACACTGGAGGCGGACCGTAGGCGGGTTCAATCATTTATAACCCGGAAATTAATTCAGGGAGGCTAAAGGAGGGGGGGCATATTTTTTATGTGTACCCAGTTAAGGACTCGCAGCAGGTCATTTTTGCTGCTCTATTCAGCTTCCTTTCGTTTGGTTTAAGCGGATAACAACACATGTAGATTTAGATTTGAGTTAGCAACAAAAAAACGTGAGTCTCATGGGTAATACGTGAGACTTGACACCTGTGATGTCTGTACATAAAAATGCAAGCAAAAATTAAAATGACATATCCCAAAGCCACTTTCTATCACATTTTAGTAGACTGAACAATACAGAGCAAAACGTATGATACCGCGCAGCTCCGGCGCTCTCGGGGTGAATGACAAGCCCACATGCCTACGCTTCCAAGTTTAGAAAGTCTTGAACAGAGAGCACCACCTAGCGCCAATGTGGTCCCTCAGCGGCGCCATTTACGACAGGGCCGTATTCATAAAAATCCTTTTTTTCTTATGCTATACCAAAGTGAAACAGCCCCAGAATTTATTGTAGTTATACGTTCAAATTGTTTTTTGCAGCAGCACAATTACAATGTAGCTGCAGCATCCCTTTATGACAAACTAACAACACTCTAAGGGAACGGTATGATTCACATCAATGATCGCTTCGCATCTTCATTTTAAATAACAAATTGCATAAATGCAGCGGCATCTCGTTCCAATAAACAATTCTCAAGAATCGGTTTGGCCCATCGGTGTATTCCAACAAACGTTAATTACAAAACAGCAAATGAGATTTTAGTTAATTCAAAATCATATAACCAATAATAGTAATATATCCCTGTGGATTTTATGGCCATTTAGAGAGTATAAATGTTTGTCGATCATATTGCAAATACCGTTAAATGAATACATTTATTCGTGCGACTGATGCACTGAAAATATATGCACAATTTTACCCCTAGGGGCAGTGTGGTTACTCACAGTGGCGGGTCGCCTAAATTGTCCTCCCAAATGGGAATCATTGTAGAGGGAATCAACGTAGAGCAGATTTGTTATCCTAAGGCCCTTCATAATGGAGTGTTTGTTCAAAGCAATATGTGTTTTCACTCAAATATGTGTTACGCAGCATTAGAAACATCTGCAGTGAGCTATTTATCTCCACTAATATGGTGGCTGTATAAGTGTACAAAGAAGCCTAAAACCCAGCATTAAGGAGCTTACACTGAATAAAACACCATGAACATACTCACACTTTTAGAACAAATATGCTTTAAAACTTATATAATGCTGCATTATAATAGGCCTATCTCTATCAATGCCATTTTTTTATAATAAAACCTGAAATTATGGAAAACGAAAAGAATTCATAATCGTTTTGTTCATATCCCAACAAATACACAAACAAAATTATCACGCAAAAATATTTCATCTATAAAGCGGCCATTTTGTACAATTCTCAGAAACTGTTGCAGGGTAAAGCTTGTAATGTATGTAATCTATTCAACTGTAAAATGCAGGAAACATCATGGTAAAAAATACAAACACATATACAAAAGGACGCTATATAACATGAAAAAAATCAAATGTTGATTCATAGATAGATAGATAGATAGATAGATAGATAGATAGACAGAGAAATATTTGAAAGCAGACCAAAGCTACTGTTTAAATAACCTCCTCAAAACCACAAGTTATTCTAGAAATAAAAATAATATTAAACTATAAGGCTTTGTTATCTTCATGGGAACGTTATATCACATATGACTAGGTTTGTTATCATCATTGTATAACGCATCACTTATTATCCTATTATACAGGGTATAAAAGCACAGCAAATACCCATTCATCAGACTGCGATTAATAATAAACCGTGACGAACTGGATGCATTTTACTGACTTTTAACTTACAAATACGATTGATTATTTAAAGTTTGCATAGGTTATATATTTTACATGTTAGCCTTTAATCTGAAAGTAATTGATCTACGATTACAATTAGGGTTGGTACAGGGCACAAAATTTACAGATTTTATTATAAACCGCGGTAATATGACGGAACAAAGTGTTAACAGTGTCGTAAATTCAAACTGATTTCAGGCGACGGCCTCGCTCACTGTATTCAGCTCCATTCAACGCGAAGCAGCAAACGCATACTCAAAAAAATCGCTACGTGTCGTCACAGCCGAATTTGCATAACCTGTATTTTTTAATTTATTTTATATTTACAATAATAATAATATAGAAATAATATAAAATATAAAAACTATACAACATTTAAATGAGAGAAAGAGAGAGTATTTTAGGATATATCATTGCGCCTGTTATTTTTAGAAGGCTTTTTGTGTGGTCAAGATCAGTGTAGTGCAGTGTAATGCAGTGTAATCCTATGTAACGTTCTCTCAGTTATCGCTACTTAAATATCAGTATAGTACAGTATATATGTGTAATTCAGTTTCAGCCTATTCACAGAGTTTAATGTGTACCGCATCTTATACAGCTCATAAAAGATACAAGTCACTATTCCTAGATTAATCACTAAAACTAACAGTAGTCATATATTTACAAAATAGTGAAACTACTTACTAATGTACCAGATAGATTTTAGAGATAGAGGAAGAGAAAGTCAAACTATTTGGGTGGTTTATTTACAAGGCGTACTGCAAGAACATCAGACAGTATTAATGGGCAGTGTGTATGAGCCTATTTGCAGGGTATATGTTCTAAAGTTGATGGGCTGGCCCCCATCCTGGGTTGTTCCCTGCCTCGTGCTCATTGCCTCCGGGATAGGTTCCGGACCCCCCGCGACCCAGAAGGATAAGCGGTTTGGAAAATGGATGGATGGATGTTCTAAAGTTCTTGCTCAGAGAAATCATAATTTTCCTCAAGATCTGTAACGTGATTGCATCCTTTCTGGAATCATGGCTTTGGGTGCAGTGGCTGGGTTAGGATTGAGGGATATGCTTTAAATGTCAGCTTCAAACCTGAGAGTCTCTGGACATTTACTTCCATAGCTTGATTTTCACCAAACACATCAGACTGAAAATTCTCTCTAGTATTTGAATGTGGCAAAGACAGCTGAGAGACTGCAGCAGCAGTCAGTGGGTTTAAGTTAAGCACATTCAGGGGTCGCCTTCCCTCACACTACAATACCATGGCGGCAGTGTTTCCTCCAATTCCAAGTAATGGACTGTCCTCCTCTGTTGAATAATTATGTCAGCATACTATCAGAAAAAAAGTATCAATTTGTACCTTTACTTGTCAGGTTGTACCCTTAGCTGTAGGTACCTTTCAGACTGATTTAAGGTACAGGAATGGACTTCGAGGAACATCTCCAAGGTACAAACAACAATAATGTACCCCAATGGTACAAAAATGCTCCTCAGTCCATTTCTTTATCTTAAAAACTCCATTTACCCTTGAGGGTGCAGACTCAGTGACAATAAAAAGTACGACCTGGCACTCTTTTTTCCGACAGTTTCGTGGCAGGAGTGTCTTACAAGTCTGGTAAGTTCTGGTAAAATTTCTGCAAGACTCTAGTTGTATTTCAACGTCTCTTGTGCACTAACTAAAGACACGCTGAAGTATTTGCATGCTGCCAGTGCTGCTGGCACGTCTCCATCATACCTCACTCTCCTCCTCAGGGGAGAAGCTCAGCTTTGCTAATTCAGTGTCAAACATGAAGACAAGTTTAAGCTTTGCTCTGATGTGTCCATCAACAGGCTCTTTGAGCACATCAATTTTAGCCACTGGGTTTATCATTCTGCTGCAGACTGACCTTGTTAGATTAATTAAATTGTCAAGCAGCTTGAGAGAGGTTCTCCCCATCTAAGGAACACTACATCTCACTAATATGAACTTTGAGATGTGGGGTTCACAGTACATGGACTGCAGAACATCTCCCTACATTTCATTTTCTCAGAAAGGCTTGGGTGCCTCTCTGTGCTTTGGAAAGATAGAGATCAGGTTGTTGGTACATGCTGAATTGTATCTTTGCAGGCAGAACCCACTGCTAGATGTTGACAGTGACACACATAATACAAGAGCTAGACTGTTTAAGCCACAATCCTCCCTTAGGATTTCATACATACCACTGTCACCCGTGTCATAACAGATGCATTATCTCTGCCAAGGTCAAACAGATTTTCCTTCTTGAGGGCACATCTGTCATAGAAATCCAGAACTGCTCTTGTCATTCACCTTCCATCACCACCCTCTACTGAGTCAGGCCGAGAAACGCAGGGAACACATTTTTGTTGCACTGAGTGCAGTGCAAATAAAACTGTGTAGCTACTACAGGATCTGCAAAGATAGCCATCATGCTTCATCAGTGTGCTCATGTGTAAGTATTAAGCAGCGCTCAGGAATTACCACTGGCACCTGCTGGGGGGGGGGGGGGGGGGGGAATCTTTTTAAATAAAAAAATGTAACACTGATTACTTTGCAGATATATTGTTTTGATTTTTTCATGGCGATTGAGTCACGACTTGGCATCGAAGTCTATTTTACACGACAGACAGTGACCATGAATCATTATTCATGTAAGCCTTCAAGCTGTTGCTGAATTTACGTTCAAATCCAATTCTTTGCTGCACTTTTATGAATATATTTTGGAAAACAAATCAGTGTTTACGATTTGTATGTAGCTTATTTAGTATGTAGCCTGTGTAGTTATGGGTCTTTTATATACATTCTATCTATTCATCCATGGTTGGCTTTTAACTTTAATTTAAAAACAGCCAAGACAGCATACGAATTCATACGTAGGTCGGACTAACAATTGCAATCAGTGACTGGCCGTTGCATACACAAGCTCGCACGAGTC
The DNA here is from genome assembly GCF_023856365.1 of Brienomyrus brachyistius. NCBI lineage: Eukaryota > Metazoa > Chordata > Actinopteri > Osteoglossiformes > Mormyridae > Brienomyrus > Brienomyrus brachyistius. Next base: position 16,261,507 of record NC_064545.1, read on the forward strand.
TCCGCCATTCATATCTTACACACTGCGGGCCGCGTTTCACTCTCTATTTGAGTCAGCGGGCAACGCCGGGTTTTCTTATTCTTAACTCGTATAACCAGCAGCTAGAGGTCCGTAGCGAGCGCAGGACAGTGACTTAGCAGTGATGGGCGTCGCCACCATTAAATCTGAGGGGGACGTGTCCGCCTCACATTTCAGAATTATTCGTTTGGACCCCCCACATTTAACATAAAATATTACTTTTATACCAGTGTGCCCCCCCATATTCAAAATGCGTCTGACGCCCCTGGTGTCAGTAATTCGCTAAATGTGTCCCAAGCTTTTTAAAAATAGTAGATAACGGGTCTGAAACGTCGAAAAAAAGTCGGCAAAGCAGCCCCGCCTCCGACGGAATGGCTCGCGCTTCTTGAGGCTCGTTGTGATGACGCAATAACGCGCCGCCACCTTTCCAGTGCAAACGAGAGAACAAGGTAGTGTTCAGAGTACCGACTTTATTTAGTTATTTCTTTATTATACCTTGCGATTATATGAATTCGAACCGAGATTCAAATTAGTTCATTCGGCATATTAAAACGATAAAATATTTAAGCGATAGAATAAAAGTAGATATATCATTTATCGTATTTGCAACTATGCAAATAAAGAAAATATTTCCAAATGGTAAATATTTCATTTCGCGTGTACTACTGCGTGGTAATTTGTGCACCGTTGCTAAGAATGAGTCGCCTAACACTGGTATTGAGAACACATTAAAAACTCTGCCAAAGAAAAAAAGGAAAAAATATACACATGGAAACTCCCCATCTTCCTCTTGGGAGGAAAGATTAGCGGATGTCGTTACTCCCCTGTGGCGGCTGAGTTATGACGAGCAGCTCCGTCTGAAACAAATGCAGCAAAAGAAGATCCTTCATGAACTGTCACACCTTGTGAAGGCAGCAGTGCCCGAGGTCTCACTGCCTTTAAACAACGATAATCTGAGTTTTCCTCTTTTGCCGATAAAGCCTTCACCTGTGATATATGGATACCGCAATAAGTCAACATTTTCAGTCAATAAGGGTGTGGATGGCAATCCAAAAACAGTAGGATTTTATGTGGGTTCTGGTAAGCGTAAGAACATTGTCTGTATTAATGACAATCACCTGCTCAACACACCAGCAAAGCACAAGATGGTCGCAAGACATTATGAAGACTTCATTCGTACCTCCCCACTAGACCCATGTCTCCTCTTTCACAAAGGAGGCCACTGGCGAGAGATTACAGTGAGGACTAATTCAGTAGGTGAAACCATGGCGATAGTATTCTTCCATCCTCAGAGTTTAACTCCAGAAGAGATCTGTGCTCATAAAGCATGTTTAGTTGATTATTTCATTTATGGACCTGGAGCAGACTGCAAACTCGATGCTTTGTATTTCCAAGAGTCATCGATGACACGGTGCAGTAACGAGGTCTCCCCCTATCAACTGTTGCATGGTAGCCCGCACATCTACGAGGAGGTGCTCGGATGCCGATTCCGAATCTCTGCCGACGCCTTCTTCCAGGTGAACACAAAAGCCTCAGAGGTCTTGTACCACGCAGTGGGAGAGATGTGTCTTTCTTCTGTGGGAGACACCTTACTGGATGTTTGCTGTGGCACCGGAGTCATTGGCATCTCTTTGGCATCCAAAGTCAAAAGAGTAATTGGCATTGAAATAATTGAGCAAGCTGTCAAGGATGCGAGGCACAACGCTTCCCTGAACGGCAAGCTGAACTGTGACTTCCTGGCTGGGAAGGCAGAAGTGCTTCTCCCCGAACTTATCCCATCACTAGGGACTGGGTCATCCATCATCACAGTTGTAAATCCATCCCGCGCTGGTGTGCACCACCGTGTGATACGGGCTCTCCGGAGCAACCCTGCCATCCGCAAGCTCGTCTACATCTCCTGTAAACCTGAAGGGGAAGGCATGAGGAACTTCAAGGAGTTGTGCTGTCCATTGGACGGACAGCCCTTCAGGCCAGTTCTTGCCATTCCAGTGGACATGTTCCCTCACACTGCACACTGTGAACTCGTGCTTGTTTTTGAAAGATAGTTGATGGAAGGAAATGCTGTAAAGATGTTAGAAATGTGCTTACAAATGAACAGGGCAAATTGGTAAACAGAACTGATAAGAATTAAGTCTTTGTAATAAAATAAACCAGTGATCTATAACCTATGTGACGGAATATTGAGCTATGAGATATGTGGCACTGTCATGTTTACTGATAATGCATTTCATACTATCAGTTATAACTTCAGCTGCTCTCCATACAAGACGGAGGTGCTCCTGGATGCATCCTAATTCACAACACACACATGCAGCATAACACCTTATTATTGAAATGAAGCCATCCTCTACTTTGCATTTCTGGAAAGATTTAGGGTAGTGTTTTCCAATCTGGTCCTCAGGCGGAGCTGGGAGGGAGCAGAAATGTGGACTGTGGGGGGGTCCCCAAAGGGCCAGACTGGGAAACACTGGCTTAGCGAGTCATGTGATTAGTAACAAACTGCTGTGAAGTTCCTGAATGCTGTGGCAGCCACAGGACCTTACAGGTTTCTGCTCCTTGGCCACACTTGGGTCAGTGACATTTCAGATTTTCAAATCTATGACATACTGCAACCACAAAGCACATAAATCCTAACTGGGTGTAATGCTAAATAAAAATATGTCAAAGACCCCTAATTGAACTATAACTGTTTTATTGACATTAAAAACAGACTTTTCATCGATAGTCTCAGAACATTGTTCTACATTCTCTTAATACCATAAAGATTATAGTCAGCTTATGTGTTCTTAAGTAACATCTTAAGCATCTGATTAGTTTAATTTTCATCACTACACTCAGTTACAGAACAGTAACAACCTGTTGGTTTTTTTCAGCTGGTATCAAGTGAGCAGACAAATCTATTTCTCATATCAGTTGGAAAAATACAATTCACAACAATGTCTTACTATGTCTTGTGTCCTTTAGCTATAAAATTTATAAACTTAATGTTTCTAAAATCTACAACAACTTTGTGAAGTCTTTTGACACTGGAGTGAATGACGCAAATCTGTGACAAATGGTACCACACATGGAAAAGGTGAAATTCTCCCAAATTTAGGGTCAAAATTGTAAACTTAACTGCAGCTTGGATACCTTTCACCACTCTGACTAAAGTCAATGTCTCTGTAGTTCAAAATTGCCTCTAATATTTCTTTTCTTGAGTGACATTCATGAAAATTGAGTATTTCAGATATTCAGTTAGGAATTTAAAGGTGTTCCCTGTTTATCTTAACGTAAAATGCTTATCAGGAGACTTAAAAAAAATGATAGAATAGTTCATGATTTTTGAATTATGTTTTATTATTTTACAAACAATTGTCTTCATTTACTAAGGGAGGACTGTTTTACCAAATGACATTTTGCCATTTCAATACTATAAAAAAAATCACTCCATTTAAAACTATTCAAATAATTATGAATAGCGGTCAAGAAAGTGACGCAAGATGCCTTTGAGCAATTGTTATACAAAAATATATAATTAACTGCTTGCAGAAACAGAAATCTAAGCATCATAACTTTGACCCACCCCTAGTGTGTGTGTGTGACAGGCACAACCTCAGCTTCGTAATATGACTGGTCCCTGAGAAGGCTCCTTAATTTAGGCACAACATATGGCAATAAAAATTGAATTTCTCAGAATCGCGTCTCATAGGACCTCATGTGGGATCTGAACATTACCTCCGTTACAAACAAGCTCAGCATCATTTATACTCTGGCACACAGCTGAGGAAGTTCGGCATCGCCCAGACTCAGTGCCGATCTATACCGGCCGCACTGGCTCCGTAGCGGCAAACTACTACCTTGCCCAAACTGTAGCCGCTGTGAACAAATCACACTCGCTAGATCCTACAGGGACCCAAAGCTGACACCTCCCATTCTACCTGCCTCCATCTGACATTTGTTTGCTTGGCAGTACTCCTTTGCATACTTCTATGACCTCGTAAATTTGTACACTCCCTGCCCAGCGATTGTCTACATTCACTCATTTATATGCATGCAGCGATTCTGATCTGAGCATTTTGTATGTGTGTCGTACTGTTGTGTCACAAAGTAACACCTACCCATGGCTTTGACATCCACCCACAAATACCACTGGCAGCCTGGAAGTTGATGACAGACACGCAACCACAGCAGCGCCATAGCAGAAATTCTCCTCTCCTGCATTTTCCAAATATCAAGTGACGTGCATGTTTCATCGCTAAGGAAGTCTGTGTGCTCCAGTCTCATGCCATGCACAACGATCCGTGTCATTCCTTGATTAAGGATCCGTCTGCTGCATGAACATCTGCCAGATTCCTATCGTCAACGCATATGGAACGTTGAAGTAATTGATTTCATGTAAGGAAGTGCCATAATGTTCGATGTGAAGCCAGTGTAGGGTGCCGTGTCCCGAGTGCCTATCTGGCCAGCCGGGGGGGGGGGGGGGGGGGGGGTCCCTAATTTCGCCCCAAACCCAACAAAAATCGGCCTGGATACATGGAATGGAAAAAAAAAATAAAAATCAGAGAGCTGGTACGTTGTGTTCGAAACAAGAAGGTGCTACACACAAAAGAGGAGGTTATTACTTACATAGGTGCAGTGGTGTATTTTAAAGGCTTCCGGTCCTCAGGGACCCCCAGACAGTCCACGTTTTTGCACCCTCCCAGCCTGAACTAGATTGTAGACCGTCTTGAGGTCCCCGGGGGCCAATTTGGGAAACACCATTTTAAAACACTTTCAAGAGTCAGGCAGAGAAATAAACGCACAGTGGAGCTCTTTAGAAAATGATGGCACATTTATTGCTACATTAATGTTATGTACATATTGTGTTTCCTGTTACAGAGACAAATTTCTTTTTTTTTCATAATTTTTTTTTTTTTTACTTGTTGCTGGTTTCGGATGTGCATCAACAATACCTTGAATTTTAACACAGGTACAACTCTTTAATCAACCAACAATGAAGACCGAGAAGAGGGAGCACACCTTCTGGAACACTGAGCTCATACACGACCCCACACTAGACTGCGTGCTACAATCCTACTCTGCTCTTAAGATGCTGTTTGTACATTTCTAATAGAAATTGACAGGTTATGGTAAATAACCCTAAATTTTTACTACCTAATATAGTAAAATAAAGTAAGAAACTTTTTACTGAAAAGTTTTTTTGATTTCAAAAATCTAGAAAGAGTAATATTTAGAATTCAATAAACTTTCTTACAAGATTATCGTATAAAAGACTAACTACAGTGAAAAATAAGCCAAATGTTTTTTATTTAATATTTTTCAGTATTTTAAGAAGGAACGTAATTGAGCATAGGCCAGGCCTAAGGAAGCCGAAAGAGACGCGACGTAACGTAACAGAAAGAATAAAGAAAAAGGAGGGACAGGTAGTAAGACGACTGCTCACATTCCCCAGCAACGATGGTGCACTCAGAAATACCGAAAGACGACAAGGTCGCAGGCAGACATCTTCAGATGGACATTTACCTCGTGTTTTTTAAATTTTGAATGTAACCAGTTGTAGGTCAGGAAGCTGCAGCCTTGTCTTTAGAGTCAATAACACAGAATGGCCATTGAAAATACAAAATAAAGTTATGAAATAAGCAAAATGAGAGATTTACAGAATGAGACAAAGAAATAAAGAATAGAGATACAGCCTGGTCTGTGGCCATTGCACTGAGCCGCTCACTACCTGCCCGAGAGATCCGTGGAGCTGTTAGCCTTCACACTCGCCGATAACTGCAGCTGCTCCTCTGCCACTCGCAAGAAACAAGAAACAAAAGCCATTCTAAATAACTTAGAATTACTTTCCACTAACTCACACTCGACGTTACAAGCTTAACTATGAAGCCTAGTGAAATGATTTGTATACAATTACAAATAAAGCAATTAACTTGTGATTACTTTGAGTAACATACTTTCATACTTTTTCAGATTTTTTTTCAAATTTTTTATTTTTTTTTTAAGACGGAAGGAAAAAAAAACCAAATTCTGGCCAGATGACGTTATGGTCATTGTTTACACGTGACCAGTCGTTCCACAGTTGTATGGAAATGGCCATGGAAGGCCACTGCAGGACTCCAAAGCGTGAAGTGAACGCAGGATTGCTGAAGCCGCTTAGACACCCGGAGACCAACGGGTGACGATTCTTTTACACTGAACACTATCTGGCAAAGGAATGAAAGTGTCCAAAAGTGCCTCCGCCCCACTTAAGACACTATCAAGTACACAGGGAATGCCAACTATTTAACAAGGGTTTGTTCTCCGCATGTGAACAGCACACAGATGGGAAACTGGTCAGTCGAGGGGTTAATATACCAGGAAAGCTGCGATGGGCGGTTCCTCTCTCTGCCCACCCCCCACCCCCCCCACAGGGCAGGGCTGCTCGTCCACTCCTGCTATCGCTAAAGCCTGAGGACCGTGGATCCTAACCAGACAGGTGAATGAGCAGGCAGGCAGGCCGGCTCAGCTCGCCGTCCTGTGTGCGGCGGGTTAAACGTGGACAGCTCATGTCACCGAGATGCCTGGAATCTTCAGCTGCAATCGTGCCATTCTGGGCTGAGCTTGGTACTCAACAACAAACAGGTAAATAGTGATTTTCTATGACGATCCTCAGCTACGCCAGGCCAGCCGTGGGAGGGCAAACAGCAACTCTGCTGATCTAACATAAGCTTTACAAAAAGAAATTGTATCACTTTCCCTTTAAGATAGACTTAGGTATAGCTCAGTAACATAATAAATAATAATAATAATAATAATAATAAAAAAACCAGAAAAGCAAAGCAATTGTGGATACAATGCATTTGTCAGCTTAGGCACAAGTCAACGTCCGCATGTGGCGTGGAGACGCCCGCTACAGCCTCCGATTGTTGGGGTGCGCCACCTGCTGGCATCACGATGCCACTGTGGTTCCCACTCACGGGCTGAAAGTCGCTGGCCGGCACTGGATGTCTTCGCGATGAGCCGTTCACTCGCTGGGGTTGATTTTATTTGATTTCATTATTCCCACCCCCCACCCTTAATCGCAGGATCGCTTTGTTTTCCCAGATTTTTTTCTTCAAGTGCTTCGCCTTTTCGAATTTGCATCACAAATTGTGAATCCCGCCTGTCCTTGAGACGCCAGGTGACCGTCTCTCCGTTACTCGCAAGCGATCCCGTCGTTTAGATCTGCAGGTGGGAGGAAGAATGTGTGACAATCAGCGAGTGGCATGCGGGCTGAGCCAGGAAAACCTTCACAGGGTCTCTTCCAGGCCGCAGCGCTAATCTGACATCATCTTCATGCTCTGCAGGTAAAAACATGCATTCTGGCCTTCTGTTTGGTCAGGGAGGGCTGCAGGTACCTGGCTGCTCAGAGGTGGCCCATGGGATTAACACCTTCAGCCAGGCCGGGGTGGGCCACGCTTTGGACCTGCTGGGGGTCTGTGGAGACGACAGAGGCGGCCGACACCTTCTCCTCCTCCCTCCGCTTCAGGCAGGCGGCTTTGGGGTTCAGGTTGCGCTCTGTGGGCCCCACACAAACCTGTTGAGCTGAGCTCAATCCCCCCCCCCTCCCACCGCACAGGTGCCCCCTACAGGTCGCTTTCGCCCCACACTGACCTCGAACCTGCTGCTCCAGGCTGAGGATGACGGCTACGGCCTGGTGCAGGATCAGCAGCTTGGTCTGCGGCTTCTCGCTCTTCAGGTGCAGCTGGCACATGCGGCCCAGCTCCTTGAAGGCCTCGTTGATGTCGCGCACGCGCAGACGCTCCCGTGCATTGTTGGCCATCCTGCGTTCCCGCTCGCGTTCCGCTTTCTGCTCGGGGTTCAGGTCCTCATCCTCGTTGATGCTGCTGTAGGGGGGGGGAAAAAAATCACTGGCTTCACACATGTCCGCAACTTCTGAGGCATGGAGGGCACTAAACTTCTCACGAAACGCTACAGCAAGCTGCCAGGCAAGTATGCGGTTTCCTGTCGCCAGATTTCACGGCATGTGCCTGTTGTAATGAACCGATCCGGGTGCTGATAGTATTTCCAGAACAGGTCGGCCTTTACTAACAGGCGGCCTCACCTTGTCCGGGTGCCTCCCCGGGGAATCTTGACGTCCCGCTTTTCGCTCTCGTCGTCAGACTTGAGATCATCAGAAGAATGGTGGTCTTGGTCTTCCTTCTCTTGGCTCTCCACCTTGAGCTTCAGGCTAGTAGCACCCTGGTTGGCTCCTGGATCAGAGTCATATGGGTCAGAGGTGTAAGACAGAGCAGCAGATCAAAGGGGAGCAAACAGCCGCGCACAGGAAACATGGCAAGCCGTACAAAGCGCATGTCTGCATTCGGTGCTAATTAAGCTACAAAAACAAGCTGATTTCACTTGTAAAGGAAGGCGCACCATGTGTTCTACAGATTGTGTTGGGTGGCTATATTTTTCTGTCTTATTCTGGAGGTCGGACAGCAGTCGACTGACCTCTGAAGCCATCAGCCTGGTGGGAGACGTCGGCGGCGGGCATTGTGCCTGGCAGTGTGCCATGGTTACTGCCCAGAACTGCAGGCTCTTCACGGTGCCCCCCAACCTGGGACAGCAAGGAGACCAACCAGTTAAAAGCAGTTGGTTTTTTTGGGGGAATAATGACAAATATCAGATCCTTTCTGGGTCACTTGGATGAAGAAAAAACAGCTCTCAATAGCTTTGAGAGCGTGAAGAACGCTATAATCCCTATTATGCACAGTTTATTTAAGCAATGTTTCTGCAACCCGTAGGCAGTGCTGAGGCTCTAGGGGGCGCTATAGTCCTGTAGGATTGTTTAAAATGCCACTGCTGATCAATGTTTAGACATTCTGAAGGCTCTCAATTCATATACCATGTATGAAAAGAGCACTAGTGGAGGCTCAGGCGCAGTCAGTAAGGCCTCGACGCCCTACACGCCCTCCTCAGCTGCATTCTCTTTCCGTCTCCATTCCAGTGTACAGAAATGGTGTCTTCTGCTCCCACCTAGGGAAGAGCTATGCAGGAAAGAGGCAACGGCAAAGTGGACCGAGGGGGCTTCCCCCAAGAGGGCGGACGGCAGGGTGGGGGTAATGTCGGTACTCTTTTCTTATCTGCACACGGCTCTGAAATCACCATCATGCACATGAACAAGCCCCCGCAGAGCTAATCTCCACTCTGCCCTCAACAGGTGTCCAAACAGACTTGTTCTGTCTTGTGGGTGGACCTTCTAGGCCCTGGGGACTGATGGGAGGGGGGTCTTTCACAGGCACTAGATGAGGGAGCTCTAGGACAAGCAGATAAGGACAGGACCTGCTCCATTAAATGGGGGGAGTCTGCAGTCTGATATTCAGACAAGCAAGAAATCAAACAAGGCAGATTCATGGGAGAAACATACCGGCCAGCAGCCGGAGATGGCAGCAATAGCCAGGCCAAGCTGCCCCCCCCAACCGCCCCCACCGCCATCACCACCCCCCCAGCGCCTCAAGTACCTCCCCAACCTGTCAGCGTCAAAGAAGACACCTGACGGGCTTCTGCAGGTGCAGAAGGGGCTGCCCGCTGGGACCATGTCCTCACAAATCACAGATCTAATGGCTGATTTGACGGGGGAGGGGGGATGAGCTGCAGAGGGGAGACGTGAAAGGCTTTCTCACCACGTCTGGTGTGGGGGAGGGCTTTGAGGCTCAGCAGTGGGAAGCAAAAAAAATACAAATAAAAAAAGCTCACTCATAAAACAGAGAGAGGCAGCCAGGCAATGCCTCAAAGTCACCGCCGACTGTTCACTGTCATAATACTGGAGCGTTTTCATGTGTGTTTTTGTTGTTTTTTCCCCCCCTTTTGCTTTGGCCCTGGGAACGCCATGTGCTTTCTTTGAAGAAGATTCAGCAAGGAACATCTGTGCAAGAGAACTTGTTAAAGCTAGGCCACAAAAAAGAAAGAAAAGAAAAATATCACCATTAACAGGAAACGCTGTATACTGATCAATCCCCCGGAATGCAGAGGGCGTTTCACTGAGGAGCTCTGCTGGCAGCGAGCTGCCCGCTTTAACCCTCCTGCCATCCTGCAGGGCCAGACCAGAGCTTCTGTGAGCTCCAAGTCCCATTAACTCCAACAGCCAGAGGGCCCCAGTCAAACTGAGCTGCTAGGGAGCCTCTGCATCTTCAGAGCCCCCTACTGGGGGCTGGCTGTGCTGCGAGAGGTGAGGCACTCTGCTCAGAGCCAGGCCTCGTTATTGAGGATTCCCCACCCTCACAGAAATGCGGTTTTCAAAAAAATCACGCAGGACAACGGAAGCCCGTTTTCAGCCGGTTTTGACGAGCCCGCCCGGAGACGGATCCTGGAGCTCGCCGTCCGCCACTTCCTGCAACACAAGGACCCCACGCAGCAGCCAGGGACCAGTGTGGAGACCGATATCTCTGGTGCTCCTCACACCGCGGCCCCTGCTTTCTGGCGAGAAGCAGGATGATCTTACTGGCGAGCAGAGGCAGCATGCACCCCCTCCTCTGACTTTTTCCAAAGCAGAGAATATGCGAGTGCGGCGAGTCCCGCCCGCTTCTCCAGTCTCCGCACGCACGGTTTGTAGGAGAGAAAGCCCCTCGCCAGTTCTTACACATGTGGAAAATATGCGAGCGTAACTGAACCGCCCTGAGGAAGGGGCTCCCTTCCTGTTCACAGCCACGACCGTCCCGTCCCCCCAGACACACACACACGCACACGTTTATATTCAAATCTTTGTGGGGACTCTCCATTCATTTCGATGAGGAAAACCCTAATCCCAACATGACGACCTTAACACCCACCCAGCCCTGACCTTAACCATAAGTAACCAAACAAAACACAAAGACTTCTGGCATTTTTAGTTTTTTTTATTGCAGCCAGAGATGTTTATAACTGAGTTTCCCCTTGTGGGGGTCAAAAATTTGGTGCCCATGATGACAAAACAACAGGTTATCATCACATTATAGGAATTTTTGGTAAATACAAACCCACAGATACACAAAGACATACACACAAACCCGCACTTGTCCTTGAACCAGTATATGTGTGTGTGTGTGTGTGTATTATATATATATATATATATATATATATATATATATAATGATACATATGAATATGAAAATGAATGAATGAGGCGATTTTGAGGCGACACCCTCGGAGAGGTCGTTACCATGGACGCGGTCCGGCTGGTGGGCAGGCCCGAGGCGGGGAAGCTGGCCCCCATGCTTCCGATTGGCCCGCTGTGTACCTGTCCCAGGAGACTATGCAAGTCGCTGGGCAGGCTGGTGGTGGATCCCACCGCGTGGTTTCTCAGGACGTGAATGGCGTCGTCGAGCCGGTCCAGGCGATCCTCCATGCGGGACTGCAGAGGGAGGGGCAGGTTAACGATGCATGCAGAGGAGTGTGCAGCGTGACAGGGATGGAACGGGTCCGGACAGACATGCCGCTGTAATCATGGCCAATGAGCATTCCCAGATGAAACCCACAGACACAGCGGCCTGAACCATTCCAGCCTGCGGCACGCCAGGGCCATCCACACGGACACCATGGGAACCGCCGCATTACGGCTGGCCTTGGAGTCGGGATCAACGGAAGCTTTGGTTGCCATGGAGATCAGAGCCTCTGCATTACGCCGCAGGCTGGAATAGCAACCGAGGGACAAATGGGACGAAAGGCGGACCCTGACCAGGCGTGTACAGGGATGCAAGTATGAGTGTGACGTGTGTAGGGGCCGGGGTTCATGGAGGAAGGCGCAGTACCTCACAGACATCCTTTAAGAAGGACATTGCGTCCTGCAGATGTTCGTGAAGCTGCTGGTGAACTCGATTTTTCTGGTAAAGTTGAGATGGGGAGAGAGCAGCAGCAGAGTAGAGGGTTAGTAAGAGGCAGGAGAGTGGGACCGGGAGCCTGATCAGAAAGGCGAGACAGCCTGTCTCTGCGTCGCATCCCCCCCACCTGGCGCTGACCGTCTGCACAGATACACCTGCTTGCATTCGCATACCCCAGGTGTTGACGTCACCCCGGTGCATGGCCGCTGTGTAAATATTTACAGCAACGGCTAGGTGCAGCGTGGGTGTAAATGAGCGGTAATCTGCGGTGCTCCTGGGCCCATCGCTGGACCGCCGGCTCAGGAATGCCAGCGCAGCAGATGGCTGGCGACACGCCCCGGGGACCGGCTTTGTGCAAAATCCCCCACATTTGTCAGCCAGGAATGTTGCTGTAACGCCATCCTTGCCTCGTTTCCCAGCATGCCTCAGGCAATGACCAATCAGCTCCTTCCTTAAAACCAAGCTCAGGGGTAGCTCTGTGTGTGTGTGTGTTTGTGCGTGTGTGTGTGTGTGTAGGAGAGAGAGAGAGAGAGAGAGAGAGATGGAGGGGCGGGGCCTTACCAGGGAGTGCAGGGAATTTTCATAGCTGGGGGAGGAAGGGGTCTGTGTGGCAGCTCGGGGCCACTGCCCAGCACCTGCGGACAGATAGCGAGAGAGAGAGAGAGAGAGAGAGAGAGAGAGAGAGAGAGAGAGAGAGAGAGAGAGAGAGAGAGAGAGAGAGAGCGCGATGGGGGTCAGTGCTGGACATCACTGGCTTCCTCGGGCCCCGTGCCGCCGCATCCTGTGCGGCCTCTTACTTTCCCCTGGGCCTCATCTCCCCGGCCGGGTTGAATCATTTCCTGTGACCGGCCAGCAGCAGTGCAGGCTCGGCGGTTAGGATGCGTGCTGCATCCGGCCGTTAATGAACTAATCTGGGCCAAAGCCCCGCGGAACAATGTGGCCGCTTGTTTAGGGTCTGCTCCCAAAATAGTCCCAAAGGAGGGCACAGACTTCCTCGACCCCCCTCCTGCATGGGAGCCTGAGAGAGACATGCGACGCTTGCTCCCCTCCCCCAAGCCCATTGAAACGGTGGATGGGGACCCAACATAACTGGGCAGAGAATGTGTGCACACGCACAAAAACGCACACACACACACACACACCCCCAAAGCAGTGCAAACACTGCAGTCTCCCAAGTCAATGAAATATGAATAAAATAGGTAGCTCCGACAAAACACATCAACTGAACCCAACCTCAAATAACAAAAAGAGTGTTGTTAAGAATAATGCGTCATCCTGCGGGAGCGTGCTGTCAGCCCCGCTGGTCTGCCACAGGCAGCCCCTGCGCCAAGGCGACCGTGCCCCCTGACTCACCAGGGAAAACAGGTCCAAACAAAGGAAAGCCGCACAGCCGTTCCTGCGTGGAATTCTTCCTGTGATGAAACCGATGCCTGCTTTTACCCTAATATAGCTGCGGCCCTCCAACTGGCAGGCATAGTGCAACAGGAAATCGGGCAGGACCCACGGCACACTGTACTGTATGTATCAAAGCAGCTCATCAGTCGCTGATGCAGTCTGACAGTAAATAAACGTCCTGGGTTATTTATGTAAAGTCACAGGTCTGGCTGGAAGACACACCGCAAGGACTGCACCTCATCACAGGGCTGGACGGAGCTACAAGGGGACTGACTATATATTCTGCCTTTTATTTAGTTTGTCTAAACTGGGTGGCAGTAGTCCTTCACATCGGCCCGACCAATGACAGCCTGACACACTGCTTTAATTTCAGGGAGGAAGAATAAAAGTGGCAGTGATTGGCTCCTGGTGGGAACAGTGATGATCAGCATGAAAATTTTCTGGAATAAATGCCTACGAGTCTATGTGCTTTCTAAGGAGACTCAGTACTTTGGTGAGCTCAGGTGCTCACACTGATATGTGACCAGACCCGTGTGAGCAGAGTGAACATAAAACACAAGCACCAACAACCATGCTTCTGAATCACAGTGCTAATATTAAATACAGCTGACCGTGACCTGCAATTTGATTTAATTTAAAACTCAATGCACAAATAAAATGAGGCGTAAGAGTAAAAACATTAACTATTCACACATCTAACAATGTTGGGAATACGTTAAAGGTAACACCTCAGTCTCCACTGGAGAGCAATTCACGATTCCCTGAGTAAACATGTAGCACTCAACCATTCCGGCTGATGTCACTCCTGAGGGTAAAACCATTTTAAGTTGCTTCTTCTGAGCAGTACAGAACAGGGCAAAAATCAGCCTAAATGCACCACAGATACCACGAGGGAAGCACAGTATGTGTAAGTGCAGTATATAAGGTTATAATTAGCAAACATAATTAAACAGATTCTGTGCTCATCTATCGTGGAGGCCTCAACGGAAAATGGTGTGCAGGCGGGACGCTGCTCAGTCACCGACCCCCCCGTCAGTATCATCACCTCACGGGGCCCCCACCCCTCAGGGCCAGCCAAATAAATGAGAGCCTTTGCAGACCCATCCATGGGGGGAGCAGCTGTGAGCAAGTGGGGACAACAGCTGAGGGGAGTAAGGGAAGAGAGGAGAGAGTGGGGGGCAGGGCAGGGCTGGGGGACGACGTGGGGCCAACAGCTGTCGGCACTACATCACGAGCTGGCAGGCCACGCTCACCTGCCAAAGCCAACACGAGGGCTGTGTCTGTGCCTCCCTGAGTCTGTGCCTCCCTGTGTCTGTGCCTCCCTGTGTATCCCCGTGTCCATGCATGTCTGTGTGTGTAACTGACGACCAACAGAAACCAATAAACAGCATCTTTATAAAGTATGTGACCCAGAACAACAAACACAAATAACATGTCATAAAATGGGAATCACTAGAGGAAAAATACTGCGAAAAGTCAAAATGTTCCAATGGTTGCATAGTAAAATTTATTTGCTGGTTTTTATATATATATATATATTTTTTTTTTTTTACTTTTTTTAAGCAGAAGGCTAGCATGTCACTCAAGGAGCACCTCAGCCCAAGGGCGCGCTGATGTTCACCACCGTACCTGCTGTGCCTGCGAGTGGTGAAGGAGAGCCCGCCGGTGTGGAGGAATTTGATGGAAAACTACTGCTGGTATGGTCAGGTGAGTAAATCTGAGAGAGAGAGAGAGAAAGAGAGAGAGGCTCATCAGTAACACAACACAAAAACAGCAACTGGCACAGAGAGAATGATGTAGCAGAAGGTGCCTCACACCTTTGCTGTGAGAGAGACTCACTGTCTAGGATAAGTCCACAGGGCTCACACCTCTCCCAGTCTGGGGCCATGCTGCACCCAGGCACATGCTGCATACTGCAGCCCAGATCAGAACTGTGCAGGGCAACGGAGCCGCTCCCACGGCAACACGAGCCAGCAGGCTCACCTCACTATAGCTTTTTATTTTACAGATTATTTGTAATCCGGCTGTAGCTTCAGATGCCAGCGCTGCTCCCCCCAGTGGAGTCAAGAGGAGCGTGATGACATCTAACAGACCCCCCATCACTACACAGACGGGCCAGCAGGGGGCGCTCCATCACAGTGGGGCGAGGTGCTTCTGAAAGGGACACTTTTCAGGAGGACAGTAGAAAGAATGTGCGGATGAGAGCGGGAGATGTGCTGTGTGTGTTTGTCAGACAGCTGTCTGTAAAGCGAGGGACTGCCAGATTTTTGAAGCCTGCAGATGATGTTTTTAAAAATTCCACATGCAAACAGCCGCCGCTGCTCCAAAATAAATTGGATTAGAACAAGCTAATCTCCTTAGTTTCATACTTCCATAAAGAGACATTTTGTCACCCAGTAAGAAAATATTTTATGTAAACCAGGAGCATTAAGATTCAATCCATCTAAAGAGCTCTCGTTAACAAAAAAACGAAAACACCCACCAGGATTTTATAAGCCCAAAGACCATCTTAATGAGCGTGATATTCTGGGGAGGTGTCAGGAGCTGCGCAGGACCTGCCTTTTGGCTCCCGCACCCTCACCCTCTCCCTCCCTCTCCATACGTGGCCTCCTGGCAGTAACAAGCCCCGCCCCCTATCGGTCACGCTTCCAAGGCAACGGGGGGCCAATAAGAGCACAAAGAGCACACAATGAGCGGCGTACCAAGCCGAACTGTCACTCCTGGGACCCTGCACCCCCCTAGAACCCCCCAACCCCACCCAACTGTGTCCATTACACAGCAGCTTTGTCATGCTAATGGAATTGAGTCTACGAATACAAAAAGACTTAATTTGTGATTATTATGCCCCTTGAAAAGCCCCCGGCCCGGCCCAGCCCAGCCCAGCCAGGCCCCCCTTAGCGATGGTGTGTGCCTGGGCTCTGCCCTTAGCCGCTCTGCCCTTCCTCTACTTTTCTTAAAAAATGTTAACTTGCGGCTTTAGGGCCCAGCAGACGTGATGACTACGGGCAGGGCTGGGCTGGGCTGGACAGGTCAGGGTAGGTCAGGGCTGGGCAAGGCTGGGCCGGGTTAGGCTGGGCATGGCAGGACAGAGCAAGGCTGGGTAGGGCAGGGCAACTTCCCCACAGAAGCATTTAATCCAGCAGGAGTGCATCACCAAACAGCCAGCCGCTGTTACACCAATCGGGAGCTTCTGGCCGTTTGCCCCAAATCAATGGCCCTTCCCCACCTCCTATA
The DNA here is from genome assembly GCF_023856365.1 of Brienomyrus brachyistius. NCBI lineage: Eukaryota > Metazoa > Chordata > Actinopteri > Osteoglossiformes > Mormyridae > Brienomyrus > Brienomyrus brachyistius. The sequence goes on from NC_064545.1 coordinate 16,277,952, forward strand.
GGGGCATCTGCAGGGTGATTGTCTGGCAAACATTCAGGGGAAAAAGGTTATTTATTAGAAAAAGGACACAAATACCCAGATTTCCCTCCCTTTCTGTCCTGTTTCTGACGGGTTGATTATCCAAACTAATGCATAATCCCTGGGCTTGGGGAACATTTTTGTGTAGCACTTACTCTTGTGTACTTCCCAGATTAGAGCCACAATGATCCAGGCTTAGCCCCAGAAAGGTCTGCAGACACATCCCCTGGGCTGCACGCGTCTAATCACCAGCAGGAGTCTGTGCCGGCAGCTAAAACAAAGGTCATTTCCTGCAAGGTCTCAGGTGAGCCCTCCTTCCTGAGCACGGAATTAACCTAGAGAAAATCAACCCCTGCAGATGTTTTGTCTGGGACTATCCCTCTGGGGGGGGAGTGGGGCAGCACATAAACACTTTGGTCAGTCAGGGGTCATACTGCAGAAGACAGAATTGCCGTGACTGGCAAATATATATCTGTCTCATAATGGGCTACCTCACCAAAGCCAATGAAGAGCCCTGTCTGCCTCATAATGGGCTACCTCACCAAAGCCAATGAAGAGCCCTGTCTGTCTCATAATGGGCTACTTCACCAAAGCCAATGAAGAGCCCTGTCTGTCTCATAATGGGCTACCTCACCAAAGCCAATGAAGAGCCCTGTCTGTCTCATAATGGGCTACTTCACCAAAGCCAATGAAGAGCCCTGTCTGTCTCATAATGGGCTACCTCACCAAAGCCAATGAAGAGCCCTGTCTGCCTCATAATGGGCTACCTCACCAAAGCCAATGAAGAGCCCTGTCTGTCTCATAATGGGCTACTTCACCAAAGCCAATGAAGAGCCCTGTCTGTCTCATAATGGGCTACCTCACCAAAACCAATGAAGAGCCCTGTCTGTCTCATAATGGGCTACCTCACCAAAACCAACGAGAACCCCTAAGAACCCCTGTGCAAGCTGCACCTCCTCATTCTCAGTCAACCACACTGTACCAACGGCCGACACTGTCTAGCACAGCCAGGTCCCCCAACCCCCCCGGGCCGATACTCACGGAAGCCAAGGCCTTCCCTAGTGCGTCTCCGGTCTGCGAGCTCCCACCCCCATTGGCCCGGCCCCCGGCTGCCAGGAACAAAAAGAAACGTATTTATCAGATGAGACACAGCTAGCCCTGAGGAGCAGTGGGTGCGAGTCAAAATGATGTTCAACCTCCAGGTCATTCCTCAGGACTTCAAACAGCCGTCTCTTAGGCAACTGTACACTCGAATGCTTAGTGGAAAATGCTGAGCTAGCAGTGAGCTCTCAGGAGGAACAGAGGATGACAGGTACCCATGACGCTCTCCGAGGGGTTGCCCGGTGGGGTGTTGGACGCGGTGACGAAGGCTGTGCCACTGCTGGCGGTGGGCCGGTGGAAGCTGGACATGGGAGGAAGACTGGCGGTCATGTCTGTCGGCGACACCGAGTGGGGAGGGTAGTTCTGCATGGGGGACAGCAGCAGGAGGACATTAGATCAGCAGACCAGGGAAACCAGGATTGCCTATATTTGACAAAATGACACTTGTACTGGATGGGGAATCAGACGGGGACTGAGACAGCAGCCTGATGGAAAAAGGGGCGGGTTAATACAGCATAGGAGAGAGAGCCCGTCAAATTGGGTCAGCGTCAGGTAAAAACAGTCGGCTTAGCAGTGTGGGCTCATCTCAATGGCCTTACCAGGCGCTCATGTGAGTGCAGGTTGCCATAGTTTCCTGACGGTGACATGTGAGATGAAGGACCGCCCAGCATCCCTCCGTAGCCAGGCTGACTGATCCCATTGGTAGAATTCCAGGGGTCGGTGGAATTGTGGGTCCCATCTGTAAGGCAATTAGAAATCAAGGAACACGAATCAAACAAACTGTTTAAAGCCACCTGTTTAATGTCCCTTAGAGCATTTGATCCAAGTAAAACTGACTGCAGTGGCATTAATGACAAAGAACCCTGCACCCCAGGCAGCGCCCCCACCCATTCGGAGCTGCTAAAAACCAGCCTTTATTGCTGTGAAACATGAGCCCCTTCCCAGGAACAGCTGAGAAAACACCGCTCTGCCCCCAGCCAGCAGGGCGGGCCGCTTCATGACGGGCATGACGACTTCAGTTCCATGATAACACCCAGATACTTGAGCATCCCCGCTAGTAGGAGACTGGGAGCAGGAGGGGAGGACCGGAACAGGAGGAGAAGACTGGGGCCAGGAGGGGAGGACCGAGGCAGGAGGAGGAGACTGGGGCCAGGAGGGGAGGACCGGGACAGGAGGAGGAGCCTGGGGCCAAGAGGGGAGGACCGGGACAGGAGGAGGAGACTGGGGCCAGGAGGTGAGGACCGGGGCAGGAGGAGGAGACTGGGGCCAGGAGGGGAGGACCGGGACAGGAGGAAGAGATGGGTCAGACGGGAAAGCAGGAGTGTAAGGACCTGGGTCGGGGGGGGAGCAGGAGAATGATCGGGGGAAGGAAGGGAGGACCAGGGCAGGAGGAGGAGAGCGGGGGCAAGTGCTCCTTCAACCCACATGTAAACAGAACATGGCTGGGATCATTTCTACTGCTACACTTTGCCAGCTAACACTTCTTAATAGTCCTTTTATTTCTTGCAGGATACAACAGGTTCTGATGAAGAACACTGTAGTTCCAACAGCAGAGCTCCATAACGTCTGCAGCCTTACAGACTGGGCTGTCTACAGACAGAATGTAGTGAGCTCTATCACACAGAGACAGCCTCCCCACATTGACCATGAGACCTTCAGAAAGCCTGGGGCCTGCTAAGGAACATGGCGAGATCCCAACGCTCACAGAAGATAATCAACCCATGCGATGAACGCAGGATGCTAGAGAAAAACTGGAGAAAACAGCCCTGGAGAATCACCCCCGCGATGCTCACCGGCGACCGGCTCGGCCCACATTAGAGAGCCCGACTCACCGAAGAAAGTACTTGCGAACATACTGCTGGGAGGCTTCGGAGATGGAAACGAGGGCGAATCTCTGTTGAAGTCGTCTGAGTTCGGAGAGGGAGCGTAAACCTGGTAAAAGACAATGAACAGAGACACAATTAAGCCAGCAGAAATAAAAAGCACGTCTCACACATACAGTCAGCAATGGTGTGAAAGCAGGGTCTCCGCACAGAATTTTTAAATAACTGTGTTCCACACAATCACCACGTTGCTATAAGGGTATTATTAGCACTGAACACTAATAATAAATCTTCAGCAGCATTCGGACCACAGCAGTGCCAGTGTCACTGACCTGCGGGCTCAGATCGGCCCAGACAAAGTCTGCGTGTGTGGAATTCAGCACTGGCTTGCAATCAACAAGCCTTGTTATGGCAAGCAGTCAAAACAAACAGTGCCAGGCCATGGGGGGGCAGGAGGGGGGGTGCAGCAAGATCACAGCCTTGTTCAGTTGCTAAACTGACACATTTGTTGAAAGCCGTTCATGCTGCAGTATTACACAGGTTGTACATTTTCATACCCCAAAAGGTGCGAAGAACAAAAGGTGTGATTTGGAGCCATGGATATTCCAGACTGTAAGCTGGTTTTCCACTCATTAGGGGCAATTAGGGATTCCAGGACAGCTGCCAGCTATATCCACACAGCAGCAAAGCCATGGAGAACGTGTCCCTATTCAACCAGATCATCTGAAACACCACAGAGAACGTGCCCCTCTTCAACCAGATCATATGAAACACCATGGAGAACGTGCCTCTCTTCAACCAGACAGCCCCAAAGCCATGGAGAACGCACACATCTTCTCTACATAGCCGCAGTAACTCTCTTGTCCCTACTTGACATATACTACAATTCTTAATGAGTTCTACCTGCAATCCGTTCAGCACAGAGGTGTGGATGTGCGTAGCAAGGCTGACAAATGTTTGCCCTTTATTTTCTTCCCAGTGGGACTGAAAAAAAGCCTGATAAATTAAAAACTAGGTGTCTGCAATAAATAAAAGTGCCCAGGCAAGTACATAACCACTGAACATAATCTTCTCCTTAAACATACATACAAATAATAATTCTGAAAAAATAAGTATTAAAAATGATATTCACTAATGACCAAGGGTCACACAGCTGCTCTCTTGCTGTAAAATGTATGTAGAATACTTCCAGTTATTTTGCGTGTAGTGGATCTGCAACTTTAGCGATGGGAGAAAAGAGGGAAGCGACTATTCTCAACAATAAGAACGTGCTGAGAAGCGTGGCCCATTCACTATTGTGCAGGGCACTTCCTTGCTGCTAAATTCATTGTTTGCACAGGGAAGCATCAGCCAGCAACATCCCGATTCTCTCCTGTTGGTCAACAAACTGGCCGCTTAACTGATTTTTAATCTCCTCCATGAAGGGTTCCACCTAAAATGGCGGACCCACTCCAGGCTGAGAGTGAAGGGGGCCCGCTATTGTTTAACTGGCACAGATCAGATGCAGGCGTTGGCTGTCACATGACTGGCCGCAGTTCAGCTGTGCCTTGCTAATGACCAAATTGAGGACTGCAAGGTGAGACCCCAACCTCGCCCTTCCAAAATGTATACATCAGCAGCCTCATTCGTTGCCTTCATTCATGAAATCACGGCACACGGCACTTTCAACTCGACATTACAGCACTCCCGCTTTCTGCCATTTCTTACTAAAAATAGCCCGTCCATAAACAAGCAGACAAACACACACTTGGAGCTCACACACGTGCAGTGACCACACCTGGCCTGCACCTGCTCCCCCAGACGCTGCTTTGATGTGGAGATGAACATGCCCCCCCCCCCCCCGCCACGCTGGGCTTAACCAGTCGAGGCCTCGGGGGCCGTCCTCGGTCACGCTGGCTCGGCTTGCAGATGACCCTGGTGGCCAGGCTCCCGGGGCGATCCGGGCCAGCCAGGGATATTGGGCTGGGTTTTGTCCCCCCGTCTGGGCCTCGGTGGGCAGCATATGGCTCCGCACAGAGATAATTGCCCCCCTTACCCCAGGCTAACCAGCAGACCTATTTGTAAAGCCTCCACGGCACTGGGGGCCGCCAGTGTAACTTCCTCTAACCAGAACCTTGATTAAAGAGCTGTCACTCACAGTGCCCTGGAGCGCCAATCGGAAGCCTCTTGCTGCTGGCCCTTCAAATGCCCCCCCCCCCAAATGTCACACAAAGGACTAACAATCGATGTCTGAAAGGCACCGAGGTGTCAGTACATGGTCAGCCCGAGAATTGCACAATGACACCGTAAACTTAAACCCATTTGGCAGCTTCAACCAAACATCCCTTTAAGGCACAATGCCCCCCTCTCATTGTGCAGCTCCACACCCATTACGAGTGGGGTCCAAACACAGGTCTGGAAACCTGGGGGGGGTTTCAGCCAAAAAGCAAGCCCCGCAGACAGCTCGTCTCTCCGTCGGCCAGTCCCCACCTTGAGCGCTGGAGGGCTTCCCGCCACGTGCACTTCCAAAGGTAACCGCAAGAACGCCAACAACAGCCCCTCCTGCTGCACTTCTGCTCCTCCTGATAAGATGCGTCAGATGCTGAGGCCTGGATCCCCACCCCAACTCCTGGAATCTAAAGTCTGCAGCACGGAGTTCCATGCCCCACAGCCACAGGCTTAGGTCTTAAAAGAAACAATATTTTACAGCAGCAAACGTGAGCCTTCCAACATCACATGGAAAGAAAAGGGCATTTAAAACCCTTAAAAGAAAGATCAGGCTTCCGAAATCTTAAATTCTGTGACTGCTGGCAGTCAGTCGCTCCATTATTCCACTTTTCTTTCTGATTATTTGTCTTTCTGCCATTTTAATTTCTTAGGGCTTTAGTCATCAAATCCTCAATTAACTTGCGGGATATTAAACAGGAAGGCCAACACCTTAAGTAAACCACGTCCCTTCCAAAATCCCTCCAGAAAATGTGAAAATATCCCACAGCTCACTGTATTTCTTCGACCTGCATGGGAAAACTCAATGGTGGGCAAGGTCCTTTACACATCACCAGCTTCAGAAAGGCAAACAGGAATCAGGAATCTTTACTAGAGCCTACATGAAACATCTGCATGCCGAAACATTCAAACAAGCCAGCGTCAGGTTTTACTGGAGCCATCTGATCTGAATTCTATTCAGCTGTTCACTAAAAAAGAAAAAGTAAGAGCATATAGTTGATAATTTATGGGGTATTCACCGGCGGCTCTGGATCATAACAGCATAAACGTAGACTTGCTCTAGGCACATGCTATCAATTTCCCTCTCATTCTCATCTGCAACACAAGCCTGGAAATACTTAATATTAAAAAGATCAAAGTGATTCTTTCTGTGGTGCAGCAACAAAGGGGAATGAGAATGGGGCACCAAGGACACCCGTCAGGCCGAAACAGAGCCTTGTTACTGAGCGACAGCCCCGCACCGGAACATTCCGACTGCGGCTCAGATCACAGAGGCTAGTTCTGAGGAAGACTCACGCAGGCGATTGGATTGTAAACCGCCTGACTACCAACTTCAACATCGGCAATGAAGACTTGAAAACACATGGAAAAGGTTTTCTAAACAAAATATAAAGAGTATGACAAGAATTTTTCCGAAAATGGGAGTGGATCTGCTCTGATTATCTGTGAGCTCTCGCTGCCGTACGCAAGCGATTTAGTGGGGGTCCACAGTTAGGCAGGGTCATTAACGCCGCTCTGGATCAGTCGGAACCAGCCGGCCGCTGCAGTCAGTCACTCCGCAGGTGCAACAAGAAGCACGCCTGGCGTCTCACATGCAAGCGGGCAGGCGGGGCTGCGCACACCCACGTACACACGCAAGCACGCACCAGAACAGCTCAGTTAAAAGCTTGTGGAGGAGCAGTGTTTAATAGAGGCCATTTCTGAGTCAGGCTCCCTGGAGATACACAAAGGCCCGAGTGATTGGATCCAGATGGAGCCACACCGATGGTGCACATAGGAAACGCAAACCTTAACGGCCCCCTCTCCCCATAATCACTCCCAGACTTGTTATTATTTCCACGCCGCGCAGAAAGGGGGGAAAAAAACATTTTCATCTCAGTCTCAGTGTTGGGGTAACAGGGTAATAAAATTATATTTAAAAGAAAAGTCACAAAAATTTAAAATGTGGCTTTTCTACAAGCTGGGGCTGATCAACAAAAATTTGTAAAAATGCTAAGATTCCTTCTATATCTTATACAAGGATAAATGGCTTGAGGTTAGACATCTTGAATATGATCAGATTACATATATTTTAGGTGATAATGCGGTACTGATATAGAACAGCTATATTCACACCTTTCAGTTACCCCCACAAGGCGATGGACAGGGCACTTCCTTTTAAGAAGTTTGTAAAGAAGGCAGAAGGCTGGCCGGAGCGCCGTGCCGGGGCACTGAATGTTCTGACACAGCAGATGTACAGGCACCCCAAACCTGGGGAGGGATACAAAACAGCGAGCTCCATCTGGGGCTCGGAGAGTTCCAACCGCAAAGCCCCACACTGGCCCGGCAACTCCAAAAGCACCAACCGGGGCCAACCCAGCGCAGGCGGGCGGGCAGACACCAACACACACACACACACACACACACACACTCCACGCAGAAGGCGGCACACCTACCGATTTCCCATTGCAGTAATACATCAAAGAATTATTGCCCATTCCCGGCACAGGGTAAGCGCAATACATGGCAGCTTCGCAGGCGATATTTATGACAGTGGCGTCTTGAACTGGTCTAAGGTCTCAGGGCACAGTGACGATCCACAAGCTCTCTCACACGACATGCATCCACCCTGCTGAAAAGCGACTAATTCCTCCAGTCCTGGCCTCTACACATGGCCTTACTCAGAGGGAACTTATGCAAATGAGGACTGAACCATTCAAGGCAGCACTGATAGGGGAGGCCGAAGGAGGAAGGGCGTGGGGGGGGGGGGGTTCATCTGCTGGGCTTCCTGCCCACCCCTCAGAAGCTTCATATGTGCTGATGGAAAGAATTACAAAAAAGCAAGCAACAGTAAGGGGGGGGGCAGTTAGTGTTCTCTGTTACAGGCGAATGCATTATGCTTGAGAAGGACAAACACAAATCTAATGTTAAACTGGGCATTTTCTGCACAGAGCACCCCCAATTCTGAAATAAAAGCCACCAATGAATAAGCAGTACACTAACACTAACATATAAAAAATAAATACTTTCAACTGTTTAACGGATTCCCGCACAGAGGGTTTAATAATGCGCTGGAGAAACTTATTTTTGTTTTAATTAAATTAGACTGCTGGCTAGAGTCGGGGATGCAGGCAGTGTTTAGCTGAGCTACATTTTTGTGACAAAAGCCATCTGTGTCTGAGTTAGGCTTTCGAGCTCAGTATATTTTCCCAATTAGCCACTGGACATCAAACGCTACGGAACGGGGGTGTATATATTTATGCATATACGTTTTTCTTATGAAGTCATATGGTTTTCAGCGGCTGACATTTTGCCAGTCTGACTGGTTTGAGTACTGCGTGTGACGGTAAACAGTATTTCTGCATGCTTACTCTGCCAGTTCCCCAGCTGGGTGCAAGAGGCAGAGGTGGAGAGAGAGACACACACACACACACACACACACACACACACACACACACACACACACACACACACACACACACACACACACACACACACACACACACACACACACACACACACACACACACACACACACACACACACACACACAGCTGTGTAACCCAAGCAGGGACAGCACTGGAGCCACAGACACACAGACAGGGAGCTCATCCCAAGGCCCCGGCAGTGCGGCTGGGCAGGGCTGCGTTTGATCTGCCGGCGGTGGCCGTAAAACGCCGCTCTGCTCGGCGGCCGCCTTTCATGGCTCAAAATGGGAGTTTCCTGGATGGAGTGCGGCCCGGCATTCTCAGAGACGGCACCCGCTACCCCGTCAGAAGATGAAAGCTCCTCAGCAGCAAAATGCACACTTTTTAAGGCCTTTCCTTCACAGCTAACATTATTTATTTCTTTCTGTTCTCAAAGGCTCTTTTAAAGTCTTCCAAACCATTGGTGTGCGTGCTGGTACCTTTTTAAATCTGGACCCAATTGCCTGATAAAAAAAAAAAAAAAACCTGTTTGAAGAGTCTGAGTACAAATACAGAATGTCGCACTGATAAGAGACACACAAACACAAAAAACAACAAAAGGGGTGAGTATGAAAGCAGCAGGGTGGAAACAAACCACAAACGCAATGAGGTATTTAAAGTGAATAAAGCTTAAATCACAACTTCAGTGTGGAAAGCAGGTTAACGTTTATCATACTGCCAGGCCCCGCAGCTATAATCACGAAGGCACAAATGAAATATTTCCCTCTCCCAGAAAAAAAGCTGCTATTAATCATCATCATCTTTACAAAGACTGGGGCTTATCACAGGTGTGGCGACCGAACCCCCTCTCCACTCTCAAGCAGTGGTACGTTCTCTGCTCCGCCTCCACACGCATCAGATATCCGGCACGCGAGGAGGGTAAGCACTCCCTCTGTTTTATCCGCCAAGGGCAGACGATTCATCAGAGGCCTGTGTCTCACTCGGCCTGAAGCCGGGCCTGACCCATCGCGTGACGGGCAGCGGGCATGCCAAGCCGCCCGGCTCTACCCTGCCGCCCACCTGTCGATCTGGCACGTTCTCTAATCACATTACAGGCCCCGACTTCCCTGACACTGACCCTGTTTAAGTCTCCATGCATCCAGATACATGCGCATGCGCGCGCACACACACACACACACACACACACACACACACACACACGTATGCATGTGGGTATGCACACACACACATAGACACACAGCGAGACTGGCCCAGCATTCAATCCCTTCATGTCCCTCGTTACCCCAGGGCTTCAGACACACTGCCTGTCTGCTACTGTTCTCCTCCCACAAACAGGAGTCTGTCTCATTTGTGTGATTTGATTTGGTTTCTGTCCATAACTTCCTCCCAGTTCCCCAAAGACGGCTGAAAGTCTTAACACAAGGGTTCATCTTGTTCATCATCTGACCCGGAGCAGAGCTGAGCTGAGCTATGGAAATGACACACACACACACACACACACACACACACACACACACACACACACACACACACACACACACACACACACACACACACACACACACACACACACACACACACACACACACACACACACACACACACACACACACACACACACACACACACACACACACACAGACCTTCTGATGAATTGTAATTTTGATAGCATGCCTCAGCAGCAGACTTGCATACTGGCGATCATTGAGGCCCACGGGCTAGGTTTCGAGTGCAGCAAGGCGGACACATTCCGTGTCTAAACTCCTCACAGTCTGCGCGTGAATCACCGGTGACTAACTGTCAAACAGTTAAACGCGGCAAGCGCAGGGCCTTAACCCATCACGGCCCTGGGCGGTAGCACCCCTAACACCGACATGCGTTAAAAGCAGTGCCTCAACCCATCCTGGGCCTGGGCGACAGCACCCTTAACACCGAAACATGTTAAGCATGGTACCTTAACCCTCCGCAGCCTTGGGCGACGGTACCCCAAATACCGACATGTGTTAAGCACAGCACCTTAACCCTTCACAGACCTGGGCAACATCACCCCAAACACCGAGCATAATGGGGTCGGGGGTCACCTTTGGCGGGACATGTTTTGTAGCATGATCCCACCGTCCGTTTTCTCCACACTGAGGTGTTTGTAGGACCCGGCACATGTTCTGCAGGAAGTTCTCCCCAGTGGCGTGAGGACCTCGTTCATATAGTGGCCAGTCTGGGTGCTTGGTCCAGTGAACACGCGCGTCACGCGGTTGATCCTGCCAGACTTAATCCTGTTTCAGAGCCACACCACATGAGGTGTCATGGCAGCCTGCTTCTCCCTTTGCTTTCTGCACCACCCCCACCCCTTCGCAAAGCTGTCAGTGATTTGTTCAAACACAATAAAGCATCCTGGAATTCACCTCGCAAAACATATCCGGTCCCCGTCTCGCCCAAAATAGCGTGTCTGTTTTAACGATCGACAAACAACCATAGACGCGTGACTCACGCCGGAGCCCGGGGGATGTTTGACGGCTTTTGTGAACAGCAGCACTGACTGAAGAGCTGTTTGCTGTGCCCATGGCGGGGAGGGGGCAAGCACCTCCTGGGTCTGACTCAGGATGGACCAACCTGCTGGATTCTCACAGACAGCTCCATCTCTTTCATGCAGCCCAGCAGCCCAAAAAACTCAAGCTCTGGTTCACATCCCAGAGCTGCTTTGCAACAATATAAATACATAAAGGAGACGATGCCTGAAGCACTCTCACATCAGCCTGTCCAGCACACAGTTTGCTCTGCTGTCCACCCTCTAAAAGTTCATACACTACTGAACGTTCAAAATTTCTGCGGATTGTGACATAATCACTGCCGCTAATTCTGCCACTTGCTCACTTGACCCTCTTACTACACCTCTAACCCGGTGCTGGATTCCCTCCTTACTACCCTCTTCAATCGATCCCTTGCATTTTCTTGTTTAGCTGCCTAGCTTTGGAACCCCCTCCTTACTGCCATTCATCAGTCAACCTTGCTCTCCCATTTCAAAATCAAGGTAAAATCCTGTTTGCTCAATTGCATAAACTTCTCTATCCATAATACGTTTTGTTGTTTTCTTATCTGTTTACTTTATTCTATATTAGTGTCTTTGAGATCTTGAAAAGCGATATAAATAAAAAGTATTATTATTATAAATATATATGTACTTCTGTCAAATCAATTTCAGCCCGGGACACTGGGCATCTCTCTCCTTAGCCTTCGCATGTTCTCGAGGCCAGTTGGACCAGTCTCCAAACACACGTCTGAGCAAATCCCAATACACTGACCTCTGGTGGACATATAGTTTCAACTGTCCATGCTGCAAAATTTAAAATGTCTCAAAAATTAAAAATATCAAATGCCAAAACCAAAAACAGAATCTCAGCGTTGCAGAAAAAAGAAAAGCATTATACTGCCACTGCCGAGGGTCCATTTTTGTTACTTATAAACTCGCTTCATATTTTTGTAATTTTTTTGTTTATTGCAACTTAATTTTTAAAATGAGTCCAACACAAATTAATTTACACTATGTCCGGTATTTATATAGTAGGCACTACTTGCATACGATACATGAAAGAGCCACATCAAACGATGTGCCTGACGCGGGGCCGCTATTGGATGTGCTCCGTGGTGACATGCCTCCTCACTCAGCCCCAGCCAGCCACTGACCCCTCCTCAGATGCTGAAGTTCAAAGACAAACTAAACTGTTTCAGTTCCCCCTCTCTGCAGATGCACACATGACCTGTAGAGGGCACTCTAAGCAACAGCCGGCTGAATGAAAAGGGGCAAAGATGCTGCAGGCAGAAGTGAAATCCATTCCGGCTGGCATACACCAGTCAGACACCATCTTACGGGCCTTTTCTTTCTGATGTCAAACTTGAAACCCCGTTTCGAGCCTGAATCAAGGTCACCATCAGCCTCTCCTACAGGCCCACTTCCCCTATCGCTTGTCCGTTTCTCCGCTAAGCGAAACCCTCGCAGAATGGAGAGCGCGGGTGGGTGGGAGAAGCAGATGCAGGTCGGCTTGCCGTCTCAGTCGGGGCTCTTGCCCGCCTGCCGGAGCCCCTATAGAGGGACTTTCCCTCAGTCTCTCTTATTCTGCTCGTCTGCTAACTGCCAGTAACAAAGCAAAATGTTACATCAAGCCAACCTGCCATCAACCAGGAGCAAAACACCTTTAATTAAAAGCAGAGAAGAGGAACTTCTACACACTGGTATCCCAGAGGCAGTGCTCTGCAACTCCCCCCCCACACACACTTACTTGCTATGCTGGTGCAGGTGTAACCACAGAAGTACTAGTTATTGCTCTCTCAACACCCCCCTCCAAGGGCACGTCGGCTTCCCGTGCCATTTATGTAACAAACTGACATTCGCCACAACGCTGCTTCACGGGTCTACGTTTGCGTGTGAAGAGAAAGTTAGAAGCAGCCAAATAGGATGTCACCTGGCCTGCTTTACTCTCCCTTTGCGTGGTTTGTGCTCTCTGGATACATGTGGGGGAAATGATGGCGGGGGGGGGGGGGCTTTGGGGGCTACCCAAGCTGAAAGGGAGAAATGACACCTTTCTGGTGGAGGTGACATGCTTCACGTGCAAAGGCCCAGCTAACAAAATCCCTCTACTTACATGGGGTAAAAGGGGAGTGCTTCGCAAGACAGCCAAACTGCGCAGCCAGTCTGCATCCCCGCCCTCCTCGTCTGCTGTGTCCCGCAACACAGCCAAACTGCGCAGCCAGTCTGCATCCCCGCCCTCCTCATCTGCTGTGTCCCGCAACACAGCCAAACTGCGCAGCCAGTCTGCATCCCCGCCTTCCTCGTCTGCTGTGCCCTGCAAGGCAACCGACCTGCGCAGCCAGTCTGCATCCCCGCCTTCCTCGTCTGCTGTGCCCTGCAAGGCAACCGACCTGCGCAGCCAGTCTGCATCCCCGCCCTCCTCATCTGCTGTGCCCTGCAAGGCAACCGACCTGCGCAGCCAGTCTGCATCCCCGCCCTCCTCGTCTGCTGTGTCCTTGTTCCATAACAAATGTCATCTCTCCGCTGCCGACTTCCACAGCCGCCCCTGGGACCCGGCAGTTATAAACAAGCGGCCAAACTGAGATGAAATCCCATAAATCCATAAAACCCATGAATGAAATTCCCTTCTGTATTCTAGAAGATTCCACCGCTGCTCTAGCCTCAAACCCTTCGGTTTCTGCAGCTCCGCCAGGGGGCCAGGCGGCCATTTCCAGAAGCGCAGAGGGCTGAACCGCGGGCCTTGGCACCAGTTAGCGGTGTGTAGGGCCTAAGCCCAGGGCCTGGAAAGCGAAGCCCAAGGCCTGGAAAGCGAAGCCCAGCCCCATACCCACCCCCCCCCGAATCCCCCACAGGGATCATCACAAATGGAAATTTCAGCCACTCTCAGCCATCCGTCCCTGGCCGTCCTCCTGTTCGGCCACATGACGACTAATTAAACATCAAAAGGCCAGCATTGGGGCCACACTCGCTCTGCTCGGGCCCCGCTGCGAGACCACGTCTGTAAATCACTTCCCCCCAAACACATGCATGCACACGCACATGCGCATATAAAGCCAGCCCCACCCCCCAATAGCAGCACCGTCTTCACTAAAGCCAGAAGAGACAGCAGGACCCAGCAAGGCATGGGTACCGAGCACAGGAGGCCTCCCACTCACCGAGGACGGCAGCCCGGGTGGTACTTTGCGGACCTTCTTCGTCTGTATGGAATCTGAGGACAGAGGGAGCAGCATTCAATGCAGGCAGACGACCCAACTTACAGCACAACCCTCAATCCGTCAAGGGTATTTATGCAGCACTAACAGTAAGAATACCCACCAAGAGACAGCAGGTTGACCTCTCTACATATCACAGTATGCCTGCTACATTACACATTTACATGTCTGTTTAAGTAGCAAGCTTTAAGTTTCAAATTCGAGACAAAAACAAGCGAAAATGTGAGGGTGCTGAGATTGGGGGGTGGGGGGGTGGGATGGTCGTGCTGTGCTCGGGCTTGTTGGAGCTGGCCAAGCATCAAGCGGCGGCCTCCAACTGGGGCACACGGGTGCAATACTGACCCAGAGGAGCGGAGTCCGGCAGAGGCCGCCGTCTCGGGTTTGGGGAAAAGGCAAACAGGGGGCTGGCCGTCTTGCCAGGCGTGGTCGCTGGTCCGGGGCCAGCCAGGCCGAGGTCCGGGCGGAGTACCTAAAAGACAGGAGCAAGGAGAACGGGGTCAGCGGCAAAAAGGTGCACTCCACAGGGTATACATTAATACAGGGTGACGGGCACAGAGCACAAACATACATGGGCAGACAGGTAGCTACTACTGAAGTAATTACGCCTTGAGGAATCACAGTGTTTGAAATGAACACTGGAATGGATGGATGGATGGATGGATAATGGATGGATGGATAGATAGATAGTCTCTTGCGTGACTTTAAACAAGAACATTCTTGAGGGCTCGATAAACAGGAGACTCTGTGGATACAGGAGGACAAGATGCAGGAAAGACGCAGGAACAAAGAAGGGTAACAGAGAACCAAAACCAGCCTCTTTTGTGCACGGTTTACAGCTCACTACTCGTTGAGCCGGTCAATACAACAGCCTGAAATATTTACACGGTCACGGCCGTGCAATAAAGACTGCACACACCTCATCTGTGAAGGGAAGGGAGGGCCCCCCGGTAGTGAATTAGGGGGTCTCATTCAGCATGCGCGATCAGAAACACCAGGAGTGCTGTTACATCGTTACAGCTCACTGTCTCTCTCTCTCTCTCTCTCGCTCTCTCTGCCTCCCTAATGATTCATTAGGACTCGCTTCACCACAATGCTGTTAATCAATCAAATCAGCAGTCAGTAAAGCCTTTTCTGCAGAAATCTGCCATCAGGTCTCAGCATCCCCTCCCCCTCATGTCACATTTAAACCTTTAAAGCAGCTCATATACCAGAGAATCCAGACAGTGAAACAAAATAATCATGGAGAATGTTTGTGTTCTCTAACGAGAAAACAAGGTTGGTAGAAATTACATTTCTAATCGACCAATAAGTCAACACTAAAATGACATCAAAGAATTGACGTAACTATTCATAGTTAGGCAACAGTACGCTTTAAATAGCAATAGTCATTCACACTCAAAGTGTTGATATAACACCCTGAAAACTTGTAGGCTGCCTGTTTGGCTACATAGTCCATTATTAATAATCTCATTCCTGGTACAATAGGGATTGTAAGCACACGCACGGGCACGCATGCACGCACAATATCGGCCATTCATTCAATCCTCTCTGGAACCAAAGGTTAATCAACACGTAGAGGGGTTAGCTGTATGGCCGAACGGACAGCCGGAGAGGAACAGCGACCATTCTCCGGGATCATTTCATTTGCACATGTATTACTTGCCTTTTTCAGCTCCAAGTGCATCAATACGCATAGAGGAAGCTGGCAGCAGTAAAACTGACTCACTGACTCTGCTTTCTGTAACCCGGAAGCTTCCCCTGATTAACATTCACACTCGTTCTGTGGGCATCTCCATGCCTGTGCATGGGGCCCCAGAAACAGGGGGTCTTCTTAGCTCAAATAGAAATACATATGCAGGTGATTTTCCCTCAAATTTACTCCTAGCAACTGGGTAGGATGAGGGCAGAGACAGAGCCAGGGATGGGGACAGGGAATTGCAAGAAAACGGCGACACAGCTCACCTGGCCTACTGATCTCACTCCTGCCCCACCCCCATGGTCAACGACAACCCCCCACACAATAAAAGCAGGCCACGCAGCAGCTGAAGACCCCAGCACTGTAAGCTCCCAGAGAGTGAGTGTGATCGCCACCGAAGCAGCCACGTGAGGAAGCACACTGGCCACGGAGTCTCTGCACGCTCGACCCAAGTGCACCCCGCCTGCCTGCCCTCTGCAAACTGGGTTAGGAGGCCAGCAAAAGGTCCGTCCCAATTAGCGTATTCTGTGCTGGTTATAAGTGTGAGTGAGGCAGTGGCCGCTGCTGCTACTGTGACCTTTTTGACCACATCATGGTCACGCTGGGAGCCACAGGCTATTTAAAAGCCACTGCCAGCGAGAGACCTCCTGGGAAGGCGGCTGAGGAAAGCCAAACAACCGCCTTCCAGAAAGCAGTTTATCTACAATAAAGGGAAGCATCAGTGTCAGGGATCAGCTAAAGCTGCCACGGGCTGCACGCTCACGCTCATTTAAACAGGCTGTGGCGAATGGCGTCAGCTCACACAAAGAGGGGCCTGGCGGCTTTCACCCACAGGACAGAGACCAGGAAAGTGAGACCAACGAGAGACTAGGGCGGCAGCCACAGGGGGCGGGGCCAGGGTGGCAGGCCGCTCATGCTGTAGGCGCTTGCTCAGGAATCACTGAAGGCAGCTGTGGGGCCCAACGCCTACAAATATTATATCCTAAATAAAATAAAGGACGGGGTCACTTGAAGGACTCATTAGAGAATAATTAGAGCCTCAATGTGCAGCATTACGGAGCTCAGATTTAGATAGAGCTGGGTTTCCTGCTGTTGAGATTTTTTTTTTTTTTCCTTTTAATCTGGAGATCCTATTTAAATATTACAGCGAACTGAGCCTGCACAAAACGAGCAGAGTAAAGTGGGAAAGCTGCCGCCATACATGCCAGTGCCCTGGTGTATGCTGGGACGGGACATGCGGATTTATAATGCGGCGTGTGGCCTGCGACACAGGGTCTCGACATTGGCCTCGCGTCTGAACATAGTGGACAGGGAAAGCGAGGGGACACTTCTTTATTAATGGCATCCCTGCACACTAATCAGGCTAATCTGTCTCACAGGGTACGAGGGCTACCTGCCGAACGGGAACTTGGCGCCTGCCAGCCACTGGCAGCCGATCTAAGGCAGCCTCACGGCAGCCAAACGCGCTCCATCTGTGCAGAGATGGAAGCAGAAACAAGAGGCACGCCGGGCGCCCGGGTAGCGTGCTGCCAGCGGGACCCAGGCCGTCCTTGCGTCCGCTCGCCAGAGGAGCGGGGGGAAGGGGGCCCCTCACATGTGCGTTCATGTGAGCCAACGCACTTACATCATATGTGTGCGGGTGATATGCAGTGGGTGAGGTGCATGGTGGCCCGACCAGCAGCCCACGGTAACAGGGGAAGGTCACAGCTACGGCAGGCTTCCCAACTTACGCCTCCCCGTTTCGAGACAGTTAAATGTGCTGGATACGCCCCCACTTCCATCACGGGCAGACAGTGACACAGCTGCCGTGGGATGCAGGAGCACCAACAGCAACCGAATGACATCACAGCCAGGCAGCCTAAAGCTTGGGGCGGCGAGTCCTCGCCGGGAACCAGTGACACTTCATTGTTCCCACGCAAAACAGCAGGTCTGCCTTTCACTTTCTTGTGGCCTTTAAAAATATTACTTATAATGAAAAATAGTAACATGTTACACATTCGAGCTGCCTCCGTATTCAAGTTAATGACTCATGTGCTCAGACTGCGTGAGTGAGACTCTGCATTCATTAATGAGGATGAGGCAGCTTCCTGAACCGGGCCCTTGGTGCTGTGGGTTCCTGAGACGGGCCGCAACCCACCCTGATGCAGACACTAAGTTGGTGTCTGCTGCACAAGATCAGGGCGGCAAAGGGGGGGGGTCCACTGTGACTTGCTGACATTACATTTAGGGTGTGGATGGGGGGCTGGGGAGGAATGACAGAGTCATTCAATCCTGCCTTTGTGCTTCCCATCTGTGCAGAAGCATGGGGATGGGGGGGCTGGACAGGCTGCTCCGAAAAGACGGACAGGTTGCAAGTCACGTTTATAGACAATGCTGCCCCTACTGGATAAAAGAATACTGCACTCCTCCACACCAAAGCTCACTCGCATTGCGTGCCACTTCCCCACTCCAAGTGCCACCAGTACCGCCGCATCCACACAGGTGATACACGCATGCTTGTGCACAGAGACATATGAAAACATGCATGCACACAAAAACACGTGCACATGTACATATAGACACACACAAAAAGAAATCCACGCACACACACGCGCACGCAAACACACACCGAGCCGCTTTCACGGCTCCTTTAAATACACTTCGGCAAAAAGCCTGAGAAACTCCGGCAAAAGCTGAACTGGCAGCAGAAGGAAAACAAGTGATCAAGAGAGACGAAAAAGGAATACATAGCAAAGTTCCTGTGAGAGAGAGAGATGCAACCAGCTGGGGGGGGTAGGAGAAAAGCAGGAAGGGGAGAGAAGGGGAGGTGAGGCGGAAGGCAGGGAGAACAGGGGGTAGAGCCCATGACTCACCTGGCACCCAGACACGCCCAGATCTCTGCCGTAGACAGAGAATGGAGGCCTCTCTGATTTACCTGTAGGGGAGGAGGGAGGAGATTCTGCTTAGGTGCTGTCTGTCACGGTGGCATGCACGCCACAAAGCCCAACCCAGACAGAAGCTTCCAGAAGCATGTGAAAATATTCACAACAGAGGAGATTAGCATGAATGACAAATGCATGAAATGCTTCGCATTTTAAAACACCTCTCTCTGTGCCAGGATTTAAACACACACGCGTGCGCGCGCACACACACACACACACACACACACGTGTGCACACACATCTCAGAGAAGACTTGACAGACTGAGTCCCGGGAGAGAACGCTGAATCGCCATGGAGACACGCAGCATCGCTTGCGGTAACATTCACGTTCTCTTCCCCCATCTGTGCACTCTCAAACATCTTGTTCTAATAGGGTTTCAATCTCGTTAAAGCTCTGTGCGATGGTTCACTTCTTAGGATCGTCATGGAGATGGCCAGAGTGCATCCTGGGTGAGGTGAGAATGACGATGGCAGGTGCCATGCTGGTTACGACAATCCCACAAAATCAGCAGAGTTCCCATCCGCCCTTAAGACGACGGACGGGCAGATGAAACTACCAGCCACAATTTTCTGTCTGACTTTCAAACATTACAGGAACAAACTGTTTACTCAGAGGAAAGAAATATTTTTGGAAGTGTGGATTTGCAAGGCAGGATTTTGTCGCATCCAGATTTTTTCCCGTTTTCGAAAACCAAGAAAAAATGGTTCATGAAAAAAAATGAAAATGCAGCCGTAAGAAAATGTGGAACATTTTAGTTCTACGTCTGTCCAAATCAGCCCAAAATAAATCTGACAATGGTTTGTGCAGTCGGTCACCCTCAGCTCAGACACGCTGAAACAAAGTGGAAGGGGCCAGAATAAGACGGCTTCCCTCGTCTCCCTGGGACAGAGCGTCTACAGTCACATTCCGGCATGACCTCCCTGCCTTGGAGAGGGGGGCAGCGTTATGGGTATACAAGCAGAGCGAAGGCACCTGCCTTTCACCACGGGACAGGCAAGGCGCTGCTTATTTTAGCCATTGTCATCGCTGTGCTTTTGGATGGGCCCCCTTCTCAAACCGCATCGTGCCAGGAGCTACATTCAAGTGGGAAGTGTTTGTTTCTATCCAGGTAAAGGCGGAGGGACATCCGGCTTCCTTATCCCACTCTCCTTCACTTTGTCTCCCTCCCTTCCTCGATGTTGGACTAAAGACATGCATCCCGCATGGCCATGCACATGCAGAAAAGCATCGAGTCCCAGAGAAGATGCCCGCTCCGGTTCCCACATCGCCACCGTTCTGTCGTCTACACACTGATGGGCATGCGTGGAGCTTCAACGTGCGGAGTGTCAGCAGCTCTGGCCTGACCGCGCAACACACGTCTGAATGAAATAACACCTCAGTGTGTGTGTCACTTAGCTGCATTGTACAACTGGAAGCCACAAAAGAGAATAAGGAAAAACAAAAAAAAAAAGAATGAAATAAGTAATTTGTGGAAGGGCCACGACTCAATGAGACAGACAGGGAAAGAAGAGGCATGATGACAGGAAGCAGAAATGCTCACAGGAGGCTGATCTGCATAAGGAACGAAGCCGTGAGGGGAAGGTCCTGAAGAATGCCCGAAATCAGCACCGAGAACGCGAGAGGGGGAGAGAGAGAGAGCGCCCGCTCGTCCATTGCTCCCGCAATTTGTTTAAGTGTTACTGGCAAGCGGCTGTGCCAAGCCCGCTGCTGGCTAACGTGCCGCCGTTGGGCAAGCCAGTGCCAGCGAGCACAGCTGTGAAACCTCCGCCAACCCCCACCCACCGCACATGCACACGCACACACATACACACATGTCAGGCACCCAATTAATCATTCACTTATGCCGTGGTTCTGGGGGGGGGGGGGGGTCGTCAGCACAGAGGGACGGACACTCAGGTCCCATAAAGAGATGACTGACTAACAGGCTCTGTAACTGCCACGGCCACCGCGACCTCAGATGGTGCCTCTCAATCCCATCATGCTCTTGGCCTAGCCCCCGGCACGCCATCCACAGTCCCTCGATTAGCGGCGTCCCGTCCTCACCCCCCCCCCCCATAGTCCGGCTGCCTGAAGGGTCTCCATCACTAAAGGGGCATATAGGCAGTGCGTGTGTATGTGTGCAAGCACCTGTGTCCCCCATGTTCGTGGGGAGACACGGGACACAGGAGGAGGGGGCGAACGCTCCCCACTGGCCACATCTCCTGAGTAGTCACACTGGTGCACTCATGCATGGTTGGCGCCCCACCATCGGCGCTGCGTCTCTCGGCAACCCAAACTGCGGCCCAGCAAGATGGCACGCTTCAATCATGCTGCCTGTTTTAATGGGACTGTGGGGTGGCAGAGGCATACGCGTGGCACCTGGCACGGGCATGGGTGTGGCCCTGCCCCTTCCGGGATCAGCTGGCTGGGGGCACTTGGCATCATCTCAAGACTCATGAGCTTACAAGCTTTGTGGTTTTACTTTTAAAAGAGGAAAAAGCAGCAGCGGGTTAAAATGGCTGCCGATAACGGGAGCCTGCAGGTCGCGTAACTAAGTAAGACGACATAAAACAGGCACAGAAACAGGCAGTTAGTTTGCTTGCAGTGCTGGCTGGCAGACGCGCGTCACCCCCAGTCAGCCGCCGCTGAAAGCCCTTCTTTCCTACTGCAGCCCAGCGGCCCCAGCCTAAGGGGCTGCACAAAGGAGCTTCTTGTGGCCCCCCTTGGCCCCAGACTGGCCCCTGCACCCCTCCCAGCAGCTCACAGCGCTGGCCCTCCAGTGCCACCCATTACCACCATTGGAGCACCGTGCAGTGCAGAGCAAAGCCCATCCCCTTGCTGCTCGCCGAACTCAGGCCCAGCACCATGTTCTCTTCACATGCAAGATGAAAAACAGGAAAGGCGGCAGGAAACGGACAACAAATTTGGGGGGGGGGGGGGGGGGGGGGTTACTGTGCATGTGCGTGTGGAAAGCTCTAGTGAGAGCAGAGTAACAGTGACATGTGAGAAACAAAGGCTGGGGGCGGCCAGTGGTGCGTCTCTGGCGTGTGTTTTGGGGGGGGCTCTGCCAGTGTCTGGGCTCTGAACCAGCCCCTTTTGTTTGCTCCCCCTTCCCGGTCACGCCGGAGCCTTTTGATGTTGTGACAGGTTTTTTCCTGGCAGTAAATAAAAGCTGTTTTGCAGGAGAGGGTGACGAAGGTCTCGGGGGCTGAGGGGGGAGCCACACAGAGCCTGAGGAAACATCCCCCCCCCCCCCCCAATCGCGTGTGTTCAGGCCAAAACCCAAGTTTAGCTCACTCCCGCTCACCCTCCCAGCTCGGCATCCATTTCTGTTAATAATGGCTCTGTCAACAGTGCGCTCATTTAAACGACTCATGCAAATGTTAGAGGCCTCATCTGCATATTTACCCCCCCCGCCAACCCATTGTTGAAACGTCACCGGTTATCACGTCCTGCGATTATGAACTGCAACGTGTAATTAGGCATTAGGTGAAACAAACCGATCAATTACACGGAGATGGCACCATCACAGGCTATCAGGCACGGGGTCGGTGGGTATTCTTATTGGGACGGACAGATTAAAAACAGCCGGGAAACAAAAGGAAATGGATCCCTATATCCGACTGCAGGCTGGGAGGTGAGCATGTTCAGTAGAGTCGTGTCACGGACGATCACTGTGACAGCCGATCCCTGCAATCAGATATAACAGCAGCGATAGAGGCAGGACATTATTTGTTTTAGGGACGATCAGATCTGGCCTTCACAGCTTCCGAGTCTGACTATCCCCAGCCGGCGCCCGCTATTCAGGGACATGTGGGGGGGGGGGGGGGGGGTGAATGTGGAGCAGATGGGAACATTCCACATGACCAAACCAATCAATCACCCCGGCGAGCCGCAGGTGCCACGCAGCCGTGCAGCAGCGGACCATTTCACAGTCTATCGGGCTCAAACACACGGCCACCAATCAATGGCACCCGAGGCCCCGCGAGAGGGTGGGGTTCCCTCGGGGGCCAGCGGCCCACGGCTGATGACTTCATAATCACACATCATCCTCCTCACCAGAGGGTTTGGGAGCGGCTATCCGAAAGGCCCCAGCCCATGCACGAGCGCCACACGCGAGTCCGTTGAGCCCCAGGGCCGCTGATGGTAGGGGTTACCCATTGGCCAAAAAACAAAACAACGACCCAGGCAGAGAGGGCAAAAAAGGGCATTCCTTTTCATCTGAGGAAGGATATTACACCATATTAGTCAGACCGGTAACAATAGCATCCATTGTGCAACATCAAAGTTTGTGTATGGGTCTGGTGTCCTACAAAAAGCTGAACAATAGGCATGAAACGGCAAGACGTCAGAGAGTCCATATGGGGAGCGGTGAAGGCAGGACGGCCGAGGCTCCCGATCCAGCCCACGGCGGCCAGGCTCTCTGGACATACTGCCTTTCAAAGGAGCCCGGCAGCTCGACCCCCACGGCGAGGGGCCCAAACAATGGCAGGGGGGAGGAGGACAGCCACGGATGGTGGGGGTGGGGGGGGGCGAGAGGCAGGGGGCAGGATGGCCACAGACGAGGGGAGGTGGGAGACAGGACAGTCACAGATGAAAGGGGGGTAGAAGGCGGGGGGTAGAAGGCGGGGGGCAGAATGGCCACAGATGATGGGGGGCGCGAGTGTAACATGCATAAACAGCAGCTTCTAAAAGATAGGACTGAAGCTCAATGACAGCATCTGGGCCCCAGGCACCGGAAAGCAGCAAGTCGTGAGAGGGTGAGGGGGCACACGCACACACACATTCATATCTTTGTGGGAACTCTCCATTTATTTCTTCTATGGCCATAACCATAGTCCTGGCTCTGAGAACCTTTGGACCCCACACTGTGATCATTTTGACCACTGACACTCTCCAGTCCAGGCGGCAGTTCCTGCGGAGGGAATTCACACACCACTGACGCTCCCTCGCCATAAATCACGCGGCACTGCAGACATCCCCAGCTCCTGCTCCCGATATTCACATCGAACCCAGAGTGCTGTCAGCTCTCACACAGGGCGACACTCTGCATTCGGTGGGCAGCAGGACTGAAATGCACCACGGGACGCAGGTCTCAGGAGAGCCATATTAACGCCATTCCCCGGACTAGGAGGCGACCCCCCAGCCCAGGCTAGCAGCTTCGCAGGCCCGGTCCCTGGATGCTGGCTGGGCAGGCCAGCCCAGCACGGACACAGGTTGGACGCACAGCGAGTCTCAGTCCTCTGGAGGAACCCGAGAGCACATGCAAACAGGGGTGATGAAAGCCATGAACACAAAGGCAGTTTCAATCCCTGAACAGAACAGTTGATGTCCAAAGCCCTTCTGCTGCCCCGAAACTGGGGCAGAGGCAGTGTGGAGGACACGCTCAGGCACACCGCAAACTCAGGCCAGTGCTATACTGGCTCACACTCGGCCTGCGCCCTGAGGATGCTCTCCAAGCTGAGGCTCTGAGGGCTCGCGTGCGGCAGAATCTGAGCTGCATGGGCCGGAAGCGAGCCTGGGAGTGGGGGCCAGGAAGGGGGGGGGGGGTTCGGGGGCGGATCAGGGACCTGTGCCCTCTTAGCTTATCTCCAGCTTTTCATGCTCCACCGAGGCAAGTGTGCTTGGGTGCCAGGCCCCCCCAGACTAACACTACCCCCGTGGTCAGGGCGGACCAACAGCACACACACCTGGGCAGAGCACGGACAGAGCAGCTGCCTTGGCATGCGCCTCTCCAGAGAGCGCAAGCTGAGGAAGATGAAAGTGCCTGTAAGCAGACAACTGCACTGCTGAATATGCACGGGGGGGGGGGGGGGGGAGGGGGCGGGCGTTACTGCGCTGCCGTTGGGGGTACCACATGGGGAAATCCAGAGCTGTGCGACATGCCTCGGGGAGGGATCAGCGATCGGAATGGGAGAGGGAGAGAGAGAGAGAGAGAGAGAGAGGGAGGGAGGGATCAGCGATCGGCATGTGGGAGAAAGAGCAGGAGGGAGGGAGGGATCAGCGATCGGCATGGGGGAGAGAGAGAGAGGGAGGGAGGGATCAGCGATCGGCATGGGGGAGAGAGAGAGAGGGAGGGAGGGATCAGCGATCGGCATGTGGGAGAAAGAGCAGGAGGGAGGGAGGGATCAGCGATCGGCATGGGGGAGAGAGAGAGAGGGAGGGAGGGATCAGCGATCGGCATGTGGGAGAAAGAGCAGGAGGGAGGGAGGGATCAGCGATCGGCATGGGGGAGAGAGAGAGGGAGGGAGGGATCAGCGATCGGCAAGTGGGGGAGAGAGAGAGGGAGGGATCAGCGATCGGCATGAGAGACAGAGGGAGGGAGGGGCTTAGGGTGTGCCGGAGAGAGAGACAGTGCTGCTATGGCGGTGTGAAGCCTGAGGCTGTGGGGCTCAGTACACTCAACCCCGGCTGACCGGAAGGAGATGAAATACATATGGGAAACCAACGACGACACGCCACTCCGTCGCCCGTCCCCTTGCCGCGGCACGCCTCTCCCCTTGCCCCTGATCACAACATGCTACTCCCTCACCCCTCCCCTTGCCGCAACACACCCATCCCTTTGCCCCCCCCCAACCACAACACGCCCCTTCCTCACTCCCCCCTTGCCTCTGTAGATGTGGGCAAAGACTCCATTTGCCCCTTGCCACCCTGCAGCCACCACGGCCTCAGATACCTAAGAGGGGTTTCTTCGGAGCTCATGTTGATGCATTACAGGCATGTTCTACAGGAAGGGCGTTCTGACTGCCGGCCAGCAGGGGCGCCGCTGGTGACTCTGCCAACAGCAACACAGCACGGCGCTGCTAACAGTTTACATCATTAAAATGCTTACGCTCAAACTACAGCTCCATAATAATGACAACTGTCAGAGCAGAGGCGGCCAAGGTCGCTTTGGGGACATGAACAGCATGAAGCCTTACCTCAGCTTAGGAGAGCAGAAGCAAAGCACTCAGCAATTTACGGTCCCCCAGCCCCCCTCGTCTCTGCAGATCTACCAGGATGCCGGCCATGAAAGAAAAAAGCAGACCAGCCCCTTCAGAGAGACGCAGGGTCAGTCACACTGGCAGCACATTCAAAACGCCACCATGTCAGAGCGAGACCAGGGAAGAGGGGGAATCAGATAAACAGCTCCAGCGAGTCAGAACACAGTGAGTCAGCACACCCGGCGCATCAGAGTACATAGCGTGTTAGCAGATCCCACGAGTCAGAGCACCCAGTGAGTCAGCAGGCCCTGGCAGTCAGCACAACTTGGCAGTTGGAATGCCCACTGAGTCACAGCGCACAGAGAGTCAGCGGGCCCTGCAATAAAGCGCCTCCAGCGAGTCGGAGCACATACCGAGTCAGTGGACCCCGAGTGTCACAATGGCGAATGTGGCAGTGCACCCAGCAATCCAGAGTACATAGCAGGTCAGTGCAGGCAGCCAGTCAGAGCACACAGCGAGTCAGCAGGATCCGCAATTCACCTCGCCCAGGGAGTCAGAGAACACAGCGAGCACGGTCAGCGAGTGAGTGCAGCAGGGTCAGAAGACCCACTCCTTCCATTCCATCCTACTCCAGCCTCAGAGATATGAGCGCTTCTATGCTGGATGACCAAGCAGGAAAGTAGTCCGGCTCTGCAGTTATAGGGTTAAGGAACCAAGAGCAAACCAAGATGGAGGGCACACATGAAGAATCAGGAGCTAGGGGAGTGGGGGGGCACAGTGTATAATTCTAGGCTATGGTGTCCCAGCTTAGATATAGAAATCTCAACGTCACACAGGCCAGCGGGGGGAGGGGGAGCAGTGATGGAGTGTCAAGGAGCCAGGACCAGTGGCACTGGGGATCAGACTCTGCCTCATTAACAGTGCGTTAAAAGATTCTGCCCACCTGGGGCTGCTTTTGAGGCCCACCCCCACCCTCTCCATCTGGGGCTCCGGCACAGACTGAGGGACCTGCGAGCTCTCTGGGGGCAGTGGGAAGGCCTTCGAGTGTTTAACCCAAACCTCCAGCTGCGGCTGTAGTTAAAAGGCGGCTAATCAGCAAAACAACACTGTAAAAAACACACCCCGGGCCTGAACGAGGTGCCCCCAGTGGGTGCAGCTCACAGGGGTGTGGGGCACTTCTGGGGAGGCATGAACTCATCAAAAAAGATCCCAGACAGGTGTGGCATGAGTCACCAAGACGAGGTAAAGCGGGGACTGGAGAACACGAGAGTGGGGGGTGGGGGGCAACTCAGCAGAGATAAAAGTACAGATCCAGACATGCAAGTTCATCACCAGGAACCGGGCTGGTTTCATAAGAATACGGGAGCCCCCAGACACACAAACGTACATAGCAGCAACTTGTAAGGAGATCAGCACCAGCAGACAAGGAGGAAAGATCCCACTGAACAGAACCCCTTCCTCCTCCTACCACCTGCTGCTGCCCTGTCCCACACTCAGTAGAGGGTGGGCATGGGGTGGGAACATGCAGATGGGAGGGGGGGTGTATTACTCCTATAATGGTCACAGGGTCTCAATAAACATGCAAGTCACAGGATAAGCTAATAGCAAGTTGCAAGCCGTTTTCACATATGAACTGCAGATATCGTCCAGGGAATCAGGTTTGGATATTTTCCTGAGTTTCCTTTTCAGACATGTGACACATACCTGGAGACCATCAGTCACGTTCACACCCAACAGAAATACTCCGGTTGGTTTAGATAAGGGACGTCGCTTGGGTAGAGCATGCAGGAGGCTGGACATGGTGCAAACAGAAGGCTGGGAAGGTGTTAGCTGTTCAGTCGCACCTCAGGTGGGATTACACCGCGGTCATGTAGCCGGTCTGTCATTCGTCATACACAGCTGAGTCTCTCATCATTCCTTGAATGTGGTGGATGATTTTGCCATCAGCCCTTTCTGACAGAGTTTTCTGGTTATCTGTACTCTTTCATTTCTACGCCAGTCACACGATAGACATGTCATCAACACAACTACTCGCTCGCAGTGAATTCTCCAGACAACTTCCTGCCCCATGCACACATGGGGGTCAATCGGAAATTACCCGGACTTTGTACTAGTGAGCTAGCAGGTTAGTCCGTTTAATGTCCGGTACGACTCATTCGGACATTTGCGTTCATACATACGGCCCCTTCGGGTAATGTCTAGACAAGTTCAGGGGGACAGTGCATGTCTGAAAGGGGCTTAAGACTCCCTCCCTCCCACACAACCCCCACCCCTCGGGACACTCACGGCAGCCTGGCCAGCCCCAGACAAAGGCTTTGGGACGTGGTACTTGTGTAAATCTGAGCAGACAGCCGCCGCAGTCATCACTGGGCTGCTATTCTTAGCTTATCTGCAGCAGTAATTGTTTGAATTATACGGGGATCGTTATCCCCCGACGGTGCCCGTTACAGAGAGGCAGTGGAGGGAGTGTGGGACAGCCCTTCTGAACTGCACTCGCTCACTCACTCACTCACTCACCTCACTCGCTCGCTCCCATCCTCACACCTGCAGAAGTGCTGCTGGGTCAGATAACGACAACTCACAGCGATTTCCTTCCCAATGTGGCTGCCACTCACTGCCATTATACTTCAGTTACGTGAGCCAACATATTAAGTAACAGCATGGAACGTCATTAGCGGCCAACGACGTGTGTGTGTGTGTGTGTGGGGGGGGGGGGGTGTTTAAATTAAGGCAGTGGGTCTCCACCCCATCCTCAGGCTCCCTTTCTGTTCAAGCCAATACCAGCATTCCTGAGCCAAGAAATCAAACGCTTTCTGATTAGTAGGATCCGGCTTGTAGCTGGAGGGAAAAAAAACGAGAACGTGGACTGGAACACGACTCATCCCAGTTGAAACACAAGCACTGTGCATTTTAAACAAAGGTCGACCCTCTATCACGACTGATATTGTGCCCCGGATGCAATGTTTTCTGGGAAATTAGGAGTACGCACAAAAGCCAAACAGCCACATTGCACTGTAAC
Organism: Brienomyrus brachyistius; assembly: GCF_023856365.1. Classification (NCBI taxonomy): domain Eukaryota; kingdom Metazoa; phylum Chordata; class Actinopteri; order Osteoglossiformes; family Mormyridae; genus Brienomyrus; species Brienomyrus brachyistius. The sequence goes on from NC_064545.1 coordinate 16,306,781, forward strand.
TGACACAGACGTTACGTGTCACCAACCCAAAACAGGACAGGCCAAGAGCAACAGGACAGATGCTAACAGCAGAGTGAGAGTGCAGTTGAGATAAGGGGGAAAAGGGGGCTTTTTGACAGCTCTGGGTGCACTGAGAAAGACTCACCAATATTGGGAGGGCTTCCCATTCAAATCCAAATAACCAAAGGGGCAGGGGGGGTCTCGTTCTGACAGACTTACTGAGCGGTTAGTAACAGGCACTGAGAAGAGCAGGACCCTTACCAAGCTGCACACTCATCATTAATCTACAGCTGCACTAAAGCTCTTTTTTGAAACTCTGGCATCTGTTGTCAAGACCAGGAGTAGACTACCAGGAAGACATTCCTCTGTCCTCACACATGGAATGGATTACATTCCAACCACCACAGACAACACTGGTAAAGAAGCATCGCTAGGCACCAAACATTCAGCTGGTAGAAGCAGCCTGAAACCCACCCTGAGCGTCCCAATTCAGAGCCCTAATCAGGGGTCGGCCAGCTGGAGAAGCTGGGGTCACGACCCACTGGCCAGCTCTCTGAAAGCACAGCGAGTCTCAGCAGGACAGATCGAGAGCGGCGATCGCGGGCTGGGGGAGGCTGGACCAAAAAGCGACCCCCCACACGCGTCCTCAACAGCCGGGCCTCCGGGCAGCACTGAGCTATGACATCAGGAATGATCATAGGAGGACAGGAGACCAGAGTGAGACTAGGGTCACAGTGAGCTGCAGTTCAGGAACCGGACGGGTCAGGATGCGAGCGCCAGGTGACGTCTATTGGCCGGCTGATGTTGCACACCGTGATACAGAACATAAATGTCACATGGGAGACAGGTTTACAGCATCCGTACGGAACACCGGTATACATATGTGAATGCGATTTGTGCCAGGGTAATCCAGTCAGTTAACCGGGTGCCATCTTAATTAAGACAGTACAGTGAAAATGGCTGCAAAAATAGGTCAGGTGCAAGAACTAGATGCCCCCCCCACCCCCAAAAACGTCAGGGCACACCCCCCACTCTCCAGTCCCCTCCCATCGGTTAGTAATAACCTCACAGACTTGATGTAATACGTTTGTGCAGAAAGGCATAATTCATGTAATAATAATGTAAATCCTAGATATTACAGCTAGGAACCCAGAGCGGCGGAAAGCAAGGCTGCAAGCTTCCCAACCCCGTGCCCAGATAAGCACAGGCAATTCAGGCGCACAATCGGGCCGCTCCACTGCACGCTTCTCCATTGTGCTCCACCGGCTCTCATTTCACAACCTGTAGGCATAATTACAGAGGGATCCTGGTTGGGAGCCAACTGCCAGCAACCGTGATGCGACAGCGCAATGCGCACGCGCTCCATGACGACACGTCCTCTCCCAGTCTCCTCTCCGCACCGGCATCCATTCGCATCCATGCCACCTTGCATGGCAATCGGTCTCTTGGGAAGGACGGCGATGGCTCTGGACGACTCGGCCACCGATGTGCCGTCTGGATATGCGGTGGCCGGGGTGCGTAAAGGGGCATGTAAATCATAGGAGCTGCCCCCCCCCACCTTGCGGATCTCTGTTTATCAAAGGTGGTTTAAATGAACTCAGCCTGCTCCAGTTCAGCCCCCAGCGCACCCCCACACTGTCTCTGCAGTAAATGCTCACTGATTGCTGATGGCTTCGCTGATGGCTGAGAGCCAGGCTTTTGTGATGGAAAACTGTAGTGATGGTGCGACTTCCTCCCTGGGGGAGGGACAGCCTCTGCACAGTGTTGCCACAGGAAAGAAAGAGAAGGGAAAAAAAAAAAAAAAAAAACAACTTACGGGGATGGGGGGGGGGGGGGGGTTAAGAAATTGAGGGGATGTTGGAAAAAAAACGGGGGGGGGGGGGGGCTTAATCCCCCAGCACAAAACTGGGTGACAACTCTCTCTCAATTCAACACGGCTTTCAACACGGAGCCATTTATAAAAAAGTTTCTTTGAGAGAATGGAACGCCTACTTACCCATCATGCCGGAGTTCATAAAAGGTGACGAGGACAATCCTTCCTGGGATCCTAATCGACTGTCACTCAAATGGTCACCGTAATGAGGACTGCCTGTGAAGGCCTGGAGGGGAGATAGATCTGAGTGTTAGACGTGCTACAGAGCAGCCCCCCCGATCTCCGGGGACGTGGCTGAGGGTCAAGCCTCCTCAGAGAGAGAGCTGAACCTCATATCCGCACCTCTTACACACTAACCTACGCGGAGAAGCTCTGCTTATTATGCGGCTAAGGGGAAAGGGCATCTCATCATTCTTCCTGCCTGCACACAAACATGCACCTTCTGGTCCAGGGCAAATGCCAGCAAAGCGGAAACAGCCCGAAAGGAAGGTGCAGTCTGACAGTGAGCTTCCTTCATTGATAGCATAAATGTCTCCTTAATGCACTGATAATTTCAGAGTGCCCTTGACAAGCACTGGCGGTCTGACTCAGTTCAGGCGTAGGAGGCAGCGAGTCAAGGGCAGACTGGTGAGTCAGTGCGCGTCAGAGTCCCGCCAGTGAGTCAGTGCTCCAGTTAACACTAGCACACCTCGCTGTACAGAGAAAGCCCAATGCCTTCCCATGTGACCGCAGCGCTCACCACCAGGGGGCAAAGTAGCAATGTGAAGAAAAACCCTCATTCAGTTTCACAGGCAAACGGGACACATTAACCACCAGGTATCATGCACAGGCCCGTCAATGCAAACAAACAGCTCCCCTCTTCACAGTGAAGTATGCATTTAAAAATAAAGCTTTCCAACCACAAACCCCTCTTGTTCTGAATTCCCCATTGGACACCAACCCTGTGGCCATTTAAAAAATGTGATTTAATTCTTTTTCTTACATTATTTACGTGACTTTTTACTTTCAAAAGCAGAAGACAAAGCATCCAGTTACTGCCAGAAAGACCCCCGCTGGACCCCTACATATGGTGAGTGGCGTGCGTCTGCTACCAACTGCAAAACACCTACAGCTAAGGGAGATGCGCCCGCCACCGGCATCCCCTCTCCAGGCGCCAGTTACTACAGAGAGACACATGTCAGGAGGCGGCGGGCGCTGGAGTAATGCTCCAGCATGCTCCCCCGGGCCCAGCCTGATCATCAATCACGGGGTGCCTGCCCCCCGCCAGCCAGCGGCCGTGGTGTCGCCCGCGCACCGTCACTCCGCCTAAGTGGCTGTCAGCCGGCTGCTGAGCCATGCAGTGTGAACGGTGGCCTCGCCTGAGCGCTCCGGCGCGTCGCGCCGCTTCCCAGATGAACCTACGCGGCGATCGATGGTCAGCCCAGTGATGGACGAGGGAGGGTGGCCAGCCACAGCCAAGCAGGACGCATGGATACGGCCCCCGGTGGAGGCCGGTGCGACGCAGCTCCTTAATGAGCCACCGCTCACAGAGCAAACTTACGAGCAACAGCGCATGGCAGTGTGCGGCTCAGCGGTTTAGGGGGCTACGCTGGCAATAAGAAGGTCATCAGTTCAAATCCCGGGGTTGGCAGAGTGCCTTCACAGTTGGGCCCCTGAACAAGGCCAATCTCTCCAGAGACTCGCTCACCCTCCTTTGGTCAGAAACATCTGCTAAATCAGAGTGATGGAGATCATTTCTTTATGGTTTTACTGGCTACAAGGTGAAGCAAAGACATGATAGCATAAACACACACACATCAGCTGGGTGGGGGGTGCTGGAGGGGCACGGCCTCCCGACCTATTTTAACTGAAAGGTTAGCAGCCCAGGTCTCATTATGGGCCCTTGACCACACCCTTAGCCCCCAACCTGTATGTCACACACCTGCATGTGACCCCCTTTCCCCCACATCCACACAGCACGTCTACCATGGGCCGCCATGCGAGCCGCAGATGGGCTCCCTGAAGCAGGCGCAGCATGCTGCGCAGCATCGCCATCCGCTGGCCAGGTTTCAAATCGCAGTGGCAGTGGCGGGCGGATGCTATTCCACCAAGCCGCGTGATGGCCGCAGGTGGAAAAAAAAAAAAAAATCAAGAATGTTCTGATGTGAAGGAAAATTTGTGTTACCCTGACAAAGCTCTGCCTTTTACCTACTCTGGGGCATTTTTAGAAAAGGAAAAAAAAAACTGAAATGAACAGCTGCATGCAGGCCAGCATACTCCAGCAATATTTATTTGTGAAGAAGGTGAATTCATGCTGCTTATGCGCTCTCCACATTCACCTGTTTATTCAGCTGGACCTTTGCAGAAACCGCTAGGTCCTGCACGGGGGCCCAGGCTTCAAGCCTAAACCCAAAATCCACAATGGTGCAGCAGAATAAGAGGGAACAGAGACTCAACCAGCAAGAAGAGAGAGGCCAGCACAAGCCAGGGGTGCCAAAGGTCCCAAACCCACCAACGGGGCAGATTCTGGTCAGCTTAAACCCCAGGGCGGCCTTAAGGACCTCTGGGAGCAAAACTGCACACCTTCACTGAAAAGCCATAAAACTCCCCTGTGACTCAGCACGGTAATAAATGACGCATATGGGGGCTGCTACTCCAGCCTGATTTAGGACAGGCCTTCATGTGGCTATGCTACAAAAAGTGGTCACAGTGAAAACACCGTGACACAAAGTCACCAGTCAACGTTTGTTTGGTTAAATTGTAATTTGACAGGAAATAGATGGAGGTGCCAGATACACTGGTGGCGTGTGACGTAGATTTGTGTCACTCTACTTTTTGTGTGTTATTGTTGTATTACATCGCAGGGATATTTGTTCCCCACAGTGTGACAAAAACCTGTTATTTTGACGTTGTGGGGACCATTTTTCTGGTCCCCACAGAGGGAAACTCAATTTTATAAAAATCTGTCACTGCAATCAAAAAACTAAAATGCCAAAAGTCTTTCTGCTTGGTTACTTATGGTTAAGGTTAGAACGAGGTAGGAGTTAAGGTTGTCTTTGTTGGGATTAGGGTTTTTTGCACAGAAAGAATGGAGAGTCCTCACAAAGACATGAACACAAACGTGTGTGTGTGTGTGTGTGTGTAGGGGAGGTCAGACAGACGATACCTTAGCAACCGGATTTTATTTTAACACCCTGCACCGTGCTTAAAAGTTAGATGAAAAGATACTTGGGGGGGAAAAAAAACGAAGGCTGTAAAATAAATAAATAAAATGAAATTTTGTAATTGATGCAAGAGCAGATTTAATTAAAACCCAGAGATCACACGTTGATTCTTTCATCAACACTCCTGCCCGGAGCAGAGTGACTGTGGCAGGCTACCCAGCATGACCATCCCCGTAGCGCTGGGGAAACATCTGTCCGCCTCGCTGCAGAGAGGCTCCTGTTAATGCACCTAGAGCTGGGATACTGTCTGCCTGCAAGGCACGCGCAGAACGGGCGCACTGCTGGAGCCGTGGCCTGCGGCGTGGCACGGTGCTTGGGGAAGGGCGCCAGAGTGTAAACAAGGCGACGATCGCCTCTGTGCTGAACTCCAACCGCGGCTGACGGCAGACTGACGGCAAAGAACGCTCAGCATGGATGTCTGCCCCAAGGAAAGGAAATGAGGGAAATTGCGACCAAGAGGGGTGTGTGCTTCAATTACCAGGGGCATGCGGCAGAAGTAGCTGCCCGTCGGGGGCACCAAACCCATGACGATCAATCATCTACAAAACTCCCATCCCGCTTTCAGTTCAGCGTACGTCAAGAAGGACGGAAAAAATAATAATAAAAATAGCACTGGGTTCTGTTACAGGGGAAACTCAAGCCACATGTTGGTTGTACATTTACTATCAGTTCCTCTCTCTTGTGTTTTGTTCTGGAAAGCAAATGAAGCAAGTCCTGCAGCTCGCAACGCAGAACTTAAAATAATGGAAGCTTGTCGCAGAAGCAGAGTGTCACAGCCGCATCACGGCCCAGAGAAGGATATGGGCAACTCGCATCATCTCATTTGTAGGGTGAAGGCTGCACTCGAGCCGACATGATTAAGCATGGTTTCGGAGAGCACACATGCACGTGCATTTCTATTCACGTCTATACGGCAATCATGCATTCATTTATATGGGAAAATCCCTAATCCCAACAATGACTATCTTAACCACTACCCAGTATTAACCTTCACCATAAGTAACCAAACAAAATATAAGACTTAACATTTTGTGTTATTGCAGTCACAAATTTTTATGAAACATGACCACATGCGTACACACACACGTCCGCCATCTACGCGTGGTCGATGGAGTGGACCTTACCCTGGACTCGTAGGATGGACTGGACTGGCCACCAGCAGCCCAGGATGCCTGACCCGTCCTCTCATCCATACCTGCCAAAAAATAAAGGACACGGCTCCATTAGAAGGCCTTGGAGCAGCTGGGGGAAGCAGAGCTGATGCTGTGGGGAAGTCCATCCAGAGTCTGATCTTTTGGGTGAGTATGGGGCCAGGGGGACAGGCTTGCTTAATGAAGGGACAAGTCACTAATCCATTTGTTATGAGGCGATCACTTAGGGCCGTTTCAGGCTTGTCAGTTATTCTGACCCACATAAATCCCTCTCCGTTTCACGCACCCACACGCATACACAGCCCCATCTCTCACTCCCATGCTAACACACAAACATGCACACGCCTAAGTGGGCCCAAACCAAAGTGGAACACAGCCGGCTGGCAGTGATACATCTGTAGCCTCCTCCAAAAACAGCTGAGCACCCAAACTAAATAAAACTCATATTTCAGAAAGTCGGGAGTGCTTGGGGGGGAGGGGGGGGGGTGCAGAAAATAAATATATTAATAGGCCGACGTTATTGTATAGATTCAACATCTGCTAGCCGGTGACCAAATATGATATCAAGGGCTCATAAATTGCATTTCTATAGACTGTGTGGAACAGAAATATGAGCTGCAGCCCCTCATGCTGTTCCAGACGATACGACCTCACATGTAACGACATTCCACCCCCATCCTCCATGCACTCCGTATAATTGGGGGTGGGACTACAACTGTGATCAGCCTACAAATTATGGACCACCTTCTTCTCCACCTTCTGAACCACAACACCATTCACCCATAAATACAAGTGAAAAACAAAAACTTTTTCATCTTTCAAATTGTTTTGGTGATTTAAAAAAAAAGTGTCACTGGTTCTGGGAAACAGCGTAAACAGTTATGCTTGACTGCATGGCTGAGCGCATGCCGACCTGCACCACTCACACATTTGCATCTTTTCAGAAAGCAGAGAGAAAAATAAATGGCCGCGGTGCTCTGCTCCGCTTGAGGAGAAACGCTTCACCTGGGGCGGATCCGAGCCCGGTTATCCGGGCCTCCGGTGCCCCCCAGTGGGGTCTAAGGACTAATACCTCTTAGTGGAATGACACCCTAACCCTTTGGGCAAACTGTGAGCAGAGCAAAGTCCTTCCACAGCGTCATGAGCTTGAGAACAGACACACTCGAGTGTCAAAGCAGCATGGCCATCAGCAGTCCATCATCACGCCAAGGCCGCTTGTCATTAAAAGGTCACCATCCATATCGTCACGGACACAGTGAGCCAAAGTGAAAACGTACAAAGGGTTTTACCCCACCACCAGCCATACGCATCATATCTTGCGGCAACTGGCTCGCCGCTTGGTGACCAAATGCAGGTCTGTTATTAACATAGCTGCAACGTGTCAGGGCATCGTGTGGGCCTCACTCGAGTGGGGAAATGAGATCATACCACACCAATCAGACGAGGCCAGGGGACACAGTAGTTAGCGTGTAGCATAGCTTTGCTATTAAATCATTCATTTCCCTTAACGGGGGGGGGGGGGGGGGAAATCACAATCACAAACCAAGTCTGCTTTAAAAAAAAAAAAAAGAAGTCAGGAACACAAGCGGAGGCAGTCAAAGTGGGGACGAGGGACTGGCTAACAGGCACACACTCATGCCTTTAACTTAACATTACTACAGCTCACCTCTGGCCGTGTGTGCGTTTGTGTACATGCGTGTGTGTGTGTGTGTGAATGTGCAATAAAACATCCCATATATCATTCAATCGTCTCACAGAGTACAGTATGATCATCAGTACATCACACTCACAGACCTGGAGCTGCCTCATTGATATGCAGTGCTTTTGAGCGCCAGGTTTAAAACAGATTCCGTTTGGCGTGCGCCCTGTTCTGCGAGCCCCTCCTTCTCTCCTGTTTTCACATCTACCAGCCATGACAGATGTTTAGCCGACTGCTTTTCCTCCCTCACAGTTCTTTCCCCTTTCTACGCTTACGCATCAACACTTAGCACTTCAGGTTTCATTATCTGTTAGTTTCACCATGAAATTAACATGTCAGAAGTCCAAAATCATTTCATTTGTGTTTTATTTACTTGATGGTAAATGAATTCTAAGTGTGTGAACTGCAGAGTTGTGAACATGTGGCAGCTGACAAGGGAAAGCAAATCCAGTGCAGCAATGGCAGCGATCGGAACCACCACGAGTATTTCTGTTCCTGGTTCCGGCAGATCCACAAGATGTCTGTGGCGAGCCATGTGCTTGTTTTTGCTCATGGCCGTTTGGCCCTCTAGTATGGAGCTGCTGACCTATCTAGAGCTGATCTGCACCGATTGGCCCAGGACATATAGATACAGCCATATCCTCTACATATGCAAGCACAGAGCCATCACAAAGAACACCAATGTGCAATTTCACCAAATGACAGACAGTCTATGTCACTGCATCTGTGCTATCATGTTCACCAAAACAGACTGGCCGTAAAGCATATTAAAAGAGTTGGCGCGCCCCCACACTCAGGCACAGCAGCTCAGGATGAAAAGGCAGAACTGGCTTTTGAAAACATAAGACTAGGGCTGAACGGTATGGCAAAATATTTTATCATAACAATTATTAATCACAATATAATTCAATATAATAATAAAAGTCATTATTTCTTTACTTCAAGGCTCCATTTTTGCTCAAAATACATTTAGAAATGCCATTAAACAGATTCAGAACATGAAATATGTGACAAATTGAATGGCCTGCAAACTTGTTCCAGGGAACGGGTTCGACATGGAGGAGTCACCACACATCTCGTAATTAAAATGCCGTGTCCAATACGGGATGTGATTTCTCCCACATTTCCTCAGACTGAAAGTGGAAACCCTGATTGCTGGTGTCTGTGACTGTAAGTGCTCTCTGCATTCTGTATGATCTGCTGGATGGCCATGCTTCAGGTGATGAAATAAGGTCACAGTATTTCCAGTTTTAGTTGGTACAGGTTTTCAGCAGAGTTTGCAGTACACGGTTTGTTGCATGTCAGACTTTAAGCCACAAAAGGTAGCCGCCATACCAGTGTTTTTTTTACCTTGTTTATCTACAACATCTACTTTTTAAAAGATGTTGTGGCTGTTGAGTGGTTCCTTTTTTCCAGCGATACTTCTCTGAGGCAGCCCTTCTCTTCGTTGATATCACCCAAACAATAGCATGTGGCAGGCTTCACTAACTCAATCAGCCTTGCTGGGCGTCGGTTGTCCAGATCGTATGACTGGTAGGAACTGCGTGCATTTCGGCGATGCTGATGTGCACTTCTAAGCAATGTTCCATATCAGTTTATCAAAGTTACTCGTTTTCTTATCGTGTAAATTTTATATACCACGAATGTAATTTCAGAGAAAAAAAAATTACCAATATTTATTTTATAGTTGGGTGGGGGGTGAGAGATCCAATAGTAACACTAGGAACAGCCATCTATCAGGGGAGGGGGGGGTAGGGTGTGGTTTCGCTCACAAATAGGGTGGGAAAACCCCAGGAGAGAAAGGTGGTGAGGCCAGTCTTTCAAAACAAGGAACAGTTTTGAGATCATCAGTGGTCTGCCATACAAGCACAAACCAGCTTATTCAATATATGGGTGAAGAGAGCAGCACAGAAGTATCTATCCAAATGAAATAGGTAGTTAAACTCTCGTAAAAAGTCCCTGTTAGATGAAGGAAGCAGAGGATTTAGAGCTCTCAGGAAGGCGCAAACAGGAGGGGTGACCTCAGCACTCCTTAAAGCTCTGCACCTATAAAACGTGTTGACATAAGGTCTTAGTTAATGCATTTGGAATGAACGCTTAAGCAGAAAGGAAAGAGGAACGGACACGGAAAACAGGACGGAAAAAACAGTGTCAGAACACATCTGGACATAGACAAGGCACATATCACGACTGCAGATTGCTCCTAAAGGAAAAGGGGGACACAGATGGGGGCGGGGTCTGCAGAGAGGCCACGCCCACAGGCCTATGGGCAGAACAAGCCGGCAGGCGCCTGGCCAGCGAGGAAGACCTCCCCTCCAACATGCCTCGTCGGCAACCTGGCCCGTGTGGAACAGAAGCAGGTAATGTCCTGCGGCCCATAGATGGAGTGCACATGGACAGAACCTGGGCATACCACAGGGCAAGCGTTTTCCCTGGCTGAACAAGTGGGTCTAATTCTGGAGTAGATGCCCAGCCAGCTTCCTCATTGCCATCGAGAAATAAAAATAGTTCAAATTTCTCCTGTGGACAGCTTGGAACAAAAACAAATGAAAAAAATTGAGTAATTAATGCAATTTAACAGCCACTGCAGTCGAGGCAGAGAAAACAGTGCTCCAGACATGACATCATGGAGTAAGTTCAAAGTCACTCAATGCATTTCTTTTCTCCTCCACTATGCAAAACTGCTAAGAAATGGGCCCTGTGCTGGCAGGAGGCCGACAGCCACCCCCCAGGAGCCCAGCAGCCCCCACATAAAGCTCCACAACTGACCCCAGGTACGGCAGCCTGCGTTCCCCACACACTACAGCCGTCATGGAAATCGGAGCTTCCATCAGTGTAATTATTTAGAGAGGGGGAGAAGAAAGGAGAAAAAGAATCTGCCATTACGGGACAATTGGTGAACACCAGGAAGGCGAAAGCAACACCTTAGAGGTATAAATAAAAAGGAAGGGCAGAGAGAGGATCAACACAGACAGTCCCAACCCGGAATGCAGCCCTGAAACTGAAACGCATCTCCCATACCATATGCTGGATATTTTAAGGGTCCCTTGGTTTGCAAAAAAGGAACAGGGGAAAAAAGAAAAAAAACCACCAACCACAGCCGAGCAGAGTGGCATGCGGGGGCGGGGTCAGAGAAGGCAGAAAGATGGTGTGCGGGACAGTGACCAGTACGCGACACCTGGGCCGGTACAACATTAAAAAGGAGGTGTGTCATAAGGAAAGGAGAGAAGAGGCACTGAGCCTGCTCCATCCACTCAAACAGTCCTATAGATCAGGGCAAGGCAGTCACCACTGGGGATTCTGGCAGCATGGATACCATAGGACACCAACATGCCAGTCACAGAATAGGCCACTATAGGTACCGGAAACAGCGGAACCCGTAACATAGGGACGTGCGAATAACAATATCATCGAGGTTAGGGTTCAGGTAGTGCCAGTCAAGACACTAGTAAATTACGAAGGATCAAACACCTGCCAGAAGGATTCACCCCAAAGCAGGGCCAGTTTGTTTGCCCTCAGCTAAGGTACAACAGCTGAGCTCTGGGGAGGTGAACAGACCACCTCGAACTGCACATGTCTTAAGGACACATGCTAACACAGCAGGCCAATATACATGGGAACCCATCCACAAGTCCCTTTTCCCACTGGATAACAGCACGCCAAAAACCATGTACCAAACACCCCTGAATGAAAACCCATGACTGCATGACACACTTCCACTGTAGGAAACAAAAGCCACAGCTTAAAACTGAAGAAAAGTGTGGGCTCCCTGTTTAGGCCACATCCCAAACTCAGTCACTAGAGCACCAGAACCCTTGCAATGTGCCCGGAACATGAAAATTGATCTCTAAACCGATTCTGAAATTAGATGACTTTTGCCTCGTTTCCACCAACATGGAGCTGGTGCTGGTGCCGATGCTGGGTTAGTTCCGACTTGGTGCTTTCTGAGAACCAGCCTGCGTTTCCACCAGTTTCAAATAAGAACGGAACAGATGTTACATAGTTGGAAGTGAAAGTAAGGTAAAGGTTAATCTGTATTTTGTTTTTTTGGATTTATTATTAAATCTGGCCAGCAGAGCGATCTTTCAGCAAATACAATCCATAATATTTTAAGCTATTTTATGACTTTTTATGTCCGTATACACTCCCCCGTCTGTGTGCTAGCGGTAATGCTGCAAGTAATAATAAACTCTCTCTTTAAGGATTGTGCAGTAACGTTAAAAACTGCTAAAAACCGAACTTCACTGTCCGCCTCATCATCTCTTCGCCACTCAAACACCACAACTTTTTATTTCTTGAACCTGTAAAATATTTATACTTTATTATTAAATCTGGCCAACAGATCAATCTTTCATTTTTCACAGAATAAAAAAAAAAAAAAAAAAAAAAAACGTAACCTTATTCTGCAAATAAGCTGGCAAGTTGTTTGACAGCCCTGGCGGTATTAGACTAAACTATATCAGTTATGGACTGCATTTTCTGGGTATGCATTTGGTCTGGATGCGATAGCGCATCCCACTTTCGCTCACGTTATGGTGCCAAACTCTGAGCCCTGCTTTTTGTGGCGACAAGCTGGAACCTTTTTTCCTGACCCAGAGACATGTTTTTGCAGTGGTAATGCGTGGAACCAATGCCGCATTAGGAAAAAGTCCGGCACCAGCTCTGGCACCGTATTGGTGGAAAACGAGGCTGATATTCATTTTTGACTTTAATTCCAGATTTCACTAAATACAACACAAAGGTATGATCACTAGACATCTTGAATAACGCATGAAATGTCCAGGAGGAGAAGATAAACCACGCAAAAAAATTGCGTTCATTACATCAAGTCTTCCTCTCTAACCAGCTGCATTACCGCAGTTAATTAGACGGAGCAGCCATGGCAAAATCAGAGGGGGCCCGAACACTGGATGGCCCGCTCCGGGGCTACAAACCACCACACGGCCCCGATTCTGCCTAGGGAGGAGGGGCATGAAATCGGCTCAGGTCCCCGCCAACTATGACATCATAGCAACTAGCACCATCTCGGACTCAGTGGCAAGCATCCACAGCACTCGGACACTCACAAAAGAAAGGTCTTTCACAAATGCCTGGACTCACACTGACCACCCATCACTCAGCCGAACTGTCTCCTTGGCAAAGGACACCATCACCTCCCCACATATATCCCCACCTCGCAAAACCCAAACGCAAACATTACATAGACATGAAAAGAAAATGTAAAGGTGTACAGGAATACAGCTCCTTCCGGAAACTTCTTTTAATTGCAACAATTAAACCTTGCCATAACATTGGGCTCCCTTAAATTTTTTTATTCACATCAAGGTTTTGAAAGAGCCCCCTGCCTTAAAGTTACTTTTCGAGTCCTCAAAAGGCAAAATGAACATAGCAATATATTAGAATATATCAATATATATCAGTCTGATCTATGTAGCTTGCTCGCTGTATTTCATAGAACAGGAAACTAATCATAGAGCCCAGACCTACAAACAACAAACTAGTTCAAGGTGCCAAAGCCACTAGCCTCAGGCATCAGGTGGCACCACAGCGACCCCGGGGAGCTCGTACCTCCAAAAGCCTGGCATTATGACACAGTGCCCCCCATCCCGGGTCACTCCACTCTCTTGGCCAGGCACCGCTCGCGTTGGGTAGCGTGTGTGCGCACATTTGTTTTGGAGAGTGTCCCGGCGCGTGTGCAAGCAGCGCGCGCCTATGGGCACGTTTCTTGGAGCGTGGCGGAGGGATGGAAGCGCAGCCAGGCCTCGCGGGGTAAGTGCACAACGGATACACAGGACCGCCTAGGCTGTGTGACTCATTTGGCGACCATTTTAACGGCGGTTCCAGAGCTCGAGAGTCTGTGGTTAAATAAGACTAATGACGTTATGATGGAACAGATAGCAAGCGTAGACAAAACGCCAAACGTAATCAGCCGCTGACTCGTAACTCCGTAACGACCAGCTGAAGCTTTTAACCAGATAACCATCAACAGGGGAGAAAAACAGCCCAGGTCCCAAAGCATGGTTTCACACAAAAACACAGATAAACACTTTCTACACAGCTCGGGGGGGGGGGCAGCTAGGTCTCATTACAGCACCACTCATCTTCTAACACTAACAGAGATCCACCGACACCAGCAACACTGCCCCTGCACAGCAGCGAACGAGCCAGAGCCACTCACAAACACACACTTGACATGGGGATTAGATTTAATTGTGGCCAAACACTGAACACTTTCAGCACCAAACCCCCACGCCCCCAACTGGCTCAGGAGAAACAAATTCCCACAAACCAAGAAATGCTGCCCTATGAAAACAATGCAAGACTGCAGTTCTAATATGAACGCCAAGACTGATGCGCTAATTCCTACAAAAAGGTTCTGCAGAGCAACAATTCAAAACGAGACAAAAAAGTGTTTTTTTATATATATTTCAGAAGTAAAATGTAAAATCAAGCATTTTTATTTAAATAAAAATTCTAAAATAAGACTATCGTAAATCATAATGAACTAAATCCTGTGTTCTCTACTACCAAGTATGGTTGCATATCTGTAGCGATCAACACCCCAATAGCCTTAGTTCATTTATTTTAGCCCAGTCTCCATTTCCTGGCAAAAGCCACAGACAGACTAACTTGCAGAGGCTGCTTCTGCCTTGCACAGGTCACACACACACTTGGCGATCATCTCAAACAAGTTAGCAAGCTGCATGTGTTTCCAGAAACACATCCGAGTTCAGTATAGTGGAACCAGCAGTCTTGATTTCATCAGCAACCCTAATCTCCAGTGTTGGTGTCATTTATTGGAAAACCAAAATGCTCCCAAACTGTCAATTATGACTGACTATTACCTGCATTAGCTGTAAGCCAGTCACACCCACAATAAGCACAATGTCTTCCTTGGTGAACATCTACTTGTGAATTTAGGTTCCACCTGTATCAATGAATGTATTCATTGGTTTCATAGTGTGCAGTGAACTGAATATGACGTACAGAATGGCACATGACGAATGTGTGTCCCATTACAGCTCTGGCAGTTAACCAAACACTGGAAAATGGGCACCATAATTTCAGATAGAGAAAATGCATTTATGTGAGGAAAAAAAAAACCCAAAAGAAATCCATCACTACAGAATGACATCAGACAAGGAGGGTTTCTGTACAGCCCCCCTCTCCACTAATGCATTTCATTGCTAAATCTTTCCAGACAGGGCTGCTAGCGCAACGGTGATAATTACAGTTTAGCCACAGGCAAGAAAACCGAAGGGTTACCGCCAAGTACAAAAGCAACTGATCTAATGGTGAAAAGCCTCTGCCGCAGGTGAAATATTTACTTATAAAAATAAAATATGATATTTTAACACTGATCGTGATGTAGTCATGTATCCAACCTTAGGCAGCTGGTTCAAAAGCAGATATAAATATTACAAGAAATATGAAAAACAGCAGCTGCACAAAGCTCAGGGCCATTAAAATTCATCTATTTGACTGAAACAGTAAATACTTTGTCTGAAGTGTAAATAAAACATGTATGGTCACAAATTCAGGGAACAGGACATTTCCCTTCATGGGAGACTCCAGGGAGCTGACAAAAAATAAATAAAAAACTTACAGCCTCACACCACAGGGGTGAGGTCAGTGGTATTACTAGGGCAGGGGGGTGGAGATAGGCTGCTAATGGTCAACAGTCACCTTTGAGAGGCAGCCACCTGACTCCAGGGCGGGGTAAGAAAAGCCTGCCACCCCAAAACCCTGACAATTGCTCTACTGTGATAGGACAAAATATGACAAATTTTACCTGGGGATGTCATGTAGTTCAAGCAAATACTGACAAGGTCCACAGTTTAAACCCAGTTTGATTCTACCATGTCTGTAAGCATTACAAGTATACAGAGGCAAAATTTAGGACTGAATTACCTTCCGTAGTTCAAACACAGACCTTTCATGACAGTGGTCATTTCAGAATTGTCATCAGTGTAATAAGGTCAAAGATAGAAACAGCATTTACCCACTAAAAACAAAGCTTGAATGGGTATTTTAAATTTTGAATGGGTAAGTTTCTCACACACACACCCACCCACCCAGCTACCTACACTGATGAATTTCTGCAGACACAGAAATGAAACCTTTACTTAAAACATAAATATTTATGGTTTTATTTACTTCTGAAAATCAAGTAACCATGAACATTTTTATTCTGATCAGGTGTCAAACTAAACCATCGCAGGTCGTTCCTTATTTTGAAGTAATTATACAATAGAAATATTTCTTCCCACTGCTACGCCTCATGTTGCTTGTGTGGATTGTGCTTGCCTTGAACTTCACGTTTCTAGAAAACGATAATGCACTATCATCCAGATGGGATCAGGTTATCTTTGCTTTAGTAATTTGTGGAAATTACGTTTATCGAATCAAAATCAGCCCGTTAAAATCACTTCACAAAATAATTACTGAAACTCCTTGCTAAACCTAATCCTGATCCCATTCAAATGAAAAGAAAATTTTTTAAAATACATGTATCTACCTCAGGGGATATACATTCTTATTCCCAGATTCCCCTATTGCGCTTCTATTATAAAGACTCTGAGCTAAAGTGCCATGCGTGTGCGTTAAATCCCCAACACGTTTACACTAACCTGCAGCGGCCTAACGAAAGTGCTGTGCTGTAAATTACATTTTACGGCTCAAAGCCACCAGGACCAGGCGAGCACTAGATTAGCTCCCTGCTCAAGAGCGGCATAATCCTAGTCTACCTGGGCAGTGACCAACACTGATTAGTCCTACAGCAGACACCAACAGGGCCTGACCTCACGGTGACCTCTGACCTCACAGATTTCTCAGCCCGTGAGCACAGTGGTGGTTGAAGGTCCCAGATGTGAAAGCTGGACGGACTCCGTTTCATCTGGAGCCCTCCCAAGCCAGCCCCCCTTTCCTCTTGAGCAAGGCCAACCATAACCATCAAGAATGACATCCATAGAAATGTTTTGATTAGACAGAGCATGCACACCATATGCTTTCTGCTAAACAGAAGGAAAGAACATGTAAATAAAAGTAGCCGAACATACACTCCATCTCAGGATTTTTTTGTACGGACTGTTTATTAATGGTCTGCAAAGCTCAAAACAAACTGTGTCCAGCGAGGCTCGTCATCTTTCAGTGTATACAGCATCCACACAGATCTGCCCCCACCACATGTGAAGGTACAGTCTCCCTCCAAAGCGCCTTTCACAATTCTGAAATAAGCTAGGCTGCTGACATTTTGGACTTTGCCATGTTCAGATGATCTCACCTTCTGGAGGAAAACTGAAGAGAGCAGCAAGAGCCGTGCCAACCAACCTGCCTTGAAAGGACCGTCGTCGCTATGGCAACCACACGATTCACAGTAACTACTTCGGGAAGCGACCCACAGTACATAAAAGGAGATGTCCAGTCCCACCACACCAAGGAGCAGAGGCATGCTACCATGAGGCATCGATTCTGACTGGTCAGGTTTCAAGGAATCCCACCCCCCCCCCCAAAAAAAAAATAAAGAGGGGCAATAAAACTAGCAGCCAACAGTTCTCAAAGAGGGGTGCAAGTTATCTAAAAATAAACAGCTGGCTCAGATGGAAAATAAGCACCTTTCACACGACAGAGGAGTTTACCAAAGGAAAGCAGGTCTATTAAAGACCAGGGAAACACAGTAAGGCTGGTGGAATGGAGTTTTGCGGGGCCATGCACACGCACGACAGATAAATTAAATCTATTTATTTGGATTTGTCGCCAAACATTCTTCACAGACCAAAAATTGCTCTCCAGTGCCGCTGTGGAGTGTTTGACCAGACAGGCATCGCACCCGCCTACATCAGGGCCTCCCGGAAGGCCCGCGACACGGACGGAGAAGTTGCCGCACAGCAGCCGACGGCTCATCTGCATGAGTACACCTTCCCTCAGCAATCAAGGTCAAAAGGAGGGCTTAAAATCGGCACAGAAAAACAGGGTGACACAAAGACTTTTTCTTTGGGGGGGCACCTCAACTGAAAAAAATCTGACAGGTCACGAATGCTTACAAACTTCGGGCAGCCATTCCAATTAAGGCGCACTTACACGGATGACAGAGCACGTGTCACAGATTTTCCTTTTTAAATCCTTTATATCATGGTACCTGAAACAAACTCAGCTCAAGTACAGTTTTATCACCAGCAACTACTGATAGAAATTGTTATAGGTTCTTTAACATTAGATATAAGCAGGCACAAAACATTCTATTCTAAATATGAAAAACAGATCATATATATTATTATGCATGAACATTTCAACAGATGCAGACTTTCTTTGCCGATATGTGCTGTGCTGGAATTCATCGGGGCTGAAGACAGACAAGGTCTTGTGAAGCCCAATGCCTAGTTCTGCACTCAAACCTGCATGGGTGTTGACATGGCCTTGTCTGCAGATCTCCTTATAGCAGGGCAAAGTAGGGCTGGGCGATGTACAATATTAATATCAAAATTGCAAGTCACGCACATGAAATTGTCACATCGCAAGGACTAAGAGAGTCCACTGGGTTGAGATTAGGCTTGGGCAGTATCTGATTTGCCATACCATCATACTGTCCGAACATTATACCATGGTATATGGTATTTTCAGAAGCAAGGTTATTTTGCAATACACTTCCAGTATTTTAAAATTGTGCCAATAAAATTCTCCAATTGGGTGGGGGGGGGGGGGTGGGGGGGGTCCTCATGATATTGATCTCTCTTCAGTGAATCTTAAGTTTAACTAAAATGTTTTTAGTCTGTCATAGGAAACAAAACTTAGCAAGTTTTGGCATTTTAATGATGGTTCCTTTTCAACATTATCGACTATATATTTTTTTTTTTTAAGTTTACCACCACTCCTTTTGCAGATGCTCTCCCAAGACAATCACAATCAATTCTGTTCCCATTGTCACGCTCACTCACAGTGTGGTGGGTTTGTAAGAAATTTAACAATGAGTGAGGAGGAGAAAAGTGAACAACAAATGGTCACTGAAAGACATTTGTCTTCCACTGTATGGAAACATTCTGGATTCCACAGAGACGACAATCGAGCAAAAGCAAGTGATTTGTCAGCACTGCTTGGCGTGTTGCCACAGCCCACTGTAAAACCACCTATTTTGACAGACTCTACTGGTAGATAAGTTCTGTTTGGTTATAGTTTATTTTGGGTACATTTTCAACTATTTTTTTGCTCTATAAATACTGCAATATTTAAAAATCGGCAAAAAAATAACTGATTTTAAAACGACATAGCAATATCAGCG